>NC_140954.1:119991122-120466122 GCF_014529385.1 Adiantum capillus-veneris
TGACAATGGACATCCTTGTTTAACCCCAATAGTGCTTACAAAAATTTCTGAAATTTCTCTTCCCATGCGCAATTGACAAATCACCTTCTCATAGATTCGAGAAACCGCAAGCATAAACTCACTTGGCACTTGGAGTTCTTCCATCCTTCTCCACAAATTGTTACGTGGAATCATATCAAAGGCTTTCTTAAAGTCCACAAAACAACAATACAATCGCTTTCCTTTCAACCGACTTTCCTCCATGAGAACACGAAGAGTGACAAGATGATCAATGGTGCTATGGCATCGACGAAAACCCGCTTGTCCCTTTGCACGCTTGTCATTCTCTTCAGCCCCATCACTCAATTTCATCTCCATTATGCACCCAAACAACTTTGCCATAAGAGACCCAATCATTATAGTCCGGTAGTTGCTTACATTCTTTACATCCCCTCCTTTATGCAAAGGCTTAACCCAATTAGTACTCCAATCATAAGGCATACCATGTTGAAGTGCAAGGTTGAACATATCACACATCCACTCATGGGTAAAATCTCCCGTCCATTTGATCATCTCCGGCTTGATACCTTGAAGATCTCCCGCTTTGCGAGTGGCCAACTTTTCAAGCCCACCGCATACATCCTCAATAGTAAAAAAAGATGGCATACATGGGAGTGAACCATAAAATGGCATTTTTTCAGTATTTTCTTGCTCATATAATTGCCTACAATGTGTGTACATATCCACTAGACTCAAGTTACCAAAATTCTCAACCCGCTTGCCTCTCAAGTTTCTCCAAAATCTTCCACATGCATGTACCTTTTCTTGGACTTGAAATTCTTGTTGCTTTACTTCCCATCTTCTTCTCTTCTTTTGAATCAATGCCTTGTATGTATGCAAATGACTTCGATAGTTGTCTTTGTCCATAGTTGCATCAAACTTTATCAAGGAATTTCAAGCATCTTGACATTCTTTATCAAACCACCTTTTGCGTGATCTATCTTTGTTGATACCATGGAGATGCTTTATGGCAAAGCATTCTTCCGCACAAGAACAAATAGCTTTCTTGAAAGCTTCCCATTTAGTTTCCAATGGTGCATCACATTGAAGCTTTGTCATCCATAATTTTTGCTCAACCATTTCAATGTACATTGGTGCCCGTTTGAAATCCATACATAGTGATAACTTCTCTTTCCTTTGGCTGCGATTATCATGCTTAGTTGCTTCTCCACATGAAAGGTCAATACATAACGTGCGATGGTCGGATTCCGAGGTCCATTGACCAAACATAAAACTCTTTATGCGATACATGATGGCTTCAGAGAGTAGCATATAGTCAATCACACTATCCCCATTATGTCTCCTACATGTAAATCCATTGGTTCCACTCCACAAAGATACACCATTGGCAATGAGCATACCCGTGCTATTACACATGTGTAAAAGTAACTTTCCATAGTGATCCGGCTCTTTCTCATCCATTGAAGTACGATCATACAAGTGAACTTCCTCCAACTCCCTTGAAATGTATGGCATATCAAATTGTTGAGAGAGAGAGAGAGAGAGAGAGAGAGATTGATTTTATGCTATATTATATGCTTTGCTTAAACAGATAGTAATCACACAATATTAACATCACGTCGTGACATACGGATTCTCCATAGCCTCTAAGATGTAGAAATCACATCTACTCAAGTTGTTTATTTGATGCATTTTAACACCACGTAATCTCTTGCCTCGAATGATCTATCAATGCCAAGTTCTGATCACGTATACATGGTTGAGGGTGTTTACTAGAAAGACTTTATCTTTACCATGTGTTTTGCTAGCATTTGTGTACATCTCAGCTTTCTCTACATTGTGTGGTTTTGTGTACATTTGTACACCTCCAGCAGACGCCACATGATCGCCTGGATTCCGAGGAAAGGTCAGCGAGAGACCTTTCCCTACACCCTCACTCCCTCTTTCCTCTCCCACACCTACACCATGCCTCAATTCAATTTTCGACTCTACACACACTCTATCTGTGGCCAAATCCTTAATTTTCTCCTCGCCTAGAAACAACTTCACATACACCAGTGAGGAGAGCACACATGCAAATGCAGATGAAGATGTAGATGCAGGAGCATTTATAAAAAGCTACTACGTGAAACCCCCACCTCCCTTACCTGCAGTAGCTACTCCTCCTGCCCCCTTTCAAATTGCTCACAATGGGAGTTTCACACTATGTTCCAGCTAGCAGACCATAAGACCCCCAATTTTTCCTTGAAGGAGGAGCCCAAACTTAGAGTGTCTTTACATGCCATCGTCGAAGGCGACAATGCTACTAGAGACGGCACTATTGTACTACTTCATTAATAAATAAGGTAGAATGTAGGTGGCTATTCTCTCCCATCTCACTCACTTTTTGTCATAATTGTTTGGTTCCCTCTCTCTCTCTCTCTCTCTCTCTCTCTTTCTCTCTCTCTCTCTCTCTCTCTCTCTCTCTCTCTCTCTCTCTCTCTCTCTCTCTCTCTCAGCCTTAGGTATTTTAGACAAGGTTCACACAGAGGCGGCCGAACATGTCTTTTGGTACCCCAATCTCCCACACAAGCAAGAGTTTTCTAGCAATGGCAGCTGTGCTAAAGAAGGACTTTTCCGCTCGACAAGAAGCAAGGATTACAGAATTGAAGACTAAGGTTCAAGAGCTCATCAAGAAGAACAAAAAACTGAAGGAACGCTTGCATAAACTTGAGAAAGGGAAAGGAAAAGAGAGCCAAGCTCTACCTACACAAGCACACGAAGTCAAAGCCTCCCTCGCTGAGAGTGCCATAGAAGTCCAAAAGAAAGCTCACGAGGCAGCCCATGAAGAAATTGACACCAAAATACAAGCGGCTCTACAAGAGTGCCGACTACAAGAATCTCTTGGCCTCAAG
Source organism: Adiantum capillus-veneris (assembly GCF_014529385.1). Taxonomy (NCBI): domain Eukaryota; kingdom Viridiplantae; phylum Streptophyta; class Polypodiopsida; order Polypodiales; family Pteridaceae; genus Adiantum; species Adiantum capillus-veneris. The sequence continues at coordinate 119,994,017 of NC_140954.1, forward strand.
GTCCGAATTGGGGGGCTCCACCCACCATGGTGCACTGACGAAGACAACCTCAAAGAAGCCATTACCAAACTTAATGACACACTACAAGAGCCCGCTTGAATTCCTACATCAAATTACCGGCGTGAATGGCGGACGTCAGTATATGTGTAGCTAAATCTACAGGGAGATCAACTTTTTTAAAATTTAATTTTTGAAGTTTTGACGCTTGTACCGATAGATATTCCGACGCTTGTACCGGTAGATATTTTGACGTCTGTACCAGTCCTTGTACTCGGCGGACCCTGCAAAAAACGAAGCCATGGGTCTTTCCCTGCACATTTCTTTCATTCTCTTCCTCTTCTCTTGCCCTCCTCCTCCTCACCTGCTTGCTGCAGATCTGTTGCCCAATGAGTTGCCGAAGGTGAGATTCTTGCTTGTGGACTACTCCCCAGCATCAAGGTGAGATTGTTTTCAAGTTTGCTTCTAGGTTTTTGTGTATGTGTATCTAACATAGTGTGTGTGTGTGTGTGTGCGCGTCTTTGTTGCAGGTTTGAAGACATTTTTAAGACCCTTTCTTGCTCAAATAGGCCACATGTGAGTGCTCTAAAGTTTTATGTATTTTTATTAATTTAAAATTATATTGTATATTGACAAAATAAAATTTCATTCATTAGGCTTTCAATGCTTTAAATTTTTATGCAATTTTGTTTTGAAATTATGCTTTGACAGAATTTTTTGTTTTGAAATTATGCTTTGGGGTAATTTTATTTTTAAATTATGCTATGATTTTTTTTTTGAAATTATGCTTTGGAAAAATTTTGTTTCGAAATTATGCTATGGGAAAATTTTGTTTTGAAATTATACTTTGGAGAAATTTTGTTTTGAAGTTACGCTACCATCTCATCATCATCATGAGATTGATGAGGTTTAGGCTATAGATTTCGGTTAGGTTTAAGTTTAGGTTATAGATTAGGTTAGGGCATAGGTTATAGGTTATACGTTAGGCTAAGTTAAATTATAGGTTGGATTAGATTAGGTTTAGGTTATAGGTTAGGTTAGAGCTAGCGACAAATAGTGAAAAAACGCAAACGAACTTCGAAAATGACTCGTGTACTTCAAAAAATGCAAACGGACTTTGGTTAAGTTAGGTTATAGGTTAGGTTTAGGTTTTAGGTTAGGTTATGTTATAGGTTAGGTTAGATTAGCTAATACATTAGATTTAGGTTATAGATTAGGTTAGGTTATAGGTTGGGTTAGAGTTAGCGGGCAAATAATAGAAAACACGCAAACGGACTTCGAAAATGACTCGTGTACTTCAAAAAACGTAAACGGACTTTGGTTAGAGTAGGTTATAGGTTAGGTTAAGTTATAGGTTATGTTAGGTCAGGTTTAGGTTATAGGTTATGTTAGGTTAGGTTTAAGTTTTAGGTTGTACGTAAAAGATTAGGTTAGGTTAGATTGTACATAAAAGGTTAGGTTAGGTTGTATGTTAGGTCAGGTTTAGGCTATAGGTTAGGTTGTACATAAAAGGTTAGGTTAGGTTATAGGTTTCAAAAGCGCAATTGGACTTCAAAAGCACACATAGACTTCAAAAACACTCATATATAGTCATTGATCAATAAAGACAAGATTATTACCCTGTGGTACGGTCCTAATCTTCGTGCACCTCTAAACCGAGGTGTGCGGGGATTGGGCATAGCTAGAGAATGTGAGGTTGTTAGAGCTAGCGGCAAATAGTTGAAAAAATGCAAATGGACTTCGAAAATGACTTGTGTACTTCAAAAGGCAAACGAACATTGATAAATGAAGTAAAATAACGCAATCGAACTTCGAAAGCGCACACCGACTTGAAAAACCCTAATATATAGTCATTGACCAATAAAGACGAGATTACTACCCTATGGTCCTAATCTCCGTACACCATTAGACCGAGGTGTGCGAGGATTGGGCCTAGCTAGAGAATGTGAGGTTGTCATGTATTGTCATGTAGTTAGTAGTGTGTAGTTATAACAAGAGTGTTTTAATTATTTGTTGCATCATTGGTAGATAAAATATAGACAATAAGATGGCGTGTCCTTGTGCGCATTGCAAGCATCAGATCTTTCAAAAACGAAAAATCTGCGATCAGTACATACGCAATCACGGTCTCTTTCCGATAGGGCAACTACAAGATCTACGTTATTGATCTCATGGTCCAGAGACAATAGATCAAACTCCGCAAGTAGATATTGCTTCAACTTCATCCCAGAGAAGAGGATTTTCAAACGAACAGCCATCGACTGAGTCTTCCCGACCAATACCTGCTGTGTCATTTCAAGAAGTAGAGATGGAGTAGATGTTAGACGCATTCTTTGACATGGATCACATCATTGAAAACATAGAAGATGACAGCATTCAAGGCAATACTGCCAACCAACCTTAGCCACCCCGTCCATATTGACGGCATGATAGCAATAACAAATAGGGCAAGATGATGCAAATTCTTGCACGCATGCCGCTTTACAATGGTGCAAAAATCTCAGTTCTGCGTATCGCTTTGGCAATGCTGAATTTGCAGTCTGTCTACAGGTGGTCTGACGCCTCCGTCACAAAGCTTTTTAGGTAAATACATTGTATCCTAAACATGATAAAGTGCAAATTACAGTTCAATAATTTGATCAAGGGTCTGACTTGTTCATGTAATGACAGGTTGCTTAACGAGCAAATCTTGCCAGAAGGGAATCACATGTCCCCTATCCGTCTAGCTGCTAAAAATCTTCTTACTAATTTGGGCTTGGATTATCACAAAATACATGCATGTCCTAATGACTGTATACTTTTTTGCAATGAGTATGCAAATATGGAACAGTGTCCCAATTGTGGATCAAACATGTATAGAGAGAACACACAAGGAAAACTTATCCCTGCAAAGGTCCTTTGACACTTTCCTATCATTCTAAGAATAAAGAGAATGTTCAGGTGCAAGTCTATAGCCGCTTTGATGACATGGCACTCAAATACTAGATCGACAGATGATGTGATGCGGGTACTTGCTGACTCTCGTGCATGAAAGCAGATAGAGGAAAGTTGGCCTACATATAAGAATGAGTCTAGATGTATCCGCTTTGGTCTGGCAATGGACGGAGTAAACCCGTTATGATTACGGAGTTTTTCATGGAGCACGTGGCCTATTTGTCTGGTTAATTATAATCTTGCACCATGGATAGCTATCAAGAAGGGCCATCTGTTGTTGTCACTGATCGTTCTAGGAAAGTACAAAGCAATGAACATGGACGTCTATCTGGAACCACTTATAGAAGAGCTCCAAATCTTATGGACAGAAATCGATGTGGTTGATATGTCCCAACCAATCGGACGACGTAATGTACATGTGCAAGGCATTCTCATGTGGACCATGCACGATTGGCCAGACTTCGGCGCGGTGAGTGTTTAGGTAAGTTCCTTTGAAACCTTCACAAACATGTTATTCCCAGCTATGCCAACGCTTTTATATTTTAAATTTGTGCTTTTTCAGGCTTCAGTTACTCGAGCAATCATGCATGTCTGAAATGTGGTCCTCAACTTGGCTTCTGCCACTTTGAGCATTTGAGCAAGACAGTTTACAAGGAGCATGGTATATTTTTTCCTGAAGGACATGAGCTACGTGGACCAAACATATGCAAACATGACATGCATCCATTAAACATATGCAAACATATGCAAACATGACATGCATCCACTAAAAACGAGTGATTGGAAAAACATGTGACTGGAGAGGGGAGATTTCATGCCACCTAGAATGAAAAGACTTTCTATTGTCCATGAAGTCGCGTACTGGAGTGACCTATTGATTAATCATTTGCTCGAACTAATGCACATCTTCAAGAATGTGGAGGAGATCATATGGAAAACCATCAGTGGAAAAAGGGAGAGCAAGGCCTAAAGAGATGACCTACAGGTAGTGGGTCAAATGCCAGAGATATGGCCTCAACTTAAACCCAATGGAAAGTTTTCTATATTAAAGGGTCCATGGGTTTTGAGTCGTGCAGAAGAGTAGCAAGTGAAGAAGACTATATCTTCATTCAAGACTCCCACTGAATGCATGCGATGTTTGAAAACGGCTTTTATGAGAGATGACAATCTTAGTGGTCTTAAGTCCCATGATTGGCACAAATTTTTATAGTTTATCTTACCAATTTCTATAAAGGATTGTTTGACAGATGACATTAGAAGAACAATCTAGAGAATTAGTGAGTTGGTACGCTGGATCAGTTCAAAAGAGATAAGAGAAGACATCATCGATGCAACATGCTTAAATGCTATTGAAGCAGTGTGCATGGTGGAGAAGTATTTTCCAACAAATATTCTTGCCATCCAAATGCATGTACTTGTGCAAGTGGTCGATGAAGTTGCAGTTGCTGGGGTAGCCCATAGCAGGTGGATGTTCTTCTTGGAGAGATCTATGAAGACTTTAAAGTTCGTTTGTCAAAGGGCTCGCCCCGAGGGTAGCGTGAAGAGTCTCTTATCCTCATCAATGAATTTTTGGGCTCAATTGATCCAGAGATGCCTCGAATGTGGACTACTGAGTTCAACGTCAAGGTGACAGGGGACGAGCCGCAAGGACAAGGCATCATTAGGAAGATGGATATCACAAGGCGAGAAAAGGTTATGAGATTTTTCCTTCTCAACTCAGACATCACACAAAATTGGCTAGAGAGGTATGAAGGGGAAAAGCAACAACGTTTGACAGATCGCCTGCAATTCAAGCGCAACCGTGCCACTAGAAACCTTCCTTTTCTAGATCATCTTCAAAAATTTCCCGACTTTCCAACTGGGCGGTGGTTAGATGCAATAATCTCTGTGTTGATTATTGAAGAGGAAGAGGAGATGTCAAGGGATTGCGATTGGCATGTATATTTTTACAACTTCCTTTTCAAGCTCCACATGATAACATTACTTTAATAACTTCAAGTCTGTTTCAATTTTGTGGCTGTAGTATCACAAATATGGAGCTTTGTGGTCGCATGGGAAACACTTCAGAGTGCAACAGATCGACGAACAAAGGGCCACTTTCGATAGTGGTGTTACGGAAAGCTTCATCCAAGAAAGTAGGAGTAGTGCCAGGGATGAAAACACAGAGGCTGGCCAACTTGAATACTTTGGCTACATCTAAGACATCTTGAAGATTAGCTTTAGAAAGTTTGATATTTTTATCTTTGATGTCAAGTGGTTCAAAGTTATTACCAGCGGCCCTAATGCAACTGTGTGCAAAGACAAGAGTGGATTGATTCAAGTGAACTCTAAGTGGGTGTGGACAAATGCGCGGGATACATTCGTACTTCCACTGCATCGTGAACAAGTTGTGTTCACACTACATCCACTATGGAGAGAAAATGATGAAAATGATCTGATTAAACCGTGATGGCTCTATGTTGTTCAAGTTTCACCACGGAGCAAGCAAGTGTGTAATGGATTGGACGTTGAGGTCAAAGAGGTGATTCATGAACAAAGCGCAGGGCCGAAGGATGATATAAGTTTGGATTTTGAGCTGGAGATCAGTGGTGAGCATATGTCTGAACTTAGAGATGAGGTGTCAAATACTGAAGCTAATGTGGAGAACGATGAAGAAGTAGATTTTGATGACAAAGATGCAAAAGTATAGATTGAGATAGACATCTTTGGTGCATCAAATCTCATAGAAGATGAGAGATTAACTAATGATTTTTGCTAGGAACTCTTATAAAACTCTTTTTATTAGGCTACAATACACTTTAGATTCATTCATTTGTGTTGGCAATTTGTTTATTTGTTATGTATATTGATTAAGTGTATATTCTATAAACTAACGTATTTTGTGGGTGTTATTTGTGTATATGTAGCCATGGCCTATGACGATGATATATACTCTCTTAATTTTAGTTTTCCTGTCACTCCGATCGGCATGCCACCCGAGAAAATGGGCTCCTTTTTGACACAGTTCACACCAAAGCAGATCGCAATGGCACAGAACCTTTGGGCAGTAGGTTCCTCTAGACCTACTACGATCGACCCTACGCCTAGGACTAGTCTGGTCCTTACATCGATCGGCCCCACATATCAGTCGAGTGTGTCTCCTATGCCTAGGACTAGTGTGCCCCCTACACCGACGGGTAGTTCATCCTAGAGACGAGGTAGGCGTCATTCTGGAGGTGGTGGTTGTTGTGGTAGTTGTTCTATCGATGCTTCCACACCACCGAGAGAGTGTCCACCACTCTCTTCAGTAGATAGTTCACCAATTGGTACACCACATACACCTTGAAGATCACACAAGCATGATCCTAGCAAGGTGTATAAGAGCAGGTATGGGACTGTTGTGGCGGTAGGGTCGAAAAGGCAATGTGATAGAGGATTTGACAGCTCTGTACATTTCAATTTGGTCACTCTGTGATAGAGATTTGGGATAATCTCGACGATGAAAGAAAGTTACATCATCAAGGCCATTCACAAAGAGTATAGACCGACAAAGGGGTACAATGCAGTCTCAAATGGCTGGTTTTGGGCGTAGCGAAGGCCACAATGTCACACCATCGGTCAGAGGTGAGACACAGGTACAATGCCGACAGTCCAAAGCCGACATGGTTGGATGCAAAGGAGTGGACGGGGATTGCACGAGAGACACAAGACAATCCTGTCAGATTTCAACAGCAGAGAGATGCAGCTAGAGCACGTTTGCAGTCTGTTGGAGCGTCACATCTTGGGAGTGGAGGCTAGGACACACTTCAACATGAGTTTGTAAGTATTATACATATGCTTTGCATATATATGTTATTTGGAGATTTATCTCACGATTAAACCATGATTTTGCAGGAAGTTTCCGTGAAGCGCCTTCCAACACGCCGAGAGGAGAAGTATGGGTAGAAGCATGGACTTTTGTCCCTTTGACCCGGCTGCAAGAGGAGGGAGAGGACATCAACTAGAAGGCATTACCATGAGGGTCTGCTTGATACAGTCTCAGTCATCTTGATACAGTCTTCTTGGTACAGTCTTTTTTGTAGCTGTGGTCTTCTTGATACAATATTACTCACTGATTGTTTGCATGTACAGTTTTGTAGTGCATATGCGTATGATTTTGCATTCCGTTTGTGATTATGATTTGTTTCAAAATTATGGTATGGCACAGAGGTTATGGTTATGATATGGCACAAAGGTTTTGGTCACGGTTTGGCAATCAAGTTATGGTTATGGTTTTGTAATAATGGTATGGCAATCATGGTATGTTAGAGTTTGGCAATCAAGTTATGGTTATGGTTTTGCAATGATGGTATCAAATCATGTGATGGTTATGCTTTAGCAATCAGATTATGGTTATGGTTATGATTTTGCAATGATGGTATGGTTGTTATGGTATGACAAGCAAGTTATGGTAATGGTTATAGTATGGGAAGTGGGTTATGTTTATGGTTTTGCAGTTTTCGAATCATGTTTTAATTATGGCTATAAAATCTTTATGCCGTTCTGCCTATGGTTTGGGAGTCGACGTTATGGTTATGCTTTTGAGAACTTGTCATGATTAAGCTTTTGATTTTGTGGTTTTGTTCTTTTTACAGTTTTGCTAATTTGTATACACTCGCTCTTTAGTGTCAACTTGTAGGTGGAGTGCGGTTGCTTGTGCACTCTTCCTTTGGGTAGAGAAGGTTGTTTTCTTTTGTTGCAGTACATAGCATCAGTTGCCAGCCCTCTTTGTCCAAAAGAAAAATTGCACGTTTGGTCGTCGAGGTGTGGGCCTCGGAACAATCATAGGTATATGAAAACATTTCCGGCCCATATAACCCTTTTATTCCGGTGCATATAATTGCGTTTATTGTGGTGCATATAACAGTGTACATTCTGACTGTCTCTACCCAGTACATATACCAACGCGATGATACCGACGTTTATTTCAATGCTTATTCCAAGGCATTTTACTTTTAAAAGAATCTTTGTCTCGTTGGTATCTGCACCGGTTTTTGCACAACGTGTTATAGTGATTCTTCAACCAGTTCAGATCAAGCCCGAAACTGTTTGTTGGATCAACGACACACATAGGAATGTGCCACCCAAGCACTACATCCCCACTTTCAAGGACAAAGAGAAGCGGATCAAGTTTCTACGGCAATCCCAACTCTTGAAAGGAACAAAGCTTTGGATTGTCAAAGAATTTACCATGAGGCGACTCAAGATAAAAGCAAGCGAACTCAAGAGGATGCATGAAGCCCGAAAGCAAGGTAAATGGGTAGTGTATCAAGGCAAAAAAGCCATCGTCCAAGAATTTTGAACTCCCAAACCAATTATCTCCTCATCTGATCCCCTTTAGGGTTTTTGTTCTTTTCTTCCATGGTTTTGATGGACACTCAATCCTTAGCTGATATGTATCAAACGTCCTCACATACTTAGAGTGACTGTTATGCTTTGTTTTTGGTCCCATATGTCATATCTGACCTCCGTGGATGGTATTAATCTCTCTCTCTCTCTCTCTCTCTCTCTCTCTCTCTCTCTCTCTCTCTCACACACACACACACACACACACACACACACACACACACACACACACACACACACACACACACACACACACACACACATTACCTCTAGAGTGTGTGGTTATCTCCATTCCCTCTAGAGTGGAGTCTTGAGTTCAAGACTCATTTTGAAGATATTTGAACTAGTATGTGCGTTGATGTGGCCAAGAAAAGCATGACCATTAAGTCTCTCTCTCTCTCTCTCTCTGGGAATTTTGGAGGTCATTTGGAGGGCCTTCTAAGAAAATATAATTTTTTGCCTTCTCTCTCTAGAATATTGGTGTGGTAAAAGAAAAGGTGTCCTCATCAACCGTTCAAAAAGTGTACTTCGAAGTGGATTCTTTTGACAGGTCATAACGGACGTAATGATTGATGGAATGTACCTTTTCAGTTATATTGAATGCACCTCGTCATATAGAAGGGAAGTTATTCTCCATACGATGTATGCAGTAGGGAGTCTAGGGATTGATGACATTCTACTCTTTTCTTTCTTGACTGTGTATTCATGGCTTCTTCATCCACCCCCTCAAACCTTCTATCTACATGTTGATTTGAATCCTGAATGAGCCTTTATGCAAGCAAAGTAAAACAAACACAATACTAACATCCACCGAGAAAGAAACTTGGAGTAGAGGGAGCAAAACACATAGATTTATGGACTGACCTTTGTAGGTGAGGGACAGAATGGTTTACTTGGCTACTGCAAAGCTCTAGCTGGGAAATCAAAAATTCAAAAAAGCACGGTTCACCATCAACAAAATGAGATTCTATGACTTTCTAATTTGCATTGTGAGGACCAAAAAAACTTTTTTCATTGCACACAAAAAATACAGGTCTTGCAAGAAAAAGTGTAAAACTTACAAAGGAAAGATATAAACTTAGGTGCTCGTGTGCGAAAGAAGAGACTACGGAATCTTGACACCTTGAAGGTTGGCTCTGGCGGTCTCAAGAAAAGAATCCAAGCATTGAGGTCAGGATTGTGAACCTTATAGTTTATTTCACCTATACATAGTTTTTTCATATGTTTGTTATATTTTCTATGTATACATGCTATATATCCAGACAAAGAAAACATAGATCCAAAGGCCAATGTAGGAAAGCATTTGAAGCCGTTGATAACAAATGGTCTTGCAAAGAATATAATGCATGACAAAAAGTCTAAGGTTTTGCAGTGGGATGTTGTTGATCATTTTATTATAAAGATTACAGTGCCTGTCAGTGAAATACAGTGCACACTTGACTTCTTTGGTGTGAGTAAGATGGGATACTATCTATTTAGCAGTCTATCTCCTCCATTTTTGTGAAGAATGGAATAAAGTCTAAAATTCTACCAACAACAGCAAGTGTCTGGAAAAAGAGATTTCAACTCAACCATGCACAGACAGACTTCATTGGATGTCTATTTCATATTAATGGTATTTATAGATCTCAAGGAACAACTGTAGCCTACAATGAGTACAACAATATCTTCATGGACCTCACTTTGTTGCAAAGTAGAATGGCTGAGTTCTAAAATGTAACATTTGAAGAGACAGGTGGCGTTCTGCATTTTGTTTGGAAGCTAGATGAGTGTGAGATTCTCAAAGACAAGAAGCTAAAATGAGTCACAATAACATTGGTGAATAGGGCTCTTTCAAAATTCACCTGTCTCTTCAAATGCTACATTTTAGAACTCAACCATGCACAAACAGACTTCATTGGATGTCTATTTCATATTAATGGTATTTATAGATCTCAAGGAACAATTGTAGCCTACAATGAGTACAACAATATCTTCATGGACCTCACTTTGTTGCAAAGTAGAATGGTTGAGTTCTAAAATGTAACATTTGAAGAGACATGTGGCATTCTGCATTTTGTTTGGAAGCTAGATGAGTGTGAGATTCTCAAAGACAAGAAGCTAAAATGAGTCACAATAACATTGGTGAATAGGGCTCTTTCAAAATTCCCCACTGATGATCCTTCATACTTCAGTGTTTAATAAAGAACAAACATATGGTGGCTTGGTGCTTCTCAGGTATTCCTTTTTCATCTTTTCTTGAGCTTTGGTGAGCCCTCTTGTGATTTAATTTTAGGTTTAGTTTGACGCCTCATAAGGATTTAATCTTGAAGGTAAAGAAGGAAGACCACGACATTTTATATTGGGTGTTCCATCAAACCCCTGTCCCTGATCATTGATAAACAAATGAATTAAGGAAAGGTGTTGGTTGTAAATGGGAGGGGAGACTTTCAAGTCCAATGGCATCTTGTAGGTGACGTTAAAACATTGAAGTGTAAGTATAATTGTGGAATGGGTGCTATGGTAAAGGCTCCATGCTTGTATTGCATGGAGCCTGCAAAGATGATGGACCCAAAATGGTGGAGAAAGGCTCCTACTTGACACAACGAGGATCCTAATTTCCACCTAGTTCTGGATATTCCACTTGTCAATGTCCACATTTGTACAATGCATGATCTTTGCAGAATTGTGGAGAAGTTGGTGTATCTGTACATTGGATTTGCTTGGAAAATCAAGAACTCAAAAGAACAGAAGGTCGCGGTAGAGGCGCTTGAGCTGGTTTTGTGAGAGATGGGTCTCAATGGGGGCAATGTGAAAATCCAACGGGATGAGAAAAGATCAACCAATGATAAAGATGTACCTTGCAAACCATCCATTGGTGGGATCAAGGCACGTCACTTTTTATCAGAACCAATAGGCATGAAAGATAAGAAGCTAACCAAGCATGGAAGGAGATATCAGTCCACCTATGTCAAACAAATTGAGTTTCAACAATGGAAAAATTTTCATATGGCAGTGAAGGACCAGGAATCGACAACTCACAATGCCAAGGGTGAAGTGTGGCGTTCCATTGATGTGCTATTTCAGATGTGTGACAAAGATGAGTGGACACAAAATAATCTAAACAAGTTTAAGAAGAACCTTTAGCTACTAAAGAAAGCATTTAAAATAGCATGGACTGAAACTCAGATTACCCATTATTGAGCACTCTTTAAAATAAAAAGGACTAAAAGGATGTTTAAAGTTCCTGACATTTTGTTTTATTTGCAGCACATTGTTTTCAATCACTTACCATACTTCATTCAAAAGGATGGAAACCCACGCATATAGAACACCCAAGGCTTGGAAAAGTCTCATGACATAGCCAGGAATGCATATTTCAGACACACACAAGATGGTGGCTCTTGAGATAAGGCAAATAGTTTGAAAGAGTTGTTTTACTGGTTTTATCGTAGTTACTTCACCGGCTGCAGCAAAAACATGTATTGGACTGTTCGGGTTGTTCTACAACAGCACAAGCAATTAGGCATTTGCAACAAAAGAAAAGTAAACGAGTAGAGACATTCAACAACTCCAGTTCTCATGAAGGCCAGAGAAAGTGGAGAGACACAATGCAATATGTTAACCATAGGTGGATAAAGAGAATTTGATTTTAGGTCACAACATGTACAAGAGATGAATAATGATATAATAGACACAATACAAGTCACAAGTCTCTCAACTTGATGACAAATAGTGGATATCTTTTGGCACATTATCCTTGTATCGAATAATTAAATGTTTGCCATAATATAAGAGTTCAGTTGGGTTTTGTTTCCCTAAAATGAGTGCCATTGTTGTATATGTATAATAATAAGTTGCACGACCACCAGTGTACCCCAAACAATATCCAAAACATTCTATAGCAAAAACGTTGTCGACGAGGATAACTTTGTCTGCATTTTGTGGTAGCATTGGTTCACCTAAGAAGCGTGAGAGCATCTTGAGGGTGAACGTTGTAGTACTTCCCTCTTGTTTTTGGTGATGGTCACTTGAAGCTTCAGGATTACAGTCACTTCTTCATGTTTTGATGCTTCTGAGTCATTGGGGGGTTCCTCTGTCCCCATAGCATCATCTCTAGAAATATATATTTGGCCTCCGCAAAGTCCACATCTCTCTTTAAAAAAGCCTCTCAGTAACTGAGGTGGTCTCCTTTCTGCTTCCTATTTATCCATTAGAAGAAATATGGACTTTGCATGGGTTTTGTAAGGAATCTTAATTTTTAGGAATTAAGGCTAATGTTGTGTAGGGTTAAGGGGACAAAGGCATTGAAGAAGATAGTTTTGAGTAAGCTTTTTTTAAAACAAATATAGGATATGGACCTAAGAGGTTACTTTCTCTCTCTAGATTTTTGAAAGTGAAGGAAGTATAGGGGTGTGGCCACGTCAACAAAAACGTGGGTCACTAAGAGCCAAAATTTGACTTTTTTCAAAAAACTCATTTTTACTTATTTTTGACTTAAAACTCCCTCTCAACATATATACATATCCAAAAATCATTTTTTGATTCTTTTTTTTACCTACAAGCTTTGAAAGTCTATTTTTTCAAAATCTTTTCTCCCAAAAAGTAAAAAACACTTTGTTCTCTCCTCTCCTCCTCCCCAATCTCTCCCTCCCCCCTCTTCCCCCTTCTCTCCTCCCATCTTCCTCCCTCTCCCTCCCCCTCCCCCTCTATCTTTTCATCCTTTGCTTCCTCATGCAACAGCTGTCATGGTGCTTACGGACATCACAAATCATTTGCTTCCATCACCATGTAATTTGCACACCAAAAGCGTACATTTTTGCTTGTCCACGACGTTTGCACCGAAGGCCGCATGTGAGGGTGATCAAAGGTCATCAAGAAATGTCGCACAGCCAGTGAGACTAATGTTGACATTTGGGTGGATGGCCATTTGTACCCTTACGATCCTATAAGCCGCTTCCATCCATTCTTTAATAGCCTTTCAATATTTCTTCAATATCTTGGGAGGGGAGAAGCAGGCTTGTTAGGTTATTGCAAGTGGTTGTGTATGGGTGCAGGTGCTTCTTTGCATATGTGGATGCACGAATGTCAAGCTCTTCAGCTCAAGATGGCGGCATTACAACATAGTATTGCCTCTTCGGAGAGGGAGGTTAAAAGTCTTCAACAACAAATGTAGGAAAAGGATTCCTACATTATGAAGCTTGCCAACACCATCACATATTTGAAAGAAACACCCCTTGGTGCAAGGGAACGCAAACGCATGTATTCATCCATTGAAACCCTTGCACATCCGGGTGGAGCACGCAAACGACGAGTTATAGCCACAAGGTGATTTGGTCTTTACTTACATGATACATTCTTACTTTACACTATTTTCAAACATTTATCTTATTGGTTGCTAGAAACTTCATCAAGGAGGCATACGGTGGAACAAGCTAAGATGATCGAGTTAACCTTATCACTAGTTGTCTCAATACCCATGATATAATTTCTATCTTACAATCACCTACATGTAAGCGCATTAAGGATGTAGTCACCAAGAACCTTATGTGTAAATTGAAAAATCTGGTTAGTGAAGATGACGTGCAACAAGCTTGTGATGAGGCTGGGATCAGCATCCAAAGCCTATCAGGCTATTTTTTAACTCCTAAAGGATGTCCTCAAAGAGCCTGGCATCGTGGAAAACCTATTTCATGTTCCGCACAAGGTCAACCTTGCAAAGAAGGCCACAAAAAAAGATGTGTTCTCCCACATTGGGACATACCTACACATTGAGGACACAATGTCAACTTTGCTTTATGCTTCGTGCACAACAAAGGCAAGGGAAAAAGGTAAGAAACACTCAAGAAGACCTTCGGGGAAGGGCTTCCCTTATGCAATGTGGAACAATATTTTTGTGGACCTTAGAAGGCTTCTACAAGCCATGCTTAGATTTTATGAGATTTTACGAGTTATCTGAAGAAGGTGACACAATATACTTCTTTCTTTTGGTTGTGTTCTTATCATAGAATTTGAAGTATAAGGTCTTGCCACTATTTATTTTGCAATGCTTGGTACAAAGTTCGCTTTTGTGTTGAAACTCGATGAGTGTTAAACAATGAAAGGTTGAGGTTAGAGAGGCTAAGTGTCACTCTAATAAATGAAGCCCTTTTGCAAACTAAGAGAAGGGATTCGGTCAAGCCATCTCCCACCCCGTCTTTTAGTGTGCAATCAGAGAAAGAAATTTGGTGGTTGGGTGCTATTGGGGTGCCCAAAGAGACCAATGGAGTACTTCCATGGATTTTTGAGAGAACTCCATGGATCACAGAAGTAATACACTCCCAAATTGTAGGTGAGAAGTTGGAGGTTGAGGGTTTTGGTAGCTATGATGTGGAGTGGCACTTAGGTGTGGACGTGAAGATTATAAAGTGTTTGCTTGGCTGCAAACAAGGGGCTTCTTCTCTCATACCTTGTCCATTTTGCACTCGAGGGTACAAATCTAACAGACAAAAATCACACAAGAGCTCTACAAAGATTGGTTCAATGCTTCCATGGCAAGGGGATGGAGAACAAGGGCTGGACTGTCGTGATGTCGGCGATGAAGTCAAAGAATGGGAAGCATTTATTTTGAGATGTCCCATGCTCAATGCCCCAGACCTTGCACAAAGGGACCAGACTTGGAATCCAATCTTTCCATTTCCTCTATCGAATGTACATTTCGGTACATTACACGCATTTATGTGCATTTTTGATAGGCTATTGAAGCTCCACATTGACTATGCTTTCACAATGAAGCCATTGGAAAAGTCCCAGGAAGCGATCGAAAGGGTGGAGACACTCTTGAATTTTATTCACTGTCATGGTGGATGTAAATAACACAGAGCATGCACATGAAATGTGTCTATCGTTGATGTAAAGAACACAGAGCATGCACATGAAATTGCCCAACAAGTATCATTGAGTGGACAAAAAGCCAGACACTGTTTAAACAAAGTAACCCAAGGAAATCCAGGTTGATATGATGCTCAAAACAGCTCCAACTAGCATACAGGTAACCTTTGGGAACTTTGGAAGGAGTTATGCATAGCTACTACTGACAATGATTCAAATGGAGAGCTTGCAAACAAGCACAAGCAAGTTTGGGCACATTTTGATAAAATGGTAAGCTTATGGGCCTTACTAGCACAACAGAAGAACAATGCTAATAATTTCAAGAAGCCTTGGCGGATTTCACCAAGGTCTTCGCCCTTTCTTGGGGTGAAAATAAAATCACACATTACATGGTAAGCCATGTTACGTGGTGAACTTAATACAAGGGATTGTTTTCATTAAATAATGTGGATCGTTATCTCATGTGAACAGCTTATCTTGTTTGCGCATGGTGTAATTTTTATGCACAAATATGGTTCGCTAGAGATTTTTAGCACTCAAGGCATGGAGAAGTCCCATTATCAAGCAAGGGGGGTGTACTTTAAAAATACTTGACCTGGTGGTGGAATGGTGCAATCCAATTATTTGGAGGATATGTTCAACTGGTTTCTTCGCACAACATTTGCTTGGAAGCTCACAATGGAGTGTGCGCAACAATCCAAGATTGCTAGGGAAGTGCGGAGATGGAGTCGTCAAGAGCACAAAAACCAATGGAAAATGTCGCAAGGCCCCACCAAGCATGCTGCATGGCACCAATGCAGAGTGCGACAAGGGTCGAAGTGGATTCTGTACGAGTGACCATGTGAACGCAAGGTCCAGTCTTAACATGTTTTTTGAAAAAATTTTGGTGCATCCATTTAAAAATAATAGTGCTTTTGCAAACTTAGTGTGAGCAAGGCCGTTTAAAATGGGCCCTTATAAATATTGCATGATCTCATAAACCACTCATTTCTTAAGCAAAGAAAAGATCTTACCATACCCAATGGCGCGCACCAAACAAACCGTAAAAGAGCATCCGCCTACCAACAGAAATACCCTCCAAGGATGTGAAAAGCCGGCATGGCTTAAAGGCACAAGAAAACGGCCACGAACACCTAGCCGTTCCAGGCACTCTTCTAGCAGTGAGCATGGTAGTCGGGCCTAGGAGTCATCAAGGGCAGAAGAGTCTTCACGTGCACAACAACAAACACCTCGACGTAGAGTGAATCAATGCACCCAAAGTTGGCGAGAAGAGTAGGCCCAGCAAACACCAAAGTCTGATAGGGAGGAGCCACCGTGCCACAATTTGCAAGCAGGACCATCCAGATCTCGGGTGGTCCATACAGATACCGAATCAAAGACAGAGCCACCATGGCAGCGATCTGATATACCCTGCACACACCGGGTGCCCGCTGGGGGGAAGACACTGCCTCATGGCCAAGGAGCTCTCCCCACCACAACACAAGATCGAGAGGCAAGGGAAGAGGATGATTTTGAAGAGGCTGCAGATCCAACCCCAAAGCATGTAAACAAGCGTATATCAAAGTTTTTCAAGAAGCCTAAATGCCGTCAACCAGCCAATGTGAAAGTGCCCCCAAGACAAACTCAACAACATCAGAAAATAGCAAGGGCATTTAAGAAATCCGGCACTACCAGAAGACTACTAAGATTTTAATTTGACGTGCCTCCTTTACTCGCATGGTGAAGGAGGTGCTTCAAAGCTATGAAAATCAGTATAGGATGCAAGCAATAGCACTCGAGGCTATTCAAGAAGCTGCAGAGGACCACATCATTTTGGTATTGGAAGATACCAACCTATGCGCCATACATGCCAAGAGTGTGACAATACAGCCAAAAGATATGCAGCTTGCATGCTGATTGCCTGCGCGCCCTTGTGGCCACCCTTTTTTTTGCATTTTCTAGCTTTGTTTGCCCCGTAGGTTACCAAAAATGTTAAAATATAGTGAAACCAGATGTTTATGCAACATGAATCTAGATTTTTATACTCTCCAATGTGATTTGTTCTTTTGGTGCAAGGAACTACTAAGAGTTGAAGGCATAATGTGCTTGAAAAGTTAAATTTTAGGTTCATCTCACCTTTTCTAGGGTCTTGGAGTGCAACAATGGCCTAAATATGCAAAAAAAAAAGAGTGACCACAAGGGCGCGCAGGACAGCCATCCAAAACTATTGAATGGGTCATCTATGCACCCTTGTGGCCACCCTATTTTTTGCATTATCTGGCATTGTGTCTGCCCCCAGGATACCAAAAAAAGTTTAGATTAAGTGAAAGAAATCTTTATGCAACACGACAATACAATTTCCACTTCTTTTCACTCAAATGTTTTTTGTAATGTCCCTAGAATTAAGGTAAGTTGAAAGGAGATATCATGTGCATCCCACTTCTACTTTGTTTTTACTTTGAGCAAAAAAAGATATAGCGTACTGAGACACATCACCAATTTCAACAATTTACAAGATTGAGGGATCACATTGAAAAGAACATACAAGATAGAGAGGCAGTTCAAAGTATATTTATTAATTTTGAAAAGTTGATTTTACATCATACATTTGAGGAGCTCATAATTTTCTTGACCATTTCTTGGCGCCTCTCTTGCGCATAAGGCAACTCCCCAGTCAGGAGGGACTGCGCTATCATCTTAGGGTCAGTTGAGCCAACGGAAGCATGTATCCCTATTTGAGCAAGCACTTTACCACGGAAGCCAGGGCCAAATGCTATGCATTCAAGGGATCTACACACTAGGAACACAAGATGTGCAGTTTGAGCAATGGTGTACAAACACAAAACCTTGCTCAGAGCTTTCAATGACCACATCATAAAATGGCCTTGGGGAGTAAATTCATTATGTACAATGGAAACTTCGCCAGGGGGGATTTGTCCTAGGTAATGCACAAGGGAAGACTGAGGTCCGAAGCCCGTCCGTCCTTGCTGCAAACTCATCAACCTCCAGGATGTCCTGTCATAAACCAGTCAAGGTTATGAAAAAAGACAATGAAGGGTAAAAAAATAAAATGAAAATTAGAATAGATTTTGCCTCTTGCTCCTTGTCATCCTCCTTGCCCTTTCCACCCAAGTCGATGCTCCCTTGCACCGTACCTACGAGATTTGGATCATCAGAGGGGGAGTTATGCAGTGGAGTAGGAATCCTAGCGGCCTCAACCTTGGCTTGCGTGGCCTGGAATTCTTCCTCATCCACGTGCAATTACTCAGCTACCAGGACCTCCGCACAAACAACTGCAATAGTGTCAGTAACAGAGTCCCCAAGTGGCAAGAGCTTGCTTTCAAGGGCATCTCGCACAATGTCTAAGGGAAATTTGGCGCTGGTGCATAACACGCTCAAGCATTCATCCATGTGTAGACCAAATGCTTTCTCCAAGTCATGCATAAACACATACTCCTCCCCATCCACTACCAACGAGGAGAAGCGGCTGATTTCTACCTCTGGGATAGCCTCATCCATCAACGGTAGTGGCACTAGAGTGTCACTGGTGCCAACCACAACGATGGATTTCTCAACCACCTCCTTGAGCCCCCTGGGGTACTCGAGCCGAAGTGTCTCTCCTTCGGCTGCAAGGTTCATGGTGGGGACAACCTCTTGCTCCTTGGTGTTATTGATAAAGGACCCACCCTAAAGGTGTGGTAGGTGGAGCTCCTCCAAATTAGGTTCCTCGCTCACAAAGAAGATGAATGTTGCCAGCCAAGAAAGGTACTCCACCCTAATTTGTTCTTCTTGAGCGCTGACACCCTTGGGGTTTGCTTGTCCAAGAAATGGCCTACGTTGGTGGCAATTTCTTGGAACCGTCGCAACTGATTGGAGAATGGGTGATCACATTTGTGTATGTAGCACAAAACATCGCAAGGCACCCAGATCCCTGCATGTGGGGAGAGATACGGAATATTTTATGATGTGCTCCTCCATGAACACTGAAATCTTGGCAAATGAATCCATGTGAAGGGAATTTTTGGCGTCAAGGTGAGGAGACAAGTGAAGAAGGTGTGGAGGTCCAACTTCCCTTTGTAATTGGTGTCCTCAAGGAAGAGAATGAAGTGTGACAAAGGGGTGGAGATGCAGAGGCTACAGAGGCGCCCATGTCTAATCGTGGGTGTAGACAGAGAGTGGAGGAGCTCAAGTGTTGCAAAAGTGAAAAGTGTGAATGAGTTATGCAGTCCCCCTTTATAATGGTCCCTTTTTTAAAGAAGGCACTTTCCCCAATTTTTTTAAAAAGGGACTTTCACCAAAAATGAAATTTCATCTCAATGTAAAAATTATATTCAAAGTCATAATTTGCTGAAGCAAATCATGTTGATTACATCGGGGATTGTTTCCAAAACTGCAAGAGTTACAAAGCTATAAGAGCAATAGCATAGTTCCATCCATGCCCCAATCCTCCTCGACCTTCAATTTGTCTTCCATTATCTTCCCAATATGCAGACATTCATTACAATAAGTACCAATGATCGCCAAACTATGATGTATTGAGAATGTGGTGGAAGGATTCTCACCTTGTGACCTTGCAAACAAAATTGCGCTTGTTGAAGGGCCTCAAAACCCATAATAGCCAAATTTTCTCGCACATTACTGAGAGTCCAATGCTTGTTCACTTGTACAACCTCCAAAGAATCGTTGGGCATCCATCATCAATGCAATGTCAAAGCTTGCAATAGTGCCGTCTACGCTCTGTAAGGGAGTCCACACTCCAAGCTTGCACATCCAACAATCATAGTGATACTAGGCTCCCTTGGTCCGTCGTTAGTCTACCATCTCTTCTGTTGATACTAGGCTCCCTTGGTCCGTCATTAGTCTACCATCTCTTAGAAGATACCTGCCCAATTTAAATACATGAAAAAAGACAAATACACTTGTGCAAAACCCCAACCTCTTACATGTGAGGTTAGCTAGCTCGTGGTGCAACGTAGAAAATAAAATGAAAGAAATTTTTCTTATTCCTCCATCAAGCCAGATGCAGAGGTGAAGGTTGTAGAAGTCACCCACAATGTGAATACCAGGGCCAGAGTTGAGCAGGAAACCCGACGTGCAGAGAAGATGAATAAACTGAAAGAGAAGGAAAAAGCAAGAAATGCTATCGAAGAAGAGATTGACAGCTACCACATTGTTACACACGAAATCAATGTCAGCAACAACAAAAAATTGTCATCTATGGAGGAAGGATTAATAGTAGATATACAGCTAGAAGATGGTATAAGAAGGCTTGCATTAAATTCTATGAATATCTATATATTGCGAGATCCAGATGCTCAAATCATAGATTCAATTGTCTATATCTTCCTGACTAAGATACTTTCACCAGCTTCAGTATATTTTTATTCAGCCTTGAGCCTAGAGACTAATGACTATTAACTGTCTTGTAGTTTAATCAGGAGCCAACTACCTTCACAAAGTCATGCAAAAATATGTATCTTGGATCTCTTTGTCTTTCTCAGAATGAAAAACACCCCTATTGGCACATTCGAGAAGTGGCTTGCCCATTGTCCAATGCTGCAAGTAACAACCATAATTTTTCCATATGAGAGGAACCACCATTGGACCCTCGTTTGCATTGATCTTGACAAGCCAGCTGTCTTAACTCTAAACTCAATTCAAGGAACACATCCAGAACTAAGAATATGAATATTGAGAATTAGAAATTGGTTTTATTTTGGATAAAGTATGGAGACAGTTATTGTGTTGGGTTCATACCAACTTTTGTTGCTTGCAGATGCATAAAAAGACTGTTGCATGCATATGGAAGGCTATGCAGAAATCTAGAGATGTACATGTCAAAAATTAAGGTAGTCACGGTGCCTATATAGATGAATGCCAACTCGTGTGGATGGAGATGCCTCCTCCATGCTGAGTATATACTGCAAAGCTTTTTTGCACTAAAGCCATTCATGTCAAAGGTAGGCATTTTTCACAGCATTATAATAACATGGTGATTGTAAGGACAAAAATGTGTGTCAGTTCCTTTTCTTTTTTGTTTTGTCTTTTGCAAAGTGCATTGGAGAAGTACATTATACAATAGTGCAACAATACCGTGCCATCCTAATCAAGCATCTTCTTTCAATTTCACATCCCGTGAGCATGGATGCAGAACAAACCCTATTGGATGACCACATTGTAGAGTTAACTTTGATTGATGAGGGACAATAGCAAACAGATTTCATAAGGGCAGCTGAGAAAGGATAGGAGCAAGAGGAGGGAGGAACTTCTAAGAAGAGAAATGATGCAGAGGGAGAGTTTGACAAGGAGAAAATTCCAGATGAGGGGAAGCCCACACAGGAGAAGATTATGTAGAGGGAGGGGATGAGAAAGAACACCCTAACCCTCAAGCAGAGCACACCTCTCCCACAATTCCACCTCTTGAGCTTGAAAATCAAGAGTCGTTTATTCTCAACACACCAAAAGATCATAGCACATTAGAAGCTAATTGAAACAAAATATTTAAATTGAAAGAAACATTGCAATGGAAGTCATGAATATAGATGTCAACTAAAGAAGAAGTTACGCCCAATGGAATTCATCCAAGTTATATTGGCACAATTTGGACTCGGCCAGTTAGTTCTCTACAAACAATCTCTTTTTCCCTTCATTGCATTACTTTGTGTCCACCTATTCAGAAATAGAACTGCGAGGGATCATTCTTTGTGGTTTCTTCCATTATGTCGTGCCAAAGTTGCAGAAGGTTGCATTGCTCTCTTATTGTGACCACTTTCACAAGGTTGAGCTCTTTGTCAAATACCTCCACATCTATGACACCATTGTTCTCCAGGCCTGCCGACTCTTGATCAATAGGAATAAACTTAGAGCAGCCTGCAACAATTTGAGAGCGATAGTACCAGAAGGAGATGAGAAGGAACTATGTGCCGATCATGTACTTGGCCACCAAAGTGTCCAATGCAACCTTGCAAAGTATGATGTACACCTCTTTTAACATACCACCCTTTATCAAGAAGCTTGTCACAAAAGCAAGTGTCTAGAGATTTACATACTAGCATTGTCTTTGCAACATGTATGTGGCAGGCGTGAAATAGTTCCACAAATAAACTTATAGGACAAAAATTAGCAATCTTTACCTATTTAGTGGGCACAAAATTTTGTAGGTACCTTTGCACATCCCTAAACAGCTTGCTTCTGAGAGCTTCACACACTATGGTGTCTGGGACCGGCCAGTCAATACAACTCCAATTGGTAGGGAGAGGGAGTTTAACCAAAGTACCTTTTTTTGTTGAGCTAATAGAAATGCTTGTAGAAGAAAATTCCCTCATCTGCAAGACTCTTGCTAGTTCTTCCATCATACTGTAAAACACCACATCAATGTGGATTATAGAGATGAGACCTATGATACACTCCACTGGCTCACATTCCTCATATGATGAAGGATAGACATCTGCAATAGCAACAACAAAAAGTAAAAGACCACCTAGTCTAGCAAAACTGATTAGAATTTAGGATTACTTACGAGAACTTGATCTACCTCTATTAATATTGTTCTACCTCTTCAAAAAGGAAAAAGAAATTAAGAGAACAACAAGGTCTGAAAGAAAGAATAGATATGGAAGGCTATGAACACACTTACAATTGCATCGTGGATGATAAGCCAAAGAGACATCTCCGTCATTAGCAATCACATTGGAGTGATTGTAGGCATGCTAAACCAAAACCTCCTTAACAATTTTCTTGCCCACCTCCACTTTGAAATCTAGAACTCGTGCTTTCCATGCTGAACGAAATAGATTTGTTGTTTAGGATATTGTCCTCCTTGGTTGCATAAGAACCCAAGAGCCTTTGTATATTGTTTGTTGTTGCCATTGATTATCTATATTGGTGGAGTTTGAGATAGTGATAGAGCTTATGGTGCCACTCGACCTCCTTGGGATACTAATGGAAAGGCTGGCTAGGGAGAGAGCACAACAAACCCTAGAGCTATTAGGGCGGGAAGAAGAAGAAGAAGAAACCATGGCTCTTTCTGAGTGGTAGAAGAAAGATTGAACTTGCTTGCAATGGAGGGAATTTCAGTTTCGAATGCTTGGTTAATGGAGCAAGAGCTTTTGGTGGTGGGAGTATGATACATTATTGTAGCTGTCTTTCAGTACCTTAACTACTTTCAGACCCTAGACCCACATATGGATACCGTAAGCGCCGTAAAAACGAGGTTTTACCTCATGTTTCTTCTCTTTCTATTGTAGTTTTTGATTTATTTCTTCCCATTTTTACGTTACGTTGGCTTGTTGTTCATTGGATGCGCCTCCTTTTCTCTCTCCTCAATAAGGCCTTCCAAGTGACCTCCACAATTCCCTAATCTCTCTCTCTCTCTCTCTCTCTCTCTCTCTCTCTCTCTCTCTCTCTCACACACACACACACACACACACACAC
Source organism: Adiantum capillus-veneris (assembly GCF_014529385.1). Classification (NCBI taxonomy): domain Eukaryota; kingdom Viridiplantae; phylum Streptophyta; class Polypodiopsida; order Polypodiales; family Pteridaceae; genus Adiantum; species Adiantum capillus-veneris. The sequence goes on from NC_140954.1 coordinate 120,017,573, forward strand.
ACATGTATGTGTGTGCATTTTGACGTGTGTCAAGAGGGCGTAAGTAGTCCCTCTAATCACTCTACAACGGTGAAGAACATCTCTATAGGCTTTGCCCATTGGGTAGGTTCAAAAAACTTGATTATCATTATTGCTCATGTGGCACCATATAATATGCCTGTTTAATATGAGGTCATGTAAAATATGCTCATATACGACGTAGTATACGTATTCTGCATAACATATAATGCAACTTATACCTCCAAGCGGTAGGCCTTGTGACTTATCACTTGTTTTTCAATAACCACTATGTTTCAAGAAGTAGATCAATTGTCAAGAACAACTATGTGTTATGATAATGTAATGCATTGTTGTCAAATTTTTTTTGGTTGAAACTAAATGCATTCACTCATGGGAAAGGGTGTGATTCATGATTCTCTAGTTGTAGATCAGTTTCATGATTCTCCTTTTTGGTCCTCACAAAAGTCTAATGCCTTTGAGATGATATAGTGTAAAGCATATTAGATGTACTAGCTGCTATGGAGACTAGACTCTATATATCTCAAGATATTCTCTACTTTGAGTTTCTTGATATGAAGTCAGTGCTGGTTTCTATAGAATAAGCACGATGGGAGTGGTTCTAGAAATATTGTTCCCCCTTCTTACTTCAAAAAAACGTGAGTAAGTTGAAGTGGCTATTGAGAAACTGATTTTGGTTTAGTTTTATCATAATGAAATTCATTTTAAGATCTTATAAATGTGTGTGTGTGTGTGTGTGTGTGTGTGTGTGTGAGAGAGAGAGAGAGAGAGAGAGAGAGAGAGAGAGTCTAAGATCAAGTAGACTCTAGACAGGGGAAAGAGAGTCTTGCACTAATTATGACCTGATAATCAAGGGGGACACACACACACACACACATAAATCATGGGAGCAATCCAAAGAGACCTCAAAGATCTATACAAGTGAGTATCAAAAAAGAGAGAGCAATCATAGGAGCAGTCCAAACATGCCGCATAGATAGATCAAATGGAGTATTGAGCTCAAGAATTGAAATAGAGAGACCTTAAATATATATTCAATAGAGTATTTGTGAGTGCGCGAATGCGGTGCATGTGTGGAGAGTGAGAAGGAGAGAGAAAGAGAGTACACAAGATGTGGGTGGAGCTCCCAAATCTCACTATATGAGCACAATGTGAGAATGAGTGAGAGCTCCTTATTCTTTGTACGTATAAAGAATAAGTAGATAAATATGGACGTCGGGACACTGGCCAACAAACACGGGCAAGCTCCCAAATCTCACTGTATGAGCACAATGTGGAAATGAGTGAGAGCCCCTTATTCTTTGTATGTATAAAGAATAAGGAGATAAATGTGAGTGGTCGGACACTGGCCGATGGACACAGGAAAAGCATGGTGAGTCACATCACCTTTACCTATTATTCTCCCACTAAAGGCTATGCGCTGATAACTGGCGAGAAGACTAGCCTACAACTAGTATATACAAGAGGTGAGAGAAGATGGCTCTCAACCTATGTCCATTGGCTCACTCTATAGCCACTCTACTGTAGATACAACATGCATACCACTAGGGCTAGAGCTACAATGACACTCCTGATGCAGGTATTGAGTGACAACCTACATGGCTCCACAATGCACAATGCTAGTGATAGTCATCACACGACTGACAACTCCCACTGCAAATGCACCAACCACATAAGCAAGATCAGGTCTCGAGACCAAAAGGTCAGACATGAGAGACCCAAAAGCCGAGAAAACATGCACTATGTGTGCCAACCTATCCCTGTCAGCAACCTCAGTGCCATATGCATCCTCATTAGGAAGCACCTGACTATGCATCACCATGTCAGCATCGTCTGGCAAAGGCATATCTGCTAAGAATGACTGCAAAACCAAATAATCAGCACCACTCAATCACATAGAGTTGTCTAAAGGACATTGTCAACTTCAAATGTATCAAACGCATCATAGAACAATGCATTGGTCTCTGGATCAATGGATGTCATCTCAACTGATGATTGACCAAGTTGTGCATCCCCAGAGATACCACTATCTGTGTGAACATCAGCACAAGATAAATGCACAACCTCCTCTCCATGCAGCACATCCTCAAAAGAGACACGCCTCGTCTCTCGTTCCAAACCTGGCTGCAAATACATAGAGACTACACTGCCTCGTGTATCAAAAATATGCAAAGGGTATACCAGACCACCGAGCACCTCTGACATCACTAGTGATCCCCTATGCATCTGAAATGATGACTCTCCAAGCAGTACACAATATCCACTACTATGCAACTGACGTACTGAATGAGACTTTGGCTGAGCCCTGATACATAACGTACATCTTGTAGCGTAAGCAATTCATCACCAGGTAAAGACATACATACATCTCCAACACCCTCTATGTCATATGTTGAACCATCAGCAAATTTCACACAACCAAATCTCCCACTAGACAAAGAGAAAAACAAATCACGACGTGGTGTCACGTGAAAAACTACATGCTCATCTAGTAGAAAACACGTAGACAATGTGCTATCCCAAGACACAAAGTAGTCTAAAGGCAAGATAGACTCAAAAGTGACCTTCCCGTCACATGCATACTCTCTAGCAAATGTCCTCATAGTAGCACCATGCATCTGCCTCTTTCGCTACCTCATACGCCTGAAGCAATGGTGCCTAATATGCCCATCGTGGCCGTATTGTCAACATGTCAGTCGCAATCATGAGCGAGAACCGCCTCTAACCTGAAGTCGCTCCATATCCATGCCAAAACTATGGCAACCAATTCTTGAGATCACAAGACTCTCCCACCCGAGAGCAAACCACTGTCTCAAGCAAAGAAGGTGATGGTCAAGCTCACTAGCCTCTGCAATAGGCATACATATTTGGCAAAATTTTGGCAGAGTCTCCTCTGTAGTAACTAGAGAAAAAAAACTCAACAGTAAATCGCAATGGAGACAACAACAAATTCCCAAATGGCCAACCCAGGAATGTACTCATCCGGAATCACCTCACAAAGTCTTACATAGAGCCAAACTGCTCTAGCCGAAGTAGCACTCAATGGCGCCACAAATGACAGACATATGTGAGTGAAAAATTGCTACCAAAATGTGTCATTGAATGAATAATGTGCTAGAAAACCGTAGCATATACAACTCCTCACTCCTGCGAGAGTGGGTACAAGAACATTGAACGATGTCCAAACTGACAAAACCTGTCAAAATGAAAGTAAACACTCGATCACTGTCAAAGTGGGAATATATCAACCACTATACAAGATGGCATAACCCTGCAAACTTTTATGGCAAGAAGACGGGGGAAAATGGATAGAATTTTTTTGCAAAATGAGTCAAAACTCAGCGCAAAACGCAAGCCAAGAAATTGCAGATAACTGCCAGAGTGGGAATCAACTCAACCACTAAACCATCAGAGAGCAAACTGCAAATACGCATAAACCATGGTGAGAAATCTTGGAAAAATTCCTGCAGAATTTCGTTTGGAAACTGAGCAAAAAACTCAAAAAAATCTCACCATATACGCATGACAATAGACATTGTCTCATTAGAAAAATCCACAAATGGTCTGCATGCAATGCCAAAAGCCTGGCAAACTGGCTCACTCCTCACCGAGTAGCTCTATGGACTTGTACCTGTCCAAAAAAGAGTGCAAACCTATAAACCTGCTCCCTACGAGCTATGGCTATCTCAAATTGTATCCGCATAATGCATACATAGCATGAAACTGTAGAAACCGTGCTAAAAAGCTCTCTGAAATGCCCCACAAGTCAAACAATGTGCATGAAACCGCATCCGGATGTGTAAGGATCCAAAAGTCACATCTCAAAGCATCACTTGCACACGCAAGAGAAAGGTGAACTCTCACTCAAATAGCACCACATTGTGCCATACATAGCCAAAGATGCAAACTGCATCACTCTCTACACTGTAAGAATCAAACTGTAAAACCTCAATATGTTGAGATTGTTGTTGACAGGCTACTGCAAAAAATTCACCTCTCAAAATTTCAAAATTTTGATATGAATAGCACGTTAGAACATGCCAAAACCTTAGGGTTGGCAGACACGGGCAAAGCACGGTGAGGCACACCGCCTTTACCTAACAGTATTGAACACTAGACTTGAAAGTTAGAGAGAGAGAGAGAGAGAGAGAGAGAGAGAGAGAGAGAGAGAAGAAGAAGAAGAAGAGAACTTTTAATGTCATAGGAACAATCCAAAAAGACATAAAAGATCAACGAGATAAGTCTTGAACTCAAGATCCACTTAGAGAGAGAGAGAGAGAGAGAGAGAGAGAGAGAGAGAGAGAGAGAGAGAGAGAGAGAGAGAGAGAGAGAGCATATTTACCACTCTTCTCTTTTTGGTGACTAAAAAAGGGAAAAGTTATTTTAGCTCATTTTTGTGGGTTTTTGGCCTGCCCAAAGGGAAAAGTCTACAGAGATGCTTTCTCTATTTTGTGACTAAAATAGTAAAAAAAATTGGGTTGTCTTTTCAAGCATTTTTTGATAGGCCAAAAATACTGATTGGTTAAACTAGGATAGTGGGCACTCATTTAGATGACTGGTACTCATTTCTAAGAGTAGGAGGGCACTGGGCTACAAAATTGAGGGATTGCTTTTTTAAGGTAATTGCATGGATCAATTTGTAAAGAGAATGATTGGAGGAGGTCTCAAATCATGATTCATAACTCATCACTAGGAGTGGATTTATTGGCTCTAGCTACTACGAGCAAAGTTATTACATGTGCATTGCAACGATAATTGTGATCTCTAATGATCCCATTCTCCCACAATGCTTGCTGCCCCCTCCACATGTTGCTCTAGAACCTCTCATGAACGTCTTGCACTTTGCCATGACACAACCACCGTTATGCATGCCTTGATCTGCACTAATGTTTATATGACGACCTCCATCTATTGGTGTTTGCTCTGCAACTGTCATTGTTTTCAATATAGGTTTGGTATCTTGCACCATTATCTTGCCCTCAAGCCTTGTACTTGCACATGGTAAATGCAGCCTACATGATCTACCTTAACTTGCCCATATCTATTATTTGACCTTGTTCGCAACAAGCTAACTCGGATAACATTTTTCGGAGCTTTTATTGTAAAAACACTTTTATTTTGATGAATCGGGAATGTTGTAACTTCTACTTTGCAGATAAACATTGTAATTGATGAGTTGCGGCTACAAGCTTCCAAATTGTATCAACCTATCTTTAGTTAGAGGTCCCAAATTATTATTTTTGACCACAAAAACCTTGGCTAAGGTATAAAAGCCAATTTTTATAAGTATTTTGTAAGTTTTTGGATAATAGAACACAGTGTGAGCTAACGGCGCTCACTTCTCTACTTCTTGCACTTCTTACTCCCTTCTCGGTTGTCACATTGCAGTGCCGTCTATTGTGTTGCAACCGCGGGTAAGAGCTCTATGCGTTGACATAAGCATTTCATGGTAATCTGTAGCTTTTAGCGTCGTCGACCCGCAGCCTAATCTCATCATAAGTAGTAATTTAAGCTTAAAAATCATGAAACAAGTATAGGCGGGGTATTGGGGCATCATTGCTAAGCATTTAGATGCATTCTAGGTCGAAAACAACTAGGTCAAAAACTCATTACTGGTAATATTAATGATTTTTGCACTTGACCTAAAGTGAGATTTGAGATCATAAGCATGTGTGCTTAGGTCTTATAAACATGTCCTAGAAGTTTTGTAATGTTTGGATGTCGTTTGATGCTGTAATGGTTATGATTTGTTTGCCGATCAGCGAGCGACTAGCTTTTGGTGATTTTGGTCATTTGACTGTAGCTTGAGTTAGATGCAAGTTGTCTGTTGTTTTCCAAGGGATTGACAACCTCTTGTAGCCTCTATGCACTAGTCGAGTCAGCTTTGTCCCATGGATTGACAATTATATTCATGGTTCTCACTATGTCTGCAATAAGATAGGAGTGAGTTTAGACACCCGTCCCACATTTGGCGTTGCTATCAAGTATGGAATAGACATAAACTAGGAAAAACACGAGCGTCTTGTGTAGTTGTCCTTTAATTTCCTCTATGATCACCTAGCGTCAAAACTTTCTCTTTAAAACCACATAGCTTAAGATTGTCGTCTTTTGCTGTGTAGAGGTAGCTTGGAAGTAGGTTGCACTTGTTAAGTACCTTTTAGGATTGTAGGATTGTAGGATTAGATTGGATTTTGAGAATGATTGCTGGATGAGACAAGTCTTAAGGTCAAGGCTCAAAAAACCATAAAAACAAGAAAACGAGCGTTTGTGGACACTTTCCACAACCCCATTGCAATAGAATGTAGGAGTAGGGTGAGTAGAATCCGAGGTGGGATCTCAGAACGTTGCTCACTCCAGAAGAATCAATTGTGAGTTTTTTATGTGAAGTTGCAAAATTTCAGGTCTACCTCTTAAAACAGCACCAAAAGACTATCAACCATTGAATCTGGCTAGAGATTATGTTTTAAAAAGTTGTATGAAATAGTGGGTAAGCTTAAGGACGTATTTGAGGTAAATTTTCAAGAGTTTGCAAAAACTCAAATTATTTACTTTTTCTTGACATTTTAGGCCAAATTATATTTTGACTTGACTCAGAGGCTTAAAATAGATCATAAAAAGATTATCCACTCAAAAAGCTGAAAAAAAGTGCTCATTTTATCACGATTATTTACTTTCAGCTTAAAAGTAACCAAGATTGATACCAGAGACTCTATGCATGTGTACAAATATCTTTTGTAAAGGCCCATATAATTTGGATCACCAAACCGACCAAAACCTTGGTAAAAACTGAAATCTGTACTAACTGTCGAGAACTTGAGTGTAACTTGAGAAAATATGTTCAAACTTAGTGAAACTTGACTCAGAGGCTTATATTGAAGTGTTGAACAAGTGTACATGCTTTGTTTACCAAAAAGTACAAAAATTTACGAGAAGTAAATAATCGCGATTATTTACTTTTGTCCCATTACTCAACTTTTTTGACCAACCCAGCATACCACTAGTTTTAGCATGTTATAGTAAGCTCACAAATCAAATTTGGTAAGATTTGGATCATTGGAGTGAAATTTGTGGCCAAATTTTTAAAGTCGATCTGCAAACACAAAACGGTTGACCATTTGAACAGGGATTATCCAAACTTGATGAAACCTGGCTAGGAAGCTTAAGTTGAGCTACTTAACCATTCTGTGTCAACATTGTGTAAAAAAGTTGCACAAAAAATAATTGTGATTATTTACATCTGCTACAAAATTGGACATTTTTGCACATTTGAGTATACCACAAGGTCAAGCATATCAAGTAGACCACAAAAATCAAATTTGGTGAAATGTGGATCACAAAAGTGAGACTTAAGCCAGATTCTCAAAAAGCGAGTCTACAGACACGAAACAATTGATAACTTGAACAAATTTGTTCAAACTCAGTGAAATCTGTCCAGGGGCCGTAACCAGTTGATTACTTGGACTTTTGAGCTTGTACAGTGTTAGAACAACATAATACAAGACTACCGGTCAATTTTGGATTCAATCGGATCCAAATTAGTACATGTTCACTCAGTTTCCAGGTTGCAGATTAGTCCTCTGGATTTTTGCAAAAGTAGAATTTGAAAGTCTCAATTGCTGACTTAGTTAGCTCAAATTGAAGTGATATACATAGACCAGTCACAATAGTTAGCAAATTGAAGAATAGCTAATTTGATTAACATTGATACAGGAATCAGGTTGCAGACAAGGAATTGAAAGCTTGACAGGAGTTGCAATCAAGTTAAGTGGAAGAAATTGATAACAAGTCAATGTGACGGTAAGTACTCTATCCAAGGCTTCATAAGTCTACATGAACCTTAAATCTCGTCGTATACTAGCAAACCAAGGCATATTTCGAGAGACCACTAGTAGAGTATCCACCAAAGAGAGTGTGAATCAAGGCAATCACTTGGACACTATCTTTGAATAAGTCTTAGACACTTTTTCAGAATCAACATCTGAAATGTCTTCCTATTTGACTCATTTAGGAATCAGAACGATAGTGCGGTATAAGCACATACTCACATTTTACAAGACTATTGGCCATGGAGCTCATGTTTACCTGGATCCTAATGAAGAGTATGCCATTTGCATTGACGACCATGACATAGAGTTTGAAGAGGAAATCAGGGCAAACAAACGAGGAAAAATGTATTTGGATAAAAACAATACTCACTATCTACAAGTTGAAAACCTTGATGTAATAGACAAATGGGGGTTAGAAGTAAATACCATAATTCCTGATATGGCAGCAAAAGAAGGACCACAGACTTTAGAATTCGAGGGATATGATCAAGTTGACTTAAAGCCTTTGAAACGGCTTAGCACAAAAAATCCTAGGATCGGAGTCTATTGTTGGGAGGATAGAAATGTCAAAGATCTTCTATGGACTTATTATGCCAAATCAACATAGTTAACACCTATGCCAGATCATTTATATCTTCAAAATCAAAGACAAGGTTTCAGCAGATCTACCAACCTACCTATTTAGGGATTGTTATAACAATAACTTTGTTATGTTGAGTCTTGAGGAGGTAGAACAAACCAAATACCAAGGGTGCTCCAAAAGAGATTGGATATTGGGCCAAGGACTGGAAAATAAGAGAGGAACTCCACGAGAGATCTTTTGGGTAAAAAACCCAAACCTACCTCATCACAAAGAAAACCACGTGACACTAAAGCCGGTCCAAGGCTACATGAGTCACTATTTCCAACAGATTGGTTTGAAGGACTCAGGACAGGACCAACTCCCAGGAGACCAACTACCAAATAGACGTGTTAGACTACCTGATTTTCAAAAATGGGTCAAAAAATACAGTGGACCTGGGGATCCATATGACCACTTAGCAGGCTTTAAGCAAGTGCTAAGAGCAGAACGCATATTTGATTTCCATACTCAATTTGAGAGATTTGGAATGACATTAGAAGGAAAAGCACTGACATGGTTCCAAAACATTCCACCGAGGTCAATCATGGACTTAAATACATTAGCTCAAGGATTTGTAGCTACATGTTCCAAAGGGGATCAAACATAATACGATAGCTCAAATCTATAGCTTCAAATAGAAACAAGGTGCATCTATTAGGGATTGTGCAACTAGAATGAAGCAATACATTGCAAGATGCCTACAACTAGAAATACCTATAGAAGAAAGATTAGTATCATTGTTTCTAGAGGGACTGCTAAACAAAGAACTTCATGCTATATTCTATAGCAAGAAACATATGACCCTAGAAGAGTGTTTATAAGATGCCATTGACTTGGTCTACAATTGTGATATTTTCAATGAATAAGATGGCCCTAAGGATAATCAAAGTGAGAAAATAGCAACCACCAAACTAGCACAAGTGGGAACGGCTACTGCAGCACCGCTTACAGCCATAGAACACATGCTCAAAAGGATGAATGCAATGATGAATAACATGCAAAAATCACATATGAGGGGACGAAGGTAAGGGATACTCCAATAGGGACAACCAATTAGCCCGCAAAAATGGTATGCAATCGAAGGTGAATTGTACGGTTTTCAGTTTTCGAAACCTTAAAGATTGTACAAAGCTTGCAAAATTTAATGGAAACCCACTATTGAAGGATTCAAACAATGCTAATTTGGGTATTTTTGGAATCATAAGCAGAGCTTTACTATGTTTAGTAATTTTCAGAATCTGAATCCGATAAAAACTGGAAAAGTTACAGACCCTGGAAGATTACAATAGGAATTCAATTAGTAATAAAAATTGGATGGTTTCAATATTAATCATTAACAAAGACGTTTTACACTAAGGTTCTAGAATTAGCTAGAAATTCCAATTTTCATCATTAAGATCTGCAAAAATCAACCAAAGTAAATTCTTGAAGGTATGGGGGGAGTGTGGAAGCTGGAGGAACCTGCCAAGGACAGAGATAGCAACAAATGGCGCAAAATGCAAGCTGGGGGGCTGCTTGGAGTGTGAAAACCTGCCAGAAGCTGCTCCGTACCCAGAAAAAGCTATAAAAGGACCCCTTCTCTTCATAATTTCTCAGACTCGGAGCCTTGATACTCTCTCTCTCATCTAGAGAGAACACTACGCAGAAATCATTAGAGATTAATCTCTAATTGATTAACCTAAACTGTAATTAGTCTAATCCTTCTTAATTAGCAAGGTTAGATTAAGCTATTTTGTTAATAAAACAAAGATTAGGCCTATGTATACTCATAAACCCTCTCTTAATTAATTAATTTCTATTGATTGTTGTAATTAAGCTTAGTAATGTTAAGCTAAATAATTATCCTATCATATTAGGGCTGAAATTAGCCAAATTAACCATGAATTAATGGTAGATAAAGTAATTAAGCTTAGATTAAGTTGAGGTAATTATCAGAGATGCATTGGACAGTCATTAAGTTAAGAAAATTATCCTATAGTTTTCCAAGTAATTTTCCTAATTAATTAAGCCGAATTACACTATTTTTTAGAGAAAATTAAAGGGAAAAATAATCAAACTAATCCCAAATGCTGTGAGATATTTATTAGTGGTTAATTAGGTATTATGGAAACTGTGATAATTAGAAAAATCTCAGATGATTAATCTAGCTAATTACTTTAGAACAAATACTCTATTTTTAGAGAAAATTAAATAGGGGAAATTAGTAAACTGATTTCAAATGCTGAGATATTTACAAGTGGTTAATTAGGTATCATGAAACCCGTGATAATTAGAAGAAGCTCAGATAATTAATTTAGCTAATTACTTTAGAAGAAATACTATGTTTTTAGAGAAAATTAAATAGGGGAAATTAGTAAAATAATTTCAAATGCTATGAGATATTTATCAGTGGTTAATTAGGTATTATAGAACTCGTAATAATTATAAAAAGCTCAGATGATTAATCTAGCTAATTACTTTAGAAGAAATCCTCTATTTTTTAAGCAAATTAAATAGGAGAAATTAGTAAACTGATTTGAAATGCTGTGATATATTTATCAATGGTTATTTAGGTGTTATGAAACCCGTAATAATTAGGATAAGCTCAGATAATTAATTGAGCTAATTACTTTAGTAGAAATACTCTTTTTTTAGAGCAAATTAAATACAAGAAATTAGTAAACTGATTTCAAATGCTATGAGATATTTATCAGTGATTAATTAGACGTTATGGAACCCGTGATAATTAGGAGAAGCTCAAATAATTATTTTAGCTGATTTCTTAAGAAGAAATACTCTGTTTTCTGAGAAAATTGAATAGGGGAAATTAGTAAACTGATTTGAAATGATACAAGATATTTATCAGTGGTTAATTAAGGGTTATGGAACGCGTGATAATTAGGAGAAGCTCAGAGGAGTAATTTATCTAATTACTTTAGTGGAATTACCCTGTTTTTAAGATAAATTAAATAGGGAAAATTAGCAAACAGATTCAAATTGAATAAAGCTATTTATCAAAGGTTCATTAGACCTCAAAAAACCCGTGATAATTATGTTACTATTAGAAAATTAGTTTAACTAAATATCCCAGTAAAATTACATTATGTTTAGGGGAAAATAAAAAGGGAAATATAGTAAATTAAACTGAAAACCTTTGATATCAATATCAGAGAAGGAATACACCCTGAGGAATCTATAAATACCTCAAACTTAGATAAATAATTTAGGTATGCATCTTAAATAAAAATAACCAATTTTTATTTAAAATGGACAAGAAAAATTAAGAAATGAATTTATCTAATTTCCAAATAAATAACCGAGGTCCAAAATCCTTATTGAAGAGTGGGAAAAAATTTACTTATAGCATAATTAAGTTATAGAAGGAATAACTTATCAAATCGACTATTAAAGATCCCTATTTATTCGAAAAGTCCTTATTTTTTGGTAAACAAGGAAAATGAAGACTATTCAATTAAGCTTCTAATGGATTAAGTCTTTTTATAAGGCTGTCGACATGGCTCCCAAGAGAACCAAGGGAAATCCTCTGACTGAAGAAGAGGATGTTAGTAACAAGCGAAACAAAGCAACTAATGACCATGAAGCAGGGCCTAGCCATAGGCCAACAGAGGAGAGTCTACAGGCACCTGCCCCACAGCACATGGACGAGCAGTCCCAGGTGGATTTCTATTATGTTCATTGATAGCTTTTAAAGTTCATTTTAAGTTAAGCATTGCATACGTAAGGTTAGGAAGGATAAAACTGGCTATAAATAGAAGGTAACTTCCAAGAAACCCACAAGCAATGTTTGTAACTAGGAAAGAAATGATTGGGTTATGACTGATTGACCTAGGAAAGAAATGTTTGACCATCCTTAAGACAGCTTGTCTCAAGACACCTCCGATTCCTTGGAAATATTTTACTCCAGGTAATGAGTAATGATGGAGATACCATCATGGAAGAGTCGGTTACCTCGGCACTTGTGGAGTCTTTACCCCGTGCTTGTTTATGTTTATGGATAGTACTTTCAAGTTTATCCTAGAGGAACCGCCCGGTTGTATGGGCAACTGGTTTTGGCGTATGGGCGCCCGGACTTTGGGCGAAGACTTTTTCCACCCCGGTTTTTATAAATAAGGAATGGGTGTCGTTTTTCACCCCTGTATAGGTGGTCTTGAGACAAGTTAGTACTGGTCAGTGATAATTTAGAATGAAAGTACCTTGTCTTAAGTCTAAAGATGTTTGTTTTCTGAAAGAATGTCTTCAATACTGTTTTCAAAGGTTGTCTTTAGGAAATGCAGTTTTGAAAGTTAAAAGGAATCATTGTTTTAATTGTGAAAAGAATGTGGTAGTAAAAGTTAAACAACACAGCAATCATGTGTGAGTGCGGGGTGGTAAGTGGGGATTGACTAAGGTTGTCAATAATGGATGGGTGGACCTGATTAGTCAGGTAACTATCCATTCTCGCGCACTAAAACTTTTAGAAACTTCTTCACTTGGACGAGGAATCCACCAACGGCTGTGCCCTCACATATGCTAGGGGGAAAAAAGCGTTGGCTATGGAAACCTTAATCTAAAGGATGAAGATATAGGGCCGGAATTTTTCTTATAGGGTCCCGTTTCCACTGCGAGACAGGACTAGGTCTCTTCTAGGGCTATAAACCTAAACCATTGCCAATGGTAAGGGTGAATTCCCTGGAATTTTTCTTGTTTAAGGACTCTGACTTTAGTACGCCTAGAGACCTATCAATGGTACCATCCCGTTTTTGGTGTCGGCAGGGTTGGGGACCTCACAAGTGGTATCAGAGCATGGTTTAATAAGATCCTGACCTTAGGAGGGTAAAAGTTGAGAAATAGGCACAAGTTGTATTGCAGTTTTAATTATGGTATATTGTGGAATCAGAATTTCCCTATCAATACAGGAAAATATCCGCCACGCTTACCAAAATTTGTGATTTTCAACATCATGTTCGAGGCTGCTTGCAGCTCCAACAACTTTGTACTTCGCAAGAGCATCATGCAATTGTTAGATTTAATGTTTTCCCCTCCTCCTACATGGGGAATCAGTTGGTCACAGTTTGGCGGAATTTTTCTGATTGATGCGGGACAGTTAGAAGGGTTGACACTCAATCTAAAAAGACTCAAGTGGGAAGAAACACTTCGGACCATCGAAGTTTTCTTCTTCAGTGGGACTGAAGATCCAGATCAGACCATTGTTGTAGATGGGGTAGAAGTGTCACAGAATCAGTGGGTCTATGATCAGGTAGCCACAGTAATATACCCAGGTAGGATCGGGCCCATGAGGGTAGGCCCAAAGTTTAGGGGACCAAAAGACGTCATCTTTTTTTATCCCCTGTCAGACCCACCAATGGTAAAGAGGATGTTGATTTAGGGAATCACACATTGTATATAGCATGAGGCCATCTTGTATATAGTATGAGTCCATCTTGTATATAGTATGAGTCCATCTTGTACATAGTATGAGTCAGCATTGTATCAACCTTTGTATATACCATGGTTTTATGATATGCTTGTGTAATTTAATTGAGATGGTGATGATGATTGTCAGATTCTATTTTTAGTATTTTAAAAGTATATAGATTAGAGAACTTGCATGACAAAACAAAAGTAGTGTAATCACTAAAGCATTTTCATTAATTACAAACTCAGGGAAATGCAAAAAGTCTCTATACTCCCACCCAGGAAAAGAAACTACTGTTAAAACAAGTTCAACTCCCAACTTTCAAGGGAGAAGGAACCAACTTAGAACGTGATGCCGAAGCATGGCTCGATACCATGGATGATTATTTCTTGGTAGCAGGAACTGCTTCAGAAAATCAGGCAATGTTAGGAATATTTCGACTCACCGGAGATGCCAAACTTTGGTGGAAACAATACTGTAGAGATAATCCTTCCATTAGTCCCTCTTGGGAAAGAATGAAGCAGGCAGTGAAAGAAAGAGATCTTCCTCCAGCTCACCAAGCTATCAAGATGAATGAGTTCTTCGCCCTCAAACAGTTAGGACTTACTTTGGAAGAGTATTACACCAAATATGTGTCTTTACGACATTACGCACCACCAATGACTATGGAACAACAGATTGGTCGTTTCTGTCAGGGTCTAAACAAACCCTCGAGTAACCGCCTGGAAGCTATGAGACCCACCTCTATTCAAGATGCTCTTCTAAGAGCTAAACCACTTGCAGCTGAAGGAAACCCCCCTGCCAGGAACTATTACAACTACAATAACTTTAGAGGAAGAGCAAGGGGGAATTATAATCAAGGAGGTCAACGGAGGGCAGTGTCAACTGCAGCCACTATAGAGTAGACCTTCCCGAACATCAGATGCTATGGATGCAATAGAATGGGACACTACAAGAGTCAATGTCCTGAGGGGAAAAATCCTCAAATTGCTACCGGAACCACTCCTCAGACTCAGATAGGACAAGGAAATAATCAAAGAGGTAGAGGCAATAGAGGACGAGGCAGAGGAAGAGGTAGAGGAGCGAGAGCTTATGCTGCAGTAGGAGAGCCTACCTTGTTGGATGAGGAAGATGAAAGAGCTACTCTTTTTGCCGCCATTGATAACCCTGGAGCTCGGCAACATTATGCTGTCATCCAAACCACTGCAAACAGAGAAGGTGAAAATTTTGAACTACTTATAAATTGTGGCAGCACACACTCTTTTCTCTCACCTAAATGTTTAAGGAAACTTAAATTGAACCAATATCCTACCAAGAAATTAGTCGTAGAACTATCAAATGGTAAAGAGGTTCTATCTCAATTTACAGCTGGGAAAGTTGAGTTTGAACTAGGTGGAACCCTGACTTCATCCTACTTTCGAACTCTTCCAGTAGGAATCTATGATGGTATCCTAGGAATGGATTGGTTAATCAAAAATCAAGCCCAAATTCACTGTGCTCAAGGGAACTTAACCTTCAAAAATCACTTAGGTGAAGAAACATTAGTACAAGGATTAAATGGGAAACCTAAGGCTCATTTAGTCAAGGCTAGTCGACTTCTAAAGGGGTTACGTAAAGGGCAACAGATCTTTGTAGTAAAACTTAAGAAGGCAAATGATTCAAGGGACAACCCAACTCGAGAATGGCTTAAAGAATTTTCGGATATATTTCCGGAAGATCTTTCGAATTTACCTCCTCCCAGGGATATAGACCACGAAATCGAAACCTTCCCATGTAGTGAACCAATTTCAAAACGACCCTACAAAATGTCCCTCCCTGAAGCTATTGAATTAAAAGAACAGCTTCGTCAACTTATTGAACAAGGATTCATAAGACCAAGCATTTCACCTTGGGGAGCGCCTGTTCTATTCCAAAAGAAGAAGGACGGATCCTTATGTCTCTGCATTGATTATAGGGGGCTTAACCAGGTATCAGTAAAGAATAAGTACCCCATTCCTCGCATCGATGAATTTCTTGATAGGTTACATGGAGCCAAGGTATTCACAAAAATTGATCTCAGATCAGGTTACCATCAAATCCGGATTAAGGAGGCAGATATTTACAAAATTGCTTTCAACACCCGATATGGGCATTATGAGTTCATAGTGATGCCTTTTGGTCTTGCGAATACTCCAACTACTTTTACCGTCTCATGCAGGATATATTCAGAGAATATCTGGATGATTTTGTGTTGGTGTTTTCGATGATATCCTGGTATATTCTAAGGATGAAAAATATCATGAAGACCATGTACGTAAAGTACTTCATCTTCTACGCCAACATCAGTTATATGCCAAGATGAGTAAATGTGTGTTTTCCACGCGAGAAGTTATTTATCTTGGTTTTATAATAAACCCTGAAGGAATTTCAGTAGACCCCGCAAAGATTAAAGATATAATAGACTGGCCACAACCCAAAACAGTCAGTGAGATTAGAGGATTTTTGGGCATTACAGGATGGTATAAAATCTTCGTCAAAGATTATGCAGTTATCGTCGCCCCCTTGACGCAGCTACTTAAAAAGACAGCCAAACTTACATGGGGAAAAGAACAGGAGGATTGTTTCTTCAAATTAAAACAAAATCTCACATCAACTCCTGTACTCAAACTTCCTGACTTCACTCAAGAGTTTGAAGTAGTAACAGATGCCAGCGGTCTTGCTATAGAAGGAGTCTTAAACCAAGAAGGTAGACCAGTCGCCTTTACTTCGAGAAAATTATGAATCCACGAGCTGAATTATCCAACTCATGATCTTGAACTTCTAGCTGTTGTCCATGCTCTAAAACTCTGGAGGCACTATCTTCTAGGAGGAAAGTTTCAGTTGATCACCGATCATCAGAGTTTAAAATGGATTTTCTCTCAAGTAACACTCAACATGAGGCAGAGAAGATGGATAGAACTCTTACAGGAATATGACTTTGAAATAAAATATAAACCAGGGAAAGAGAATGTGGTTGCTGACGCTCTTAGCCGTAAGGTTTTTCTTGGGGCTATTTCCACAATTGACAATCCAATCCTCAACAAGGTTAAGGAAGCTTCCCTGGAAGATAAGGATTATCAAATACTTCTACAGGTTATCAATCAACAGGACCTAAAAGAGAAAGAGAAAGACAGAATGAAGGATTATTCACTTGAGGACGGGCTTCTCTATTATAAGTATCGGCTTTACATTCCTAAGAAATCCAACATCAAAGGAGTTAATCCTTGATGAAGGACATAACGCTCCAGTTTCCGGCCATCCTGGCTATGCAAAGACCCTTAATGCCACAAGGAAAAGCTATTTTTGGCCAGGAATGAAAGGAGATATACTTCGCTACATCAGACAATGTCTTTCCCGTCAAAGGATTAAGGCTGAATGAGTAATGATACCAGGAAAACTTCAACCTCTGGACATTCCTCAAATGAAGTGGGAACTCATTAGCATGGACTTTGTAACAGTCCTTCCCACTGTTCAAGGGGGTTACGACTCCATTATGGTGGTAGTGGATATGCTGACTAAAGTCTCCCACTTGATGCCTATAAAAACAACTTACACTGCATCAGACATAAGCCGTCTTTTTATCAAAGAGATCTTCAAATTACACGGGCTTCCTAAGAGAATAGTCAGTGACAGAGATGCAAAATTCACTTCAAAATTTTGGAAAGCTTTATTTGAATCCTTAGGCACTCAGCTATGTTTCAGTACGTCCTATCACCCTCAGACAGACGGCCAGACAGAAAGAGTGAATCAAGTTATTGAAGACATCCTTAGAGCCTATTGTGGTAGGGAACCCCAAAAATGGATCCAATTTCTTCCTCTGGTGGAGTTCGCCTATAACTCTTCCTTTCATCAAAGCATTGGGATGTCACCATTTAATGCTCTTTATGGGCATGAATGTATATGACCCCTAAACTTTTCTGACCCTACTACCAGAGTAGAAGCTTCAAAACAAATTTTGGAGGAGATGGATGCCCAAACCAAAGCCATAAGGCAACACATTCAGGCAGCCAAGGACCGCCAGAAATAGTATGCTGATTAAAAACGGTCTAATCGGGTTTTCAAACAAGGAGATAAAGTATTCCTAAGGGTTCGGCCAAAAAAAAGCACTCTGTCCTTGGGAAAATACAAAAAACTAAGCCCCAGATATTGTGGACCGTATGAAGTGATTAAAGTAATCAGTGATCAAGCTTATAAACTAAAATTGCCTGAGAACCTCAAGGTCCATAATGTATTCCAGATCAGTCTTCTAAAACCTTACATCCCAAATCCCAATCATACTCTAGATGACGAACAAATTGTGATGCAGAAGCAAGGAATTCTTGAACTCCAACCAGATTGTATTCTCGACACTAGGGAAAGGAGTCTGAGAAACAGAGTTATCAGAGAATATTTGGTCAAATGGAAGGACTACCCCACCGAGGACGCCACATGGGAGGATGAAGTATCACTTCGCAAAGATTTTCCCAATTTCGGTTGAGATGAGGACATCTCAATTCCTTAACTTGGGGTGATTGTAAGGTTTCCAGTTTCCGAAACCTTAAAGATTGTACAAAGCTTGCAAAATTTAATGGAAAACCACTATTGAAGGATCCAAACACTGCTAATTTTGGTATTTTTGGAATCATAAGCAGAGCTTTACTATGTTTACTAATTTTCAGAATCTGAATCCGATAAAAACTGGAAAAGTTACAGACCTTGGAAGATTACAATAGGAATTCAATTAGTAATAAAAATTGGATGGTTTCAGTATTAATCATTAACAAAGACTTTTTACACTAAGGTTCTAGAATTAGCTAGAAATTCCATTAGGATCTGCAAAAATCAACCAAAGTAAATTCTTGAGGAGTGTGGAAGCTGGGGGAACCTACCAAGGACAGAGATAGCAGCAAATGGCGCAAAATGCAAACTGGGGGGCTGCTTGGAGTGTGGAAACCTGCCAGAAGCTGCCCGGTGCCCAGAAAAAACTATAAAAGGACCCCTTCTCTTCATAATTTCTCAGACTCGGAGCCTTGATACTCTCTCTCTTATCTAGAGAGAACACTACGTAGAAATCATTAGAGATTAATCTCTAATTGATTAACCTAAACGGTAATTAGTCTAATCCTTCTTAATTAGCAAGGTTAGATTAAGCTATTTTGTTAATAAAACAAAGATTAGGCCTATGTATACTCATAAACCCTCTCTTAATTAATTAATTTCTATTGATTGTTGTAATTAAGCTTAGTAATGTTAAGCTAAATAATTATCCTATCATATTAGGACTGAAATTAGCCAAATTAACCATGAATTAATGGTAGATATAGTAATTGAGCTTAGATTAAGTTGAGGTAATTATCAGAGCTGCATTGGACAGTCATTAAGCTAGGAAAATTATCCTATAATTTTCCTAATTAATTAAGCCGAATTACACTATTTTTTAGAGAAAATTAAAGGGAAAAATAATCAAACTAATCCCAAATGCTGTGAGATATTTATTAGTGGTTAATTAGGTGTTATGGAACCTGTGATAATTAGAAAAATCTTAGATGATTAATCTAGCTAATTACCATAGTAGAAATACTCTGTTTTTAGAGAAAATTAAATAGGGGAAATGAGTAAACTGATTTCAAATGGTGTGAGATATTTACAAGTGGTTAATTAGGTATCATGAAACCTGTGATAATTAGGAGAAGCTCAGATGATTAATTTAGCTAATTACATTAGAAGAAATACTATGTTTTTAGAGAAAATTAAATAGGGGAAATTAGTAAACTAATTTCAAATGCTATGAGATATTTATCAGTGGTTAATTAGGTATTATAGAACTCGTAATACTTAGGAAAAGCTCAGATGATTAATCTAGCTAATTACTTTAGCAGAAATACTCTATTTTTTGAGCAAATTAAATAGGAGAAATTAGTAAACTGATTTGAAATGCTGTGAGATATTTATCAGTGGTGAATTAGGTGTTATGAAACCCGTAATAATTAGGATAATCTTAGATATTTAATTAATCTAATTACTTTAGAAGAAATACTTTTTTTTAAGAGCAAATTAAATAGGGGAAATTAGTATCCAGTAAAATTACATTATGTTTAGGGGAAAATAAAAAGGGAAATATAGTAAATTAAACTGAAAACCTTTGATATCAATATCAGAGAAAGAATACGCCCTGAGGAATCTATGATAAATATCCCAACCTTAGATAAATAATTTAGGTATGCATCTTAAATAAAAATAACCAATTTTTATATAAAATAGACAAGGAAAATTAAGAAATGAATTTATCTAATTGCCAAATAAATAACCAAGGTCCAAAATCCTTATTGAAGAGTGGGAAAAAATTTACTTATAGCATAATTAAGTTATAGAAGGAATAACTTATCAAATCGACTATTAAAGATCCCTATTTATTCGAAAAGTCCTTATTTTTTGGTAAACAAGGAAAATGAAGACTATTCAATTAAGCTTCTAATGGATTAAGTCTTTTTATAAGGCTGCCGACATGGCTCCCAAGAGAACTAGGGAAAATCCTCTGACTGAAGAAGAGGATGTTAGTAACAAGCGAAACAAAGCAATTACTGACCATGAAGCAGGGCCTAGCCATAGGCCAACAGAGAAGAGTCTACAGGCACCTGTCCCACAGCACATGGACGAGCAGTCCCAGGTGGATTTCTATTATGTTCACTGATAGCTTTTAAAGTTCATTTTAAGTTAAGCATTGCATACATAAGGTTAGGAAGGATAAAACTGGCTGTAAATGGAAGGTAACTTCCAAGAAACCCACGAGCAATGTTTGTAACTAGGAAAGAAATGATTGGGTTATGACTGATTGACGTAGGAAAGAAATGTTTGACCATCCTTAAGACAGCTTGTCTCAAGACACCTCTGATTCCTTGGAAATATTTTACTCCAGGTAATGAGTAATGATGGAGATACCATCATGGAAGAGTCGGTTACCTCAGCACGTGTGGAGTCTTTACCCCGTGCTTGTTTATGTTTATGGATAGTACTTTCAAGTTTATCCTAGAGGAACCGCCTGGTTGTATGGGCAACTGGTTTTGGCGTATGGGCGCCCGGACTTTGGGTGAAGACTTTTTCCACCCCGGTTTTTATAAATAAGGAATGGGTGTCGTTTTTCACCCCTGTATAGGTGATCTTGAGACAAGTTAGTACTGGTCAGTGATAATTTAGAATGAAAGTACCTTGTCTTAAGTCTAAAGATGTTTGTTTTCTGAAAGAATGTCTTCAATACTGTTTTCAAAGGTTGTCTTAAAGAAATCCAGTTTTGAAAGTTAAAAGGAATCATTGTTTTAATTGTGAAAAGAACGTGGTAGTAAAAGTTAAACAACACAGCAATCATGTGTGAGTACGGGGTGGTAAGTGGGGATTGACTAAGGTTGTCAATCATGGACGGGTGGACCTGATTAGTCAGGTAACTATCCATTCTCGCGCACTAAAACGTTTAGAAACTTCTTCACTTGGACGAGGAATCCACCAACGGCTGTGCCCTCACATATGCTAGGGGAAAAAAAGCGTTGGCTAAGGAAACCTTAATCTAAAGGATGAAGATATAGGGCCGGAATTTTTCTTATAGGGTCCCGTTTTCACTGCGAGACAGGACTAGGTCTCTTCTAGGGCTATAAACCTAAACCATTGCCAATGGTAAGGGTGAATTCCCTGGAATTTTTCTTGTTTAAGGACTCTGACTTAGTATGCCTAGAGACTTGTCAATGGTACCATCCCGTTTTTGGTGTCGGCGGGGTTGGGGACCTCACATGAATGGACCAATCATGATACCAATGAGTGCTATTACCGAGCGACCAAAGTATAATGGGAATGTTCAATATGGGCCTATGAGGCCACAGGGACAACCCATGTACAGATATCAGCCTAATATGACCCCAGCTCAGAGACCACCAATGGGTATGGAAAGATCTCAACCCATGTTGGGTCAGCAACCTCCATATCCTAGACATAATGTAGTGTCGGTAAAGTACATGCATTCTGAGGAAATCATAGATAAAGAAGCACTTGTGCCTGTTACACCCTATGTTGAGCCTAGTCCATCTACAGTAATGGTAGAAGGAGAGTGGTATAATTCACATCCACCACCAATGGAAGAAACTGAGACTTACACTACACCAGAGCTTGCACCGATGTACTATGTAGCTAATCAAGGTGTTATACCTCCAATGGTAAGACCAATGATTAAGCAAAGAACTAGAAACTGTCATAATTGTGGTGCAGATGATCACTTGAAAAATGAATGCCCAAAGCTTGACAAGAATCTCCCTCTCACAATTCCTCCCCCCCTCTCTCCCTGCTCGCCCTCTCCAACCCCCCTATCAGAGTAAAAAAAAAGCGGGGTATAGTGCTTTCAACCGGCTAAAATTGTAAAATCTCGATTATATGTTGAGAGGTCCTTGAAGAAAACTAAGAAATTCACAAGTTTAAGTGTAAATACCGGCAAAACCTTCAATTTTTGACCTAAAAATTGAGAGAATTTCAAGTTTGCCCTTATTTTCTTTAGTTAGGGAAAATGTATTTCTCTAGCGCTATCCCTCTCTCTCTCTCTCTCTCTCTCTCTCCCCCCCCCCCCGCAAATCCGCTTCTCTCTATCTCTCTCTTCCTCCCGATTGCCTCCTCCTCCTCTCTCTCTCTCTCTCTCTCTCTCTCTCTCTCTCTCTCACACACACACCATTTCTTCCCTTTTGTCCTACAGTAAGAGAGATAGGAAAGCGAGAGAGACAGAGAGAGAGAGAGAGAGAGACAGAGCGAGCAAGAAGAAGAATAGAATTTTAACGTCGTAGGAAACTATCCCAAGAGACCTTAAAGATCCATCCCATAAGGAGAGTTGGGGAGAGAGAGAGAAAGAGAGAGAGAGAGAGAGAGAGAGAGAGAGAGAGAGAGAGAGAGAGAGAGGGGGGGGGGGGGGGGCGAGTTAGAGAGAGAGATAGGGGGACCGAGAGAGGAAAATGGGAGGGGAGAGAGAGAGAGAGAGAGGTTATATAGTGATAGGGAAAGAGAGAGAAAGAAGAGGAGAATCTTGAGGAAGAAGGGCGATTGTTCGAGGAGGGAGGGTGGCTAGAGGAGTAGATGGAGAGAGGAGGTGGAGGAGGAGGAGCAAGGGAAGAGGAGGAAGCACATGGGCGGCAAGAGGAGGAAGGGGAGGTAGGTTGGGAGGTCCTCCAAAAAAAAAAGCTCACTCCGTTGAGCTCGCTCGAAGATCTAACTCACGAGACATGAGGGGTAAGTTTTAAACTTATCAATGAACAATCCTTTATGGTCGAGTAGCAAGTTTAGGCTCAGGAAAAAACCCAAAAAACCCCGCTGTGCACAAAGTCCTACAACACAAAAGTGACCATAGCTGCCAGTCAGCTCAGCCGAACTGGGCGAGACTTGAACTGTAGCATGCCCCAATATAATAGAACACTTTCATATCATCAGATGACCATTTGGCAGGGGTCTAGGGGGTCCCAAGTATATAATCTAGGTTTTTGTCATATGCCAGAATTGGATTATGACCCCACGAGCAGCTTATAGACTGGGGTCTATACACAATGTACCTAAATGGCTTCATGGAAACAGTCAAGGCAAGCTCTCAAACAGCAAAACATAGCTCGAAGGCTACAAAGCGTCAAATTTGACATATGAAGTCGAACTGACTCCGAATGGGCTAGAGCTGGATGAGTAGCACCAGGACTATGTAGAGGACAAGTCCATAGCTTCAAAAGTGACTAACCAACTCTACATGACAAGTAGTCACAAAAATTGGTAATTTTAGAGTCGACAAGAGCACAAAGTGATGCCGACATGACTGAACTTTACCAAATTCATTTAAGGACTTGTTTTAGATGTATTGAAGATGTTTAGGTCATCAAATTATCAATTGATCTAGCAAAAAAACAGTGACTGTTGTAAATAATCAAGATTATTTACTTTTGTGCTTGATTGTCTTGGATTTGATCTCTTCACTTCACTTATCACTTGTATACACTTATTACATGCCATATGTCAAGTATGAGCCAAAATGATCAAGAAAAACTCTGAATTTGTCAAAAAATGCACCAAAGTCTCTTTTCAATCGTTTTTGAGTTAATTGTCATGTTTTTTTATCCAAATCACCCCATATCTCACACACAGACTCTACATCATGCCTAGAACCAAGTTGCAACAAAAAAATGTACAAATTGATGAAAAAGTTAATAATCACGATTATTTACTTTTTTTCCAACATGGGTGCAATTTGCAACTTGGACTTAGGGGACCAAAGAACATGATGTCCCAAGCCTACAAATCAAGTTTGAGCAAGTTTGGATCTTAAAAACTCTGTTTTAGAATCTAAAAGACTAAATCTGGCACCATTTCCACCCAGTGCACTCAAATGAGCCCACACTTCACTCAGAGTACCTAAAGGCCATATGTTTCAAGCCTGTGATGTCAAAAATGCAAAAAGTTGGAAAAAATCCCTGGCTATTAATAATTGCGATTATTTACTTTTGTTGCAATTTTTGCCTGAACTCCATGATTTTGATCTCTACATGTTTTTATGCATCTATGCATGCTCCAAAATTGATCTGAAGAAAAATGGACATCATTTGCCAGCAATTCAAACTCAGGGCATTTCAAAGCAGAATTTGCAGAATTTTCTAACTTTGACACAGTATTCACTTAATACGAGCAATGCAAGCGGCTAAGAAGGCAAAGAAAAGGGTGTCCCAGAAAGATAAACTGCAGGAGTTGCCACCGTACCAGTTAGATCCAAGCTTAGTGAAGACAACAAAAGCAACCTTGTTGTCTAAAGAACAGCTCAAAGAAAGCAACACAATGGTTTTCCCTGGCAGATTCAAGAGCGAAGAAGGACACCAGGTAGAATTGCAAACGCTACCTAAGGACGCTTATGATGTGGCGGCAAAGCCAAACACCAAGGAAGCCAAGAGAAGGTTGGGACTTCGAGATTTCTATGACCAGGAACCATGCAAAGTGGATTTCTAGAAAGCATATGAATTGTTATCCACATTTAAAGAAGATGGATCAGCCCAAATCACGGATCAACAGGGGCAAAAGGTTGAAATGGTGATCACTAAAGAAATAGTGGCCGAGGCACTGAAGCTGCCAACAGAAGGTATGACTATGCGGGCAAGAGATAGAAAGACAGTGGGTACTTTTACTAAAGATACTTTTGTTGCCACATTCTTTGATTTCATTCAAAGGCAAGTGGAGGAACCAGCTCGCCTCTATCATCAACATTTCCACTTCCTCTATCAAAGAGACCGCCATAGTACACAACTCCAAACCATGCGGTTGCGACTACTTTCACTCAAGTATTAAAGTTGACAATCAGGCAAGCAATATATCACGTGCAGTATGTGCTTACAACACTGAAGGGTACAAAAGAAAGAGGGAGAGATCACATATCTAGGCGCTCCAAAAGTGCTAACAAGAATAGCATATCATGCTATTCGAATGGCCGACAATTTGCTACCATCCCCAGATCAGAACACCTGGATCGTGTCAGCTCACCCTTATCCAAGGACCACCCGATCAACAAAGAGAGTATACAAATCAGATGAGGAATCTGCAGAAAGTTTCCATGAAGCCCATAGTAGTGAAAGCTTTGACAACAAGGAAAGAAGGGCAAGGATTGAAGCAATGAAAAAGAAAGCAGTAGCAGCTCACCAAGAGAAGCCACAGCAAAACAAGGCTAGAATTGAAAGAGAAAAGAAAACATATAAAAGGAGCTGCCGAGTTGCAGGTAAAGACCCCGAAAAATGGAGTCCAAGGGAGGTAAAGGGACCAAGAACCAAGAACCTTGCAAAGAAGGTTCCAGAGGCTCTCAAAGATTTGCTTGAGTGGATGTAGGCGGAAGCTGAAGCTTTAAAGCTAAAGGAAGCTCTAGAAGCTCAAAGAAAAGCAACGAAAGAAGTGGCTGAGCAACAGAGACAATTGGAAACTGCTAAACAAAGTGAGTCACATCATGACCACGAGGAGATGTCTCCATGATCCTCTTCACCAACTACAGAACAAGAAGATCAGCCCATGCCGAGTCCAAGACATTCAGCAACAGATAAATCTAAGGAAGACAATGCAGCAAACAAAAAAGAGCCTCAACAACAGGAAGAAGCAGATTTGAACAACCCAAAGAAGGAAAAACAACTGCAATAGGACCTTCCTCTACAATAGCTCAAGAAGCAAAATTAGTTGAGGCATCCACAAAACCTCAAGGAGGAGAAGTAGAACCACCTCCAAGGCCACAAGCAGAAGCCGATGCACCAACAAAAGAGCCACAAACCGACGCATCCCAAACTTCTAAACAACCCCAGGTAGAACCTGAAGACTGGGAAACCAATGTAATGAAGTCGTTATGGAGGTAAATGAGTATGCAAGACAAATGCAGTTGATGATAGACAAGATGAGAACAGCAGCTTAGCCGCAATGCCAAGGCTAAAGAGCTAGAACTAGTCATTGATGCTCTACAAGGAGAGCTAGATGACAAATGAACATCATTGCAGATATTCAAAGACAGATTAAAGAGCTGAAAAATAAAGCAACAATACACCAGATTACCAAGGAGAAATAGCAGAAAGAGATGGAAGAGTTGGGAGAGCTCTTGACAAAGTTATCCAATGCATGCAAAAGCAAAGATCAACAACTAATAGAAGTAGCCAATGAACTTTTAATCACTACTCTGTCAATACAAAAGATCCAAGTGCAGCTTGATGTAGCTAATGCCTCTTTGCAGTACCCCGAGTAGTGGATCAATGATCAAGCGGCATTCCTAAGATAGATAAGAGAAAACCCAGTTGTAGCCTGAATCAAGGGAACCGATGAAGTCTACAAGACTTTAGAAAAGAGGAACAAGGACCTTGAACTTGAGTTGAAGCTGGAATAAACGTAAAGATGAAACCTTGCATTTATGCGGGTCCAAAGAGAAGAGCAATTTCTCAAGGAAATAGAGGAATTGAAGAGAGTCAATCAGCCGCTAAGAGAGGGACAAAAAAAAACTCGGGATGAGAGAGGAACCTCTAAATAGCCAACCATCGACATACCATCAGTTTATTTTGCTGATATGGAAACACAGCCGTCAAAAGGGCTAGCAGGAGAGTCAAAAATTTAAGTACCAATCACTGAAGCCGAGAAAGTTCCAATGGTCCAGCTTTCTAAAGCTGAGGAAGATGCACTAAAAGAGCAGATTGTCCAAGAAGCAGATGCTGAATGAAAAGCAGCAATGGATTGGGAGTCCATTCAATAAACGTAACTCAGCTCACTC
Organism: Adiantum capillus-veneris; assembly: GCF_014529385.1. Classification (NCBI taxonomy): domain Eukaryota; kingdom Viridiplantae; phylum Streptophyta; class Polypodiopsida; order Polypodiales; family Pteridaceae; genus Adiantum; species Adiantum capillus-veneris. The sequence goes on from NC_140954.1 coordinate 120,044,704, forward strand.
CCAACCAAATCAATGCTCAACAGCATCAACAATCACTGCCCTACCCATTGATAAGGGTGGAGCTACTGCAGGTTAAGAAAAGACTTTACAAGGATATGCAGGTAGAAGGCTCAGATGATATTCACCCAAAATGGAGAAACAATTGGTTAAACAAGAACTCCATATACCTAATTCTGTTCACAAGAGCACCTGCATCCCTACAAAAGGACCCAACATTCTGTCATGTACCAAGGGTAAGGACATGGCAGGCACACAATGCACTGAAGAAGAAGAAGAGGCCAACATGGCTAAATTACCCACGACTACCAGCTCTAGAGCAGGACCAGCACAACTAAAGAATACATGGTGAAAACCCTAACGGGTGCCATGACCTTCTTCAAGAGCCTCCCTGACCTCTCATGTGCAATGCTTTATAAGATATGCAGAATGTTGTTCACCTGCATTCAAACCTCACGAGCCTGAGCAAGCAGGAGCACCATGGATATCTTTCCTTGAAGGCAACAAAGGTCTATGCTATGATTTAAGTGAACATTCTTCAGAAAAAGTCCTCTACTACGACTTCTATGCCAGATGTATGTTTCTGCCATTTAGCAATATGTTGGCATTTGAAGAGGCATGCTATACAGGTTTTTTCACATGGTGAATGAAGATATTTGAGCCAATAATCAACAACCTTACATCAAGGTTTGTTGGCTATTCAGCCATTGAACTTAAGAGCAGAGTCACCATGCAGTTTTTGCAAGTCCCAGACAAGGAAAGACGAATCAGATATGAAAAAGGCCTCCATGCACTTAAAGACCGCCTCGCCAACCGTCAACCCAAAGCCTACTTCAGTCCATGAAGTTGTGTCAAGGGACGGCACAGTCGAGGGGAGGGAATGTTAGCAGCAGGCTAACTTGGATAAAATTTTTCAGAGCTTTTATTGTAAAAACACTTATTATTTTGATGAATTGGGAATGTTGTAACTCCTACTTTCCAGATAAACAGTGTAATTGATGAGCCGGGCCTACAATATTTCAGATTGTATCAACCTATCTTTAATTAGAGCTCCCACATTATTAGTTTTGACCACAGAAACCTTGGCTAAGGTATGAAAGCCAATTTTTGTAAGTATTTTGCAAGTTTTTGGATAATAGAACACATCGTGAGCTAACGGTGCTCACTTCTCTCCTTCTCGCACTTCCTACTCCCTTCTTGGTTGTCACGTTGCAGTGCCATCTTCTTGCGCTTCCTACTCCCTTACCGGTTGTCACATTGCAGTGTCGTATGTTGTGTTGCAACCGTAGGTAAGAGCTTTACGCGTTGACGTAAGCATTTCATGGTAATCCTTTTGGCGTCACTGAGCCGCAGCCTAATTTCATCATAAGTAGGAATTTAAGCTTAAAAATCATAAAATAAATATATGCGGGTATTGGGGCATCATTGCTAAGCATTTAGATGCATTCTGGGTCAAAAATGACTAAGTCAAAAACTCATTGCTGTTAATAATCGCAATTTTTGCACTTGACCTAAAGTGAGATTTGAGATCATAAGCATGCCTGCTTAGGTCTTATAAACATTTTCTAGAAATTTCATAACGTTTGGATGTCATTTGATGCTGTAACAGTTATGATTTGTTTACCGATTAGCAACTAGCTACTGGTGATTTTGATCATTTGAGTATAGCTTGAGTTAGATGCGAGTTATCTGTTGTTTTCCAAGAGATTGAGAACCTCTTGTAGCCTCTATGCACTAGTCAAGTCAACTTTGTCCCATGGATTGACAATTATATTCGTGGTTCTCGCTATGTCTGCAATAAGATAGGAGTGAGGTTAGACACCTGTCCCACAGACCCTGCCCGTGAAGCCTGGATCCGCCTTATTCAGAGCGTGCTTTGGCCCCGGATCATAGTGCTCTTGATTATTTGGTTCTTGGCTATTGAGATGCATAGCTTGGGACACTCGCGGACTTGCATTGCAAACAAGGCTAGTGGGCAGGTGATCAGTAGCAAGAGGAGTATCAAAGTGAAGGCAGCCTGTGGGCCGAGGGAAGAGGTAGGCTTGATCCTTTCATGGTTTGGTGGAGTATGTCACATCACGGCTAGTGATTGTTATGGTGGTGGAGAAATGGAGTAGCTCTAATAGGGTGCAAGATCCTTGGGGCTAAGATGCTTGTCGGCTTAGCTACAACCATCATGGGTGATTTTATTGTTGGTGTTGGAAGGAATTCCACTTATGAAATTGATCTAGTCAAGAGTGTCCAGAGAGAGAGTGCTTTGTGGTTTCTTGAGGAAATAACCCAACGGTGCAACAAATTTCATAGCTGGATTTATTAAAAAAGTGACGTTAGCGATTAAATCGACTCATCTTGTTTCCAAATCCTCAAATAGCCTATCCAGGAGTGCTTTCATTGCTTGTCACTACATCTCTCTCTCTCTCTCTCTCTCTCTCTCTCTCTCTCTCTCTCTCTCTCTCTCTCTCTCTCTCTCTCTCTCTCTCTCTCTCTCTCTCTCTCTCTCTCTCTCTCTCTCTCTCTCTCTCTCATATTTTCAAGGTTGTTGCTCAATGATGGGTCTCTGTCATCCTCAACCCTTTCATTGTGAGTCATGTCTTCTCTCTTGTGATATCGATGATATTCGGTTACATCATACATTTAGCATGTACCTAATTGGGGTGCATCAATTGTATGATATGCCAAACAAGGGTAAAGCCATGTGCTGTTCAAATTTGTATGGATTCTTGAAGGCATGTGTAGTTACTTGAGAAGTTGTCAAGGGGCAAAGAAAATCATGATCAAATTGCTAGCTAAGGATTATTGGAAAAACCACCAATCTAAATTCTAGTTTTAATATCTTGTATTGGTATACAATCAGCTTCCTTATGAAAAGCTATGATATTTTTAGGAGAAATTTAATCTCACAACCAAGGGCATTTTGGTAATTTTGAAAAATTTTAAGGGCCTTTTGGAAATTTATGGCAAAATATTGGATGCATTGTAGGAAATTTTGAATTTTGAGGGTATTTGGGGAATTTTACAAATTAGAAGCGTATTTAATAATTTTCCCAAGAATAAATATTGACAGGGTTAAAAACCCATCATTGTGTCATTTTGGTAAGACTCATAAAAGGCCAATTAAAAGAGGAGTCTGTGTTACAAAGACACATTAATGATCTTATACATTAATGCCCTATCTAAGGGGATAGAATTTTGGACTGCCTACAAATGACATGCATTCTCGTAAAAGTTTTTCAATTATATAGTCAAAAGTTATCTTCCAATAGAAGAATATTTAATTATGTAGCTAGAATCTGAGAATTATCATTGTGAATTCAACAAAGAAATGAAAAGATCAATGTAGGTTGAGCTCCAGCATGCATACCTCCAACTCAGTTGCATTTATATGCCCATACCAAAAAAAAATTGTATAAAACATCATTATACGCCAAAATCTCAAATAATTGCCAACCATATTTTTATTTTTTATCAAAAGATATTTCGATCAAAATATCTTTCGATCAAAAAATTTGTCTATATAAAGGCAGTCGCCGATTTTGATCGAAACCAGCGATTGCAGTTGGAGAGCCATAGACAAATAGAGACTATTGAGGTATACTTTAAAACTTGTTTAAATGTGTACTAACTTGTTTTTTTGTGTTGTCCCAAACTCGTGTGGTGTAGTAGTTTTTTGCTTACCACAGAGTTGGCTTGCAGGTTGTTGGCCACTTCGTGGTGTGTAGCCGTCCAACTTACTCCAAAAGTGAGTAGAATCTAGTCTCTTTTCTTGTGCTGTGTAGCCACTTGGCTCACTGCAGGGAAGGGTTTTAGGACAAACTTAGATTCTCACTTGTGTGGTGCAGTAGTATATCTCTCACCACAGAGCTGAGTTAGAATTTAGTGGTGGACTCATGGAGTGTAGTAGGCATGATGCTACACCTCTCATTTCAGAGTGACCTATAGGTTTCTCAATTTTAGATCAGCTAAAATCATCGTCTGTATCATGTAGAAATGCAAGAGTTCTGCTTGTTAAATAGAGAGTGGAGAGATGCATAGTTCATTCCCTCTTCATCTTTGTCTAGCACACTATTTACTCTTGTGCTTTGAACTCAAAATACATGTCATTGTTCATCACTAGATAACTTGGTGTTGTCTTGGACGTAGATACATACGATATTTGGCCTACATCTGAGATTGTTAAATTATCCGCTGATGTTTGTGTTGTGAGTTCCACACACTTCATCAAGGATTAGATTAAGTCACACCATCATTCTTACTACATAGAAATATGAGGGTTACATTCATCTACGTAAGAGTGGAGAGATGCATACATATGCCCTCTTCATCTTAGCATGACACGCCTTGCCCTTGTACTTTCTAATCTGCTACGCCACTCATCACTAGATGACTTGGTGTTGTCTTGCATGTAAATATGTATGATGTTTAACCACAATTTGAGATTGTTAAACTGTCCGTTGATGGTTGTGTTGTGCGTTCCACACACTTCATTAAAGATTAGATTGATTAAATTATCAATCAACATTACAACAATGTCCCACAAGACTTGTGTTGAGCGTACCTCACACAAGCTGGGTTGTTCACATGTATGCTCCAATCATTTATGTGTAGTATGTAACACACATAACAGGGTCCAATTCTTGTGATGAGCATCCCTCACACTCCTGGCTTGTTCACTTCTCTCTATCTCTCTCTTTGTGTGTTCTCCTCTCTCTATTGTACAATGTATGGATTGCAATCATAATATATCGTTGTTTGCTATAAACTATGTCAAATGTTTATGGTTTAGGGTCATGACACAATTTTGATAGTTTACCCTCTCCTCTGAAAACGTTTATGTTGTAGAATTATATCTTGCAGATATGGTGTGTCATGTAGAGCAGTAGGTACATGACCCACAATCCACAAGGCGCATCATGCACTAAGATGAAGAGGCATTATTTCCACTTGCCATGGTCCACCACATAGAGATTTCAATGCTCATTTCATGTTTTTGGAATGGTGGCCATGTAGAGCAATGGATAAAAGAGTTCAATGTAGATGGCAGTCAACCTGCCATTTGCGATTATGTAACCATTGAAGGAACAATAGAGTTGTTCCAAAATAACATTTTGTAGATAATAAACGCTCCTCTTTAGACCCTGAAGTATCTACATGTGCACGACTATCTCCACAATGACCTGCACTCCCGCAACATGATTTTTCATCTTGAACAAAAGAGGGTTTATGTAGGAATTATGGATTGGGGTTCATGTACCCATTGCTCGTTGGCAACTGTGATTATGGCAACTTTGTCCTTTGTACCAAAGCCAGCATGCTCTCTTACTTTGTGTAATGCCTCTGACATATACCAATAAACTTGACCAAAGACAAAAGAGTCTTTGTTGACTATTTGCAAAAGATCTACAAATGGTTTGGCCAGGGTGACAATTCTCTCTACAGTGCGCCAAAAAACTTGCGAGTTCACAAGTGGTGCACATCTTGTAGCTACCTCTTGGTAGTTAGGATGCTTGCTGAGCCAAGCATCCCATCATCTATCAGCTATCGTTTCAATCAAAGCAAGATTCACTTCTTGCAAGGTGGCAAAAATGTAGTATGTGGTTGCACATGGCACCCAAGTAATCTCTGGGTACTTAACTTGGATAGCTCTCCCTATAGCCTTGTAATTGTATGCATTATGTCACATTCTTTGGCCCATCTACCTTTGCTATGGTGCACTCATAAATCCTTGCTAGATAATTACTAGTTAAAGAGGTATCGATGGCTTCTATGAACATGGACCCTCTAGGGTTGCTAAGCATCACATTGATGAGCGGCTTCTTTTGACAATTGGTCCATTCGTCCATCGATATGGTGCAACCATATGCAGGAACAAAGTCTACCACCGTGTACTTGAGGATGGATTCAATACTATCTTTCACTTTATCTAGATATTTTGTGCGCATTTTATTAAAATCAGGAGCACAAACCCTTTTTTGGTTGTGCTCATTAAAGCATCTTGAAATATGGGGTTGCACATAGCATTGAATGGTATACTGCACGCCACAAAAGCTTACGTCCATTTCAAGTGTAACTCAAGCAACCATTTCTTATATAATGCTTCATACAGTGTTTGTCCATTGGATGATGCTTTACTAACTTTAGTTGAGCTAGGATTTGATGTTGCTGATGTTAAAGCATGTCCATGAAGAGGAGTTGACTACAGAGTGTGATCATTTCCTTCCGTAGGCACATGCTCTATCCTCTCATTGACAACAGACATTTCAACATCCGTTGCAACTTGTTTACCAGTAACACTTTTCTTTTTAGCTGCAAGAATTTGTTGTGTTATACTAGCATACTTTGGCAATCTAGCATGAATATCTCCTTGTAAAGCCGGACACTCGAATACATTACCACGGACTTTAAATAGATGCTCTTTGATTTTGGTTGCATTACCACTGAACTCGTGGCCGTAAGTCTTGCATTTCAATCAAAATTTATTCTTTTCGGCACGCTGCTCGTGGATGTAACTCCACTCATGTCCTTTCACCATGCTGGCACATGAATTTAATCTATTAAATTGAACAAATACAGCTGTCAATTTTGAGGTCAAAAAATATTCAAAGCAACAAAGTACACAAGCAATGCTCTATCAGTCAATATAGTGATCAAAATCTATTCACATTATTGATTAGACTCACACTACATTATCAATTGACAAGTAGCAATGATAGTCTTATCGTTCTTCATGTATCAACTCATGTCAATCAAATTATCTTTTCAAGCGCAAAATAACGTCATCACTTCAAACAAAACAATTGAATCACAATGTTCACATTGCACTATATCGAGTCATCTAAAGTGCAAGCTTTTGGCTTTCACACATTACAATAATCAATAATCCTAATCACTTATTTAAAACAATAAAATAAATCTCATCATCATGTGCACTATATCGATTTATCTAAAGTGCAAGCTTATGGCTTTCACACACTATGATAATCAATAATATTAGTCAAATCTTGGAATTGATTCTCATTGTAACATGAGGATTAATTGCAAACCTTGATGATTGTCATATCTATCTGAAGTGCGAACATGAAGTTCTCACACTCCATGGTAGATCTTTGTGATCTTATCTATCTGCAGCTGCCGCACGTGTATGATCACACAGTATCATAGACGTAGCAATCCAGATAAAAATAATTTAATATCAATGTATTTGGACATGAAATTATTAAATTTTAATTCCAGTGAGAGCATAGTAAGATGGCTCTACACAGGACAAAAAAAAATTCTACCTATGTTCACTTTGAGGTGAGAAAATATATGCACGTCGAAATCGACACTACAAGAGATTGCCTAACTTTCGACGTCAAATTATCGACGTCAATGGCGGGCGTCGGTATATGTGTAGGTAAAGATAGAGATCAAGTTTTTTAATTTAAAAAAACAAATTTTTGACACGTATCCAGGTGCGCATAATGTGTGTCTGTGTGTGTGTGTGTGTGTGTGTGTGTGTGTGTGTGTTTGCAGGTTTGAGGACATTTTTCCAACTGTTTCTTGCTCAAATAGGCCACATATGAGTGCTCTAAGATTCTTTTTTGTTGCATACACACATACACACACATATTCACATAAACATGCACGCAAGTAAATAGAAATTCACACTAAACAATATAAACACACTATATACGATGCGCACACACATTTTTCAATTCAAAAAAAAAATATTTTATAAATATTATTAATTAAAAATCATCATTAACTAATAAAGATAACAATATTTTATCATTAAAAAATTTATTTATGTTATTTTTTAATTAGTTTTGTTGTTTTTGTGTAAATAAATTTAGAAATTAAAAAATTATATTGTTATTTTTGTAAGTGTGACTTATCGTAGGCTATTTGTTTAATTAGGTTTACTCCTTTAACACTAATTGTTTAAGTAGTAAGTGATTTCATTGCTTAGGACAGGTACGCATTTAGATTAGTGAAGGTTAGCTGCTTAATTAGAGCGCTTAGCTTCTTACGCATTGAATCATTTAGCCGAGCCCGCTTAGTCCTACATGCGGCTCGGCTAGTTTCGTTATTTAGTCACTTAGCGATTTAGTACTAGTCGTGTAGGTTTAGTCGATATTCAAATGGTTTATTAGGGCTTGTCGCTTAAAGGTAACCGCTTAGGTATTTAGTCGCTTGATCCTCAGGAAGGACTACTCCGTATTTAGGCTGTTGAAGACTACACACTTAGGGCTAGCCTCTTAGTGTTAGCTGCTCAATGTTAGCCACAAAAGGACTTTGACAAACAAAGTAAAATAACACAATCGGACTTCAATAGTGCACACAGACTTCAAAAATGCAAACAGACTTCAAAAAAACTTATGTCAAACCTTGATATGGGTAGGAAATGACCAATGACAAGATTATTACATGGCGGTCCTGATCTCCGTGCACCTCTAGACCAAGGTGTGCGGAGATCGGGCATGGCTAGAGAATGTGCGGTTGTTACAGCTAGCAAAAAATGGTAGAAAAACTGCAAACGAACTTCAGAAACGCAACAGTCTTCAAAAGTGACTTGTGTACTTCGAAAATGCAAACATACTTCGACAAACAAAGTAAAATATCGCAATCGGACTTCAATAGCGTACACAGACTTCACAAATGCAAACAGATTTCAAAAACAGAGGTATGTCAAACCCTAATATATAGGCATTAACCAATAAAGATGAGATTATTACCCAATGGTCGTGATCTCCATGCACCTCTAGATTGAGGTGTGCGGGGATCGGTCATCGCTAGAGAATGTGAGGTTGTTAGAGCTAACAGCAAATGGTAGAAAAAACGCAAATGGACTTCAAAAATGCAAGAGTCGTCAAAAATGACTTGTGTACTTTGAAAACACAAACAAACTTTGACAAACGAAGTAAAATAATGCAATCGGACTTCAATAGTGCACACAAACTTCAAAAACCCTAATATATAGTCATTGACTAATAAAAACGAGATTATTACCTTGTGAGCCTGATCTCCGTGCACCTCTAGATCGAGGTGTGCAGGGATCGGGCATGTCTAGAGAATGTGAGGTTGTTAGAGCTAATAGTAAATGGTAGAAAAACCACAAACGGACTTAAAAAACACGACAGTCTTCAGAAATAACGTGTGTACTTCAAAAACGCAAATGGACTTTTACAAACGAAGTAAAATAATACAATCAAACTTCAATAGATCACACAGACTTCAGAAACCCTAATATATAGTCATTGATCAATAAAGACAACATTATTACCCTGTGTTCATGATCTCCGTGCACCTCTAGACTGAGGTGTGTGGTGATCGGGCATGGCTAGAGAATGTGAGATTGTCATGTATTGTCATGTAGTTACAGGTGTGTACTTATAACAAGAGTGATTTATTTATTTGTTACATCATATTTGTTACATCATTGGAAGATAAAGTATGGATGATAGGATGGCGTGTCCTTGTGCGCATTGCAAGGATCAGATCTTTCAAAAACAAAAAATTTACGATCAGCACATACGCAATAACGGTCTCTTTTCCATAGAGAAACTACAAGACATGTGTTATCGATCTCATGGTCGGAAAATAGTAGATCAACGTCTACAAGTAGATATTGCTCCTATTTCATCCCAGAGAAGAAAATTTTCAAAGGAACAGCCATCGACTGAGTCCACCTCACCTACTCAATTCCACATTTCAAGAAGTAGAGATGGAGTAGATGTTAGACACGTTCTTTGACATGGATCCCATCACTAAAAGCCTAGAAGGTGACAACATTCAAGGCAACATTGCGAACCAACCTCCATCATCCCATCCATATTGATGGCATGATAGCAACAATAAAGAGGGCAAGATTATGCACACTCTTGCACGTATGCCGCTTTACAATGGTGCAAAAATCTCAGTTCTCCATACCGCTTTGGTAATTCTTAATTTGTAGTCTATCTATAGGTGGTCGCCTCTGTCCTCACAGAGCTTTTCAGGTAAATACATTATATCCTAAGCATGCCAAAGTGCAAATTATAGTTCAATAATATGATCATTGTGTTCACTTGTTGATATAACGACAGGTTGCTCAATGAGAAAATCTTGGCGGAAGGCAATCACATGCCCCCTACCCATCTAGTGGATGCCACTTGGAATGAAAAGACTTTCTATTTTTCATGAGCTCCTGTATTAGAGTGACTTGCTGATTAATCATCTTCTCAACCCAATGCATATCTTCAAGAATGTGGGGGAGATCAAGGATGGCTTGTACAAGAGTCTCTTGTTCTCATCAGTGCATTTTTGGGCTCAATCAATCCAGAGATGCCCCAAATATGCACTACTGACGTCAATGTCAAGGTGATAGGGGACAAGCCACAGGAACAAGGCATCACATTAGGAAGATGGATATCACAATCTGAGAAAAGGTTATGAGATTTTTCCTTCTCAACTCAGACATTATGTAAAAGTAGTGAGAGAGTTACGAAGGGGGATTTAGCAATAATGCTTGACAGATTGCTTCCAACTCAAGCGCAACCATGCCACTAGAAACCAACCTTTTCCAATCATCTTCAAAAATTGCTCGACTTTCCAACAGGGTGGTGGTTAGATGCGACAATCTTAGAGGCAAAGAGGAACGAAGTGTTGATTACTGAAGAGGAAGAGAACAGGTCAAGGGGTTGCAATTGGCATGTAAATTTTACAACTTCCTTTTCAAGCTCCACATGATCACATGCATTACTTTAGTAACTTTAAGTTTATTTCAATTTTGTGGCTGCAGTATCACAAATATGGAGCTTTGTGATCACATGGGGGAGACACTTTAGAGTGCAACAGGCAGACGAACAAAGGGTCACCGTCGACAGTGATGTTAGGGCAAGCTTTGTCCAAGAAAGTAGGAGTAGTGCTAGGGATAAGAACACAGAGACTAGCCAGCTTGAATACTTTGGCTATATCCAAGACATTTTAAAGATTAGCTTTAGGAAGTTTGATATTTTTATCTTTGATGTCAAGTGGTTCAAAGTTATTACCATCGGCCCTAATGCAACTATGCGCAAAGATAAGAGTGGATTGATTCAAGTGAACTCTAGGCGAGTGTGAACAGATGTGCACGATATGTTCATGCTTTTGTAGCATTGTGAACATGTTCTGTTCACAATAGTTACACTATGGAGAGAAAATGATGAAAAAGATATGTCTAAACCACGCTGGCTCTATATTGTTCAAGTTGCTCCATGGAGCAAGCAAGTGTGTGAAGGATTGGAAGTTGAGTTCGAACAGCTTCATGAACAAAGTGCACGATCGACGAATGATGTAGTCTTAGATTTTGAGTTGGAGGTCAATGGTGAGTAGATTCCTGAATCTAGAAATGAGCTTTAAAATACTAAAGTTGAGGTGAAGAGCAACGAAGAAGTGGAGCTTGATTACCAAGATGCAGAAGTACAGATTGAGATAGACATCTTTGGTGCATTAGCTCTCATAGAAGATGAGAGATTGACTACTAGTTTTTGCTAGGAACTCTTTTGTAAAACTCTTTTATTTAGTTTACAATATTGGATAGATTTAATGAGGTGTGTTGCAGCTTTGTTTTCTATTATTTTCCCTTACGCCTAGGACTAGTGTGCCCCCTATATCGACCGGCCCTACACCTCAGTCAAGTGTGCCCCCTACACCGACGGTTGGTTCATCTTCGAGACAAAGTAGGCGTCGTTCTAGAGGTGGTGGTTGTTGTGGTAGTGGCTCTATCGATGTGTCCACAACATCAAGAGAGCATCCACCACTCTCTTCATAGATAGTTCACCGTTGACACACCACGTACACCTTGGAGATCACACAATCATGATCCTAGCAAGGTGTACAAGAGCAAGGATGGGGCTATTGTGGTGGATAGGGTTGGAAAGGCCATCCGACATAGGATTTGGTAGCTCTGTAAAGTTTAGTTTGGCCTTTTTGTGATGGAGATTTTGGATAATCAAGATAATGAAAGAAAGAATTACATCGTCAAGGCCATTTACAGAGAGTACAGGCCGGCAGAGGGGTACGATCCAGTCTTGAATTATTGGATTTTGAGCGTGGTGATTGCCACAATGTCACACTGTCGGTCAGAGGTCAGATACAGGTACAAGGATGGCAGTCCAAAGCCGGCATGGTTGGACACAAAGGAGTGGGTGGGGATTTCACGAGAGACACAAGACAATCTTGAGAGATTTCAGGTGCAGAGAGATGCAGCAAGAGTACGTTTGGAGTCTGCAAGAGCATCACATCTTGGGAGTGGAGGCTACGACACACTTCGGCATCAGTTTGTAAGTAGTATATGTATGCTTTAAATATTCAAAAATGTATATTTTATTTGAAGATTTATCTTACGATTAAACCATAATTTTGCAGGAAGTTGTCGTGAAGCGCCCTCCGACATGCTAAGAGAAGAAGTATGGGTACAAGCATGGACTTGTGGCCCTTTTGACCCAATTGCAAGAGGAGTGAGAGGCCGTTGACTAGGAGGCATTACCATGAGGGTGACATCCTCCATATATGTTTTTTTTTGTAGCGATGGTCTTCTTGATACAGCTGTACTCATTCATTGCATACATGTACAATTTCACGCTTATGTTTATGGTTTTGCATTTCATTTGCCATTATGATTATGGTATGACAATTAGGTTATGGTTATGGTTTTGAAATTATGGTATGGCAATCATGGTATTGTTATGGTATGGCATAGAGGTTATGGTTATGGTTATGGTTATTGTTATGGTTATGGTTTGGCAATCAAGTTATGGATATGGTTTTGCAATGATGGTATGGCAATCATGTTATGGTTATGGTTTGGCAATCAAGTTATGGTTATGGTTTCGCAATGATGGTATGGTTGTTATGGTTATGGTATGACAAGCAGGTTATGGTTATGGTTATGGTTATGGTATAGCAAGCAGATTATGTTTATGGTTTTACAATTTGGCAATCATGTTATGGTAGTGGTTTGGCATTTAGGTTATGGTTATGGTTTTGCAATGATGATATGGTTGTTATGGTCATGGTATGACAAGCACAGGCTATGGTTATGGTATGACAAGCAGGTTATGGTTATGGTTATGGAATGGCAAGTGGGTTATGTTTATGGTTTTGCGATTTTCAAGTCATGTTTTAATTATGGCTAGATAATCTTCATGCCGTCGTGCATAGCTATGGTTTGGGAGTCGACGTTATGGTTATGCTTTTGGAAGTTTGTCATGTTTAAGCTTTTGATTTTGTGGTTTTGTTATGCTTACAATTTTGCTAATATATACTCACTCTCTCTTCAGCATCAAACTATAGGTGAAGTGCGGTTGCTTGTGCACTCTTCCTTTGGGCGCAAAGGGCTGTTTTCTTTTGTTGCAGTACATACAGCATCAGTTCCCATTCCTCTCTGCCCAAAAAAAAAACAGGTTTTGTCGCTAGTACAGGTATCGGTATACGCATTATTATGCACTTTGGAATAGGCATCGATATGGTTGGTATGGTTATGGTATGACAAACAGGTTATGGTTATGGTATGACAAGCAGGTTATGGTTATGGTTATGGCTATGGCTATGGCTATGGCTATGGCTATGGCTATGGCTATGGCTATGGCTATGGCTATGGCTATGGCTATGGCTATGGCTATGGCTATGGTTATGGTTATGGTTATGGTTATGGTTATGGTTATGGTATGGCAAGTGGGTTATGGTTATGGTTTTGCGATTTTCAAGTCATGTTTTAATTATGGCTAGATAATCTTCATGTCGTTGTGCCTATGGTTTGGGAGTCGACGTTATGGTTATGTTTTTGGAAACTTGTCATGTTTAAGCTTTTGATTTTGTGGTTTTGTTATGCTTACAATTTTACTAATATATACTCACTCGCTCTTTAGCATCAAACTATAGGTGAAGTGCGGTTGCTTGTGCACTCTTCCTTTGGGCAGAGAGGGTTGTTTCCTGCTACTACAGTACATGCAGCATCAGTTCCCAGTCCTCTTTGCCCCAAAAAATTTGCAGGTTTTGCTATTGGTACCACTATCGGTATACACGTTATTATGCACCTCAAAATAGGCGTTAGTATGGAAAATTTAATTTTCGATGTCTATTGCAGCGCTAATACCAGTGTGTTTTTCAATTTGTATTCCGTCGGTGACTATACCAATGCATATACTGACGACACAATGTCGATGGTTATTCCAATGCTTATTCCATGGCTTTATACTTTTAAAACAAGCTTTGAGTTGTTGGTATCCACGTCGATTTTTGTGCGGTATGTTGTAGTGCAATCCTACCTTAATAAAACTGGCCTCTATTCTATTACATTTTGCAGACTGATTACCTCATGTGAGAGTACACTCTTTAGCGTCAAACTATAGGTGAAGTGCGGTTGCTTGTGCACTCTTCCTTTGGCAAAGAGGGTTGTTTCCTGCTACTATAGTACATGCAGCATCAGTTCCCAATCCTCTTTGCCCCAAAAAATTTGCAGGTTTTGCTATTGGTACCACTATCGGTATACACGTTATTATGCACCTCAAAATAGGCGTTAGTATGGAAAATTTAATTTTCGACGTCTATTGCAGCGCTAATACCGGTGTGTTTTTCATTTTGTATTCCGTCGGTGACTATACCGATGCATATACTGACGACACAATGTCGATGGTTATTCCAATGCTTATTCCATGGATTTATACTTTTAAAACAAGCTTTGAGTTGTTGGTATCCGTGTCGATTTTTGTGCGGTATGTTGTAGTGCAATCCTACCTTAATAAAACTGGCCTCTATTCTATTACATTTTGCAGACTGATTACCTCATGTGAGAGTACACTTTGCACACAACGGCAACCTCTTAATTATATGAGCTCTACATAATATACAAAGCTTACACAATTTGAACTTTAAAAAAAGAATCAATCAAATTTATTAAAAATTTAAATTATTTTAAACAAAATATTTTAAAACTGTTCTAAATTTCAATGATTTTTGAATTATAAAAAAATTTAGTTTTTCTCTCTAATAATGACATGGAAAACCTTTTGTGATGAATACTAGTCTCAACAAGGTGCATTGCCACTATATTTTTTCTTCGGTCATTATATTCTTCGATCAAAAAAAACTTTGTGCAAATTATTTTTTGATCGAAGTTTCTTTTGATTGAAAAACCAAGAAAAAAATTGTTGCCCATCCAAGAGAGCTAAGTGAGTATGCCAGCAAAGAGGGCCTTCTCAACCACCTAGAAAGAGTGGACCTGCATGGATTCTTTACATCAAAGCCAGTTGGTGTTGATCTCCAAAGAGTTTATGAGTTGACAACCACCATCAAGAAAGACGGCATGGCAACTCTTACCAGACTTAAAGGGAAAAGCAAAGAAGTTGTCATTACACATCAAATCATTATGGATGCCTTGGGACTGCACGATGATGGTAGCTCTATTCGTGAAAGAAGAGACAAAGTGAAAGTTTATTCTCAAAAGAAGACCAATCCCACCTTTGAAGACATAGTGGATCCAAGAGCAAATCAAATCTGCAAGTTATACAACCAATTCTTTCATGTCTGCAACAAGTGGCCGCAGAAGTACAAACCCCACCACACGTCATTGCCACCACAATTACTTGGGCATTGGGCAACAGTATACCAAAAGACATAAACTACGCTCATCACATACATGAGCAGGTAATGGGCTTGGGGACGGACAAACCAAAATACATCAATGGTGCAAAAATTCTTACAAAAACTGCATACAAAGCAATTAGAGCTAGAGGACGCCATACCCACTCACACAGAACGAGTGCTTGCGACTGAAAGAGGATACAGAAGATGAACCACTAGTGGCACCCCCTGTGTTGACAAGGCTCAGAAGGAAGGTAGAGCCACCTCAAGAAAAAAAGACGGAAGAGTCATCAAAAAATAAAGGAAAGACTGTGATGGCCAAAGAAGAGAAACCAAAAGGGACAACAAGTCAAAAGGTGGCTTGCATTAAGAGGCTAATAGAACAATTTAGGGCTAAGAGAGCTCTAAAAGGTGACTTTGCAAAGTACTGGGTGCCAGATTCAACAAAGATGGGTGGCAGCTCCTCAAGGCCATTAGAAGACCAATTTGATCACTACATCAAGGCATACAAAGAGTTAGAGAAAATTATAGAACAAAAAGATATAGAGCCTTTCACAGCTGAAGAAGTATAGAACATTAAGAGAAAGCTGCAAGAACAACTAGAAGAGCGAGTATAGAAAGAAACAAAGTCTCAGATGGAAGACGGCAGCAGCAAAACAACCCCACCCTCTTCCTCGAGATACACCCAAGAACCTCCAAGCTGGAAACCCCTAGCATCTCAATAGAAGGATTTGCCAAAGAAGAAATCAAAGGCCGAACCAACACCAAAGGAAAAAGAAAAGGCCAAAAGATGCACCTATGATGACCTCCTCAAAGCTGAATATTCATTTGAGGATGCTTTTGATGTTGTTTATGGCACCTCTATCCCATCATGGGCTATAAATAATGAAGAGAAATCCAAAGAAAAGCCCAGGGACCAAGATACATAGAGAAGGAGACCAAAATTGTAGTCACCACAACACCTGGAGTACCAAGGTTAGTGCAAATTTTTCCAATGCCACAATGGAGACCTTTGGCCAGCCCTTGGAGACCTCCTCCAGTAGGTGTATTGCTAAGTATGGGACACCAAACTCCACTATCATGTCCACTTCCCATACCATTGGTAATAAAAATGGTACCTACTAATGAAGAAGATGTACGCTCTACCCGCCAATTACTACTAGATAGAATCAGAACGCGGTCTCTCACTGTGGTGGAGGAAAATGGCATGCTCAAAACGAGAGAGAGAAATATGATAAGTGAGCATGTCAACCTCACCAAAGAGCTGCTATCCAGAGAGCAGAAAACTCAGAGAGAGAGAGAGCGAGAGAGAGAGAGAGAGAGAGAGAGAGAGAGCAAGAGACTCAAATAAAGATTCAAAACGAAGCGGAAGCAAAGAGGGATACACTTATGCTCCAGATGGTTGAGGTATCCAAAGGTGCTGCCAACCTGCAAGAGGCAAAAGAGAAAACAGAAGATGAGTTGGAGGTAGTACGAGATGAGCTACTTGAGCTTAAAGATAAATTAGAGCTTCAAGATTTGACCATACAAAATCTCAGAGCAACCCCAAGGGCCGCAAGACCAGTGCCGAAGTGGATAGCCATGTTGTGCAGGCCTTGGAAGCCCAAATCATAGCACTCCAAAAAGAGCTAAAGTTAGAACAACAACAAAGAGTGCGCATGGTGAAGGGTCTTTAGAAGTCAAAGAAAGATTAAAGGCTCATCATCAGGAACTTCAAAAAGAGAATGACGAGTTGAAAAAGGAATTGGAAATGCTACAAGACCTATTGGTCAATCAAGCAGCAGGAGAAACTACAAGAAGAGATGAGCTAGCCAACAACAAATAATACAGTTGAGGCAGGAAGTGGAGAGAGAAAGGGGCCAAACCACGGATCCGAGTCCAAGTGACTTAGGAATAAATGCCCAACAAGAACCTATGGAAATTCCACACACCATGGAGGAACCGGTATTGGTGGAGATACCTCCACAAATCCAAGAAGAGTGACAAGTGCTAACCACAAAAGAGGAGCCTCGTCTCTAGACTTTGATAAAACAAGCCACTGAAGAAAGTGTAAGAGCAGCCATAGAACAGGGGCAATGGATGTTACACTCTGTCAGAACACTGAAGCTTGACACAAATGTGATCACAAAAGAGTGGATGCAACCATCCCTCCCATACCCACTGTGAAAATTTGAAGTGCTCGCAATGAAGAAAAGAATTCAAATCGAGGCTACCACACCACTATTTGAGGGTGACATCAAAGATCAATCAGTCTCCAAGAGAATCGTAGACTCACAACCCAAGTGGGGAAAGTGCTAGATCACAAAGTACCTAGCGTACCTGGTATGTTTGGTCGATGCACCCAAAATGGTCAGGGACGATGTCTCGTTCTGCCCAGTGCCAAGAATGAGGTCATGGAAAGATCACGCAAGGTAGTTGCAGAAACACCCCAATTGGCTAAATTACCCTAAGCTTCCATAGCCCAAGGAAGGAGAGAGAATAAGTGGAACTTATATGGTGAAAACCCTCATGGGTGCCATTAGGCTTTTCACTGACTCCCCTAACTTGACTTGTGTAATGCTTAGGAAGATATGTAAAACATTGATGTCCTTCATCGAGGTGTTCGTGTCGCATAAAGACACATACTCAAGTCTATTGTCAACAGGCAACACATTCCAAAAGTTGGCCTACAACCTCTCTACTAAGCCATCATCACAAGTGCTACATCACTTCTACCAAAGAGTGATGTTTCTACCAAATTATAATATGCAAAATTTTAAAGAAGCATTTTATACAGGATTCTTCACTTATGACAATAGGATTTTTGGCCCAATGGTGAGCATCGGCAATATCAGATATGAGTCGAATTTGAAATGATTAAACCGCCTGGATTATATTGAGCCAAGGGCCTAGAAAAAAGGTTAGAATTGTGCTTGCCTCAGGCCCTTAGGTGCTTGAATGGGTCGATTGCAAAGCAGGCATGCAGTAGAAGCTCATGGCTTAACGAGCAAGGGGAACATATGATCTTTCTAGTCTTGGGCACTTTTTGGAAAGAGTTTCCACAATTCAACAAAGATAACACCCTCCTGCTAGATGACAAATATCCCAGGTGCTGCGTGAACGACGAAGACTCCTATGTTGTCTTGCCTTCTCTAGAGGACCAGACAGAAGACCAATGGGATAATTTTATGCATCATGAAGTTTTGCCATTTGTCTATGAGTGGAAGAAAACAGAAAATTGATTGGAGCTGACCACTGCTTGTAAACTGGATGCTAGAAGAAGGTGGCAGCAAGTTCGGGCCGCTGAATCTGTGAGGGAAAAATTATGAAGCGGCAAAGGCAAAGTGCTCCCTCCACTACCACATTATGAAAAGCCGCCTTCTGGTCTCCAGTCTCAACAAAAATCTTAAGAGTTGTGTACCTGTGATCATGTATGTAGATACATGATCATGTATACCCATGATGAGTTTGATAGTGTAACTCATGATGAGGACTTCTTTTGTTTTGTAAAATTTATTAAAAAAACGACATTGTATTGAGGAATTCTATACTGATTTCTAATGTAGAAACATCATTTGCTATTCAATCGACCATTTTGTTGTGTGCCTTGCAAGATGTCTTATT
Source organism: Adiantum capillus-veneris (assembly GCF_014529385.1). Lineage (NCBI taxonomy): Eukaryota > Viridiplantae > Streptophyta > Polypodiopsida > Polypodiales > Pteridaceae > Adiantum > Adiantum capillus-veneris. The sequence goes on from NC_140954.1 coordinate 120,063,886, forward strand.
ATAAGTTGATTTTAAATTGTTTTAGCGATGTTTCTTAGGGCTTTTGTAGAAGATAAAAATCAGCGGTTAGGGGGAAAAAGTGCAAGCTATACCACTTGTGAACTATGGACCACATGCAAGTGGTTGAAAACCATTTGCATTATGTAAACTGGTAGCCACTTGAAAGAGGTTCTGAACCACTTGCAAAAGTCATCTAGACCACTTGCTTGGTCTTCTAATCCACTTGCAAGCACTTTGAAAGTGGTTCTAAACCACTTGTTAGTGGTTAAGATAGCACTTGCCAGAGGTTTTGAACCTTTTGCTAGTGGTAATTATAGCACTTGCCCCACTAGTTCAGAACCACTTGCAGTGGTTAAGATAGCCTTTTGCCAGTGGTTAAGATAGCACTTGCTAGTGGTTCAGAACCACTTGCTAGTGGTTTAGATAGCACTTGCAGGTGGTTCTAAATCACTTGCCAGTGGTTCAGAACCACTTGTAGTGGTTAAGATAGCACTTGCTAGTGGTTCAAAACCAGTATCTAGTGGTTAAGATACACTTGCAGGTGGTCTATGAGATTGAAACTACGTATACAAGCAAATGGTTCTAAAGCACTTGCAAAGGCCTTCTAGATCACTTGCTAGGTCTTCTCCTCCACTTGCAAGTGCATTGAAAGTGGTTTGGAAAAGGTTTTAAACCACTTGCTAGTGGTTTAAATAGCACTTGTAGGTGGTCAATGATATCGAATCTACGTGTATGAGTCTTGACAACTTTTGGGTGGCTTACAGGGCCATATATTTTTGTAAAATCTTGTTGAAGGTAGTTTAAAGCACTTGCAAGTGGATGGCAAGTTGTAAGCTACATGTACTCAAAAGAATAAAAAAATATCAGAAACGCTTCAACTTTTGGATGAGAAACATAAGTTTTGTGAGGAACAGATACAAGAAAATGATACCCAATTATATTTTATGAGGTCAATGTGTTTTAAATAGGCTTAGTATTAGAGGGCATGCTATTGTAGATGTGCTCATACACGGTATCACTCAAAGTGTAGACATTAGGCTCATTTCTCTCAGGATACAAGGGGAGCTTACGGCATCGAGCTAGGTGCGAGTACATGAAGCAAGAGGCCTATCATATAATAACACATATCAATCAGAATGTCCCTCGACTTTATCATAAAAGTGCGCCTCAACATAGTAGGACTTCTTCTTTATCTAATTGTGTCACGCATCCTTCTGAGTCGCGGTGCATAGCCTCTTCTCCGTGCAACACCTTAGTATATAAAAATCAGAGTCTTCCTCCGCAGTGTTCACTGCAAAAGTTATCTTCAACTCGTAAGCCATCGCTCAAATCATCGTGATGGCCAGCATACATAGGTTCATCAATCACTCTCCTCGTCACTTGAAACATCTTCATCTATGTCAGCCTTTGTTGGTATGATCCTCAAGTACTACCATGCTTCTACGTGAGCTTTGTTTGCACATCTTTTCCATTGACCATGCACACAAGCACGACAAAAGCAAGACAACTTTCTATACCTCAGTGCAGTCATATCTGTTGAAGAGAAACCATTCACACAATGCATTGAACGGGATCCCCCACCTTAATTTCCCAGAACACCCTATTGACCTTGTTTGCAGATGACCAAAAGTCTTTCCTATTGTTCATTAGGGTGAGGTAATTGAACATTGTTATTGCATTATACAGGGGGTGTCCATCCACCTTCAACTGTTCATGGGTTAATGCCTTCTTTATGACCCTGCCAACACCGTCATGTTCACCTTTTCCATGACCTGACCCAAAATAATTGTGCATCATCTCAAGCCCAGTAAGCTGAGAAAACCTTGCAACAAAGAAGAAATTCCGTCGCGCTTTGAATTGTGATGATGCACCATCAGACCATACCCAGTGTTGCTTTAAACAAAAAGGCAACCATTTGTCATGCAAAAGAAAGCAATGTTGAACAAACAATGTGTCATGCACATTGTCATCGGATATTATAAAAGTGGAGAATTTTTATGATATCACCCATTGTTGAGCGCACATAGCAGATGTGGACCAAAATGCTCACCTGACTAGAATATCAGTGCATGGATTGGATCTCATTCTCAATTTTAAAAATGTAATTTTTTGCAAAGTTCACGACAGAGACAACGACATCACTTGGAAAACTTTGTAGACACTCTTTGAATTGGTTGGCCTACCATTTGTGGATGTAGTTATGTTTGATAAACTTGGCCAGCTTGTCTTTCATGAATGAAATGAAAGTGGAGTGCCCAATCTATTGAATAACAAGATCTTTCCTTTTGTGGTGCTGGCCATCTTCATCTATAGATTGTGTCTCCACACCAACAAAAACCTTTGCAACCACCTGAAAGTTGTCATTGTGAACTTCAAGAGGACAACATCTGAGTTGTTTGGCACCGCACTGATCGCATTTTCCCATCAAGCAGAGGTGTAAATGAAACATGGAATTTTCTAGTTTAGGACACAAAAAGGACTCCCATAGTGTTGTGAGGCTCTCAAATGTTGACTTTGCAGCCACACATATATTGCCACTTATTGCAGGGTCACAAACATCACAAGCGCAGCGACGAGCATCGATGTACTCAAAACCTACCTTGACGCATTTGGTTGAAAGAATCTTCAGGTAGACAGCTTGCACATGATATTTGCAGGTAGCAGGTATTGAGGTCCCATAATTTTCAAACAAAAAAGGCCTTCAAATTCTCAAAGCATCTCAACGAAATGCGCACCGTCAGATGCATTTCGAGAAACCGCCTGTAAAATTCCACATGTACAAAAAAATAGGCAATAAAGAGATAATGTGAGAACAAATAACCAAAATATTTGGTACCATCACCCACAAGTTATAACATCCACTCTCGTGTTTGTGAAAGCACATAAGAGGAACATTTACCACTTAGAAGTTGTTTTCCATGTTTGAAAGGGGCTTTAAACTTCTTGAAACCACCTGAAGCACTTTAAACCACCTATAGGTGATTGAAAAAGGTCATCAAACCACTTTCAAGTGGTTTGTTTACCACTTTCAGTCACCTTCAAGTGGTTTGAAATTTTCCAAGTGCTTACATAGGTTCTCACCTAAGCACTTTAAACCACCTATAGGTTTAAACCACCTGAAGGTGATTGAACAGTGGTCACTATACTGGTTGTGACAACTTGACAGTGGTGAACATTGGTCAATATACTACTTGGAAGTGGTTTTGTACAGTTTGATAGTGGTGAACAGGGGTCAATATACTACTTCAAAGTGGTTTTTTACAATTTGACAGTTGTTATAGTTTGACAACGTATTAGTGCATAGTTCATAATACCTGAGGTTTATCCAGCAAATGCAATGGATGCCTAAGAACAACCTTTCTGCTGATACGCCTTTGGCATATTTCCTACTGTCCAAAAACAAAACACAAGCTCCTTAATGTCGTCTGTGATGCTTCTAGAACGATGAGCTTGCCGTTGACATGCTAAGACTGGGAAAGGACTGTTCTCATCCTCTAAATGGAGTCGTGCATTTAAAAAATTGATGTTTCTTCTTTGTATGCCAATACCCTAAACCTGTAGCTTTGTGGAGAACCCGCACGCAGAGAAGGAGACAAAGGGGATGCTCGTACATCAAACATGTCCAAGAACTACTGGGGATGGTAAAAAATGCATAGCCCTCTTAAAAATTCCCCCCATCTGCATCACTCATCATTGAGTTTCCTCCCCCAGAAATCAAATGTAGACTCAGAAGTTTCCAAAGACTTCAAAAGGAGTGTCCAAGACAACCCTTTTCGGACCACCTATACATGCTTTCACCCTTTTCACTAGGTCCCCTGACTTGACCTGTGTAATTCTTAGGAAGATATGTAAAACATTTTTGGCCTGCATTGAGATGTTTGTGCCGCATAAATCCACAGGCTCAACTCTATTGTCAACAGGAGACACGCTCCAGTTGTTGTCCTACAACCTCTCTACTCAGCCATCACCAGAAGTGCTACATCACTTCTACCAAAGAGTGATGTTTCTCAACTCAATTGTCGATGGGCAACACGCTCCAAAAGTTGGCCTACAACCTCTCTAATCATCCATCACCACAAGTGCTACATCACTTCTATCAAAAAATGATGTTTCTACCAAGTTATCATATGCAAGCTTTTGAAAAAGCATTTTATACAGGATTCTTCACTTACGACAGTAGGATTTTTGGCTCAACGGTGAGCATCGCCAATTTCAAATATGAGTCATATTTGAAAATGATTAAATTGTCTAGACTCTATTGAGCCAAGGTTCAGTCAAAAGACCCAAGAGACCAAGACCCATCATGTCAGGGACGACATGAAGGCGGAGGGGGGGAGTTGACAGATGAACACGAGAAAGCTACACCATTTTTTGTCGTTTTTTAATTTGATGGACACAATTGTAATTATTTTTTGAGACTCAATCAAGTTTCCAAATTGTAACTTATTAAATATGCTGATCAGCAAAACCCATGGTCGAAGTAGGAGGTAATTTTGATGAGTTAGTACCTCCAAAGCTAAGGTATATAAGCCAATTTTTGTAACCCTAAGGAAAACTTTTGAATTAATCATCTTTTGAACTCAACTAAGCGTGCCGTGACTGTGTATTGTGTGTGGGAGAGTGAGTGAGGTCTTCTTCTACTCTCTACGTGCACTAGGAAAGCTACATTGTGAAGGTGACTACATCATCTCATTAGCAACAGTGAGAGCTACGCTTCACGCCAAGCTTGCACAATTTCGGTCTCTTCGCAAAGAGATCTTCCACGAGCTTCAAAGTGAGTTTTCTCTCTAACCGTGTATCCGTTTTGAGATTTCTTTATGTCATTGCATTCACGACAAGTTAAACTACAGTTTAGGCCTAAGTACATTGAGAATCGGTGACGTGTAATTTTTGACATGTTTTCATACACGTTTTTCGTACCAAGTGTTTCCAGGTAGTTAATTGGGTTAGAAACTTTAGGGTAGAGTCCTCTAGGTGTGTAGAGGTTACTCCTTGATTTTCATGTTGATTTGACAATGTTAGGTCATGTTTCAAAGAGCATAAACGTTGTAGGTAAGGTAGCGATTGTTGCATATACATAGTGTACTTTGAGATGATTTCCCTTGGTAGTGATTGTCTCTAGAAGGTGGAGTAGGTGATTGACACCCATCTTTTTGTTTCCATGCGCCCATGGGTCAAGCTCCATCCTTGGTTGACATCTTCTTTGTTGGCCTAGTTCTCACTTTGCTAGCAACTGCGAGCAGTGCATCTGCCTGACGATAGTGGGCTCTAATTGGGGATCGGCATCCACTTTTCCCACCACCAAGACATTCCAAGGCTTACATCCCTATCACCAAAGTTCAAGGCAAAGCAGGAGAAAAACTAGCCCTGGGCTCCACCGGAATGCATATCTATCGAGCCTCAGCTTTGTCTACGGGGACTGATGTATATATTGTATGCCAAATTTTGCATTGCATACTAAATTGTTTCCCACAGCCTATAGAACTTGAGAAAAGACTTTTTGTAAAAAATATACATTGCCACTTATCTCTCAAAAATTTCATGCTCTCAAAATTAGACCCAACACATTCAACCTATCTCTATGTATGTATGATATTGTACCCAATTCTTGTCTACGATCGGTTGATGATTGACTATAAATCTCATGTGCTGCATATATTTTACAATGAATTATAAAGTTTTAGTGACTTAAGTGATGTAAGTGGATTCTATGATTCAAGTGGTTTCAATGATTGGATTGATAAAGTGATTCAAGTGTATTAAGTGATTTTAACGACTTGATTGATTAAGTGATTCAAGTGAATTAAGTGGTGCCAATGACTTGAGTGATTGGGTGATTCAAGTAAATAAAGTGATTTTAATGACTTGATTGATCTAGTGGTTCAATTGATGTGGATTTTATATATTTATGTGTTTTCAGTGGCTAAAGAGAATGTATTCTGCTTGCATTGTTTTGGTTTGCACTTATGGCCAAAGAATTAGATTACAAGAAAGCATAAATTATCTATTGAGCGGAGAAAATTTAATGTAGCTTTCAAGACTTGATCACCATCTCACATATATAGGATGAAAAAGGTGAGCTCACAGGCAATCTATTGAGTTTGAAAGAGTGTAGAAAGTTGTGCAGAAACCACTTCGTGCACAATAGCCTATTTAGGGTCAGTGGTAATGCTAAAGAGACTGTGTTGTTGAAGTTGTCTGATCTTCAGGATGTGGGATTGGCAAGGGTGCTACTACAATGGTTTATACATCAGGAGCAATCTCCACCGAACAACAATCAAGTAGCCATCTACTTTATTCAATAGTGCTATGTTCAATACATCTTAAGAAAGTGAGTGAATTGGGATGATCATCCACACACAACCGATGTTGGTCGCAATCACATTGCAAACAAAGTGGCTACTAGCATGGAGAATACTCCCCAACCTCCCCACAAATGTCTAGTTGTCTTACTTCCTAAAAATCTAGTTCCTTCTATAACCTTTTGAATGGCTTCAAAAATATACCAATATACTTTGCCAAACATAAATGAATCTTTGTCCACCAATCGCAACAAATCCACAAAGGGCTTTGTCACATTCACAATCTTCTCCACATTTCTCTAGAAAACTGGAGAATGGATAAGGTGAGATCATCGATGGGCAGCATCCTAATAGTTAGAATACTTGGCAAGCCATGCTTCCCAACGTTTGTCAACAATTGTTTCGCACAGAGTGGCCTTCACATCTTGAAATGTTGATAGCACATAATAAGATGTTGATAGCACAGAATAAGATGTCGCAAATATTGTTGCACAAAGGATTTGCAATGCCTTTTTGGGAGACTTTGTTCTAAATAGAGCATACAAAGTTGATGCTCATGAATGAACTTCACTATGTGGATTGCATCTAACAGATTTTTTTTCACACAATTCAATTTTTTAATATCTTTCAAAAGCATCGAGCAATGCCTTTCCTGCCAAAGGACGAAGGCTAAATGAGTAATGATGCCAGGGAAACTTAGGCTTGTTGGAAATTCCTCAAATGAAGTGGGAATTCAATAGCGTGGACTTTGTAGCGGGTCTTTCCAACCTTATATCCCAAATTCCAATCATACTCTAGATGATGAGCATATTATAATGCAAAAGCAGAGAATGCTTGAACTTCAAACAAACTGTACTCTCAAAACTAGAGACAAAACCCTTAGAAATAGAGTGATCAAAGAGCATCTTGTCGAATAGAAAGATTATCCCATTGAAGGTGCTACTACATGGCACGATGAAGTCTCCCTTTGTAAAGACTTTCCTAACTTCGATTAAGATGAGGAAATCTCGACTTCTTCAAGTTGGGATGATTGTAAAGTTTCCACCTTTATAGAATAAGGAAATTGTGTCCTGATCCTATCTAGGTATTATGTTGGAATTCTAAAATTGGGCGTAATCTAATCCTTGAATCACCCCCATAATTTTACATGGTTATCTAATATGAATAAATAATTGGAGACCCTAGTAGATATTATATCACATGGCTTAGACAAGGTGTCACATGGCCTTGGCCACATGGACATATATTTCTAGTTAATGCACAGAATGCAACCAAGATAGCATAGCTATAGTTTGAAGTTGGACGGGTGATGGGGAAGGTTAACACGGCATGTGCAATCTAGATTTAGCGGTAGAGGACACTTGTGGAGCTAGGGGGCCACTTGAGCTCTCGACTACAGTTTGCTGACAAAAAGTCTATAAAAGGCCACCAACTCTCACAACCTCACTTAGACTTGGAGACCCTGTCAAAAATCTCTCTAGCTTTAGAGAATCTAAAATTCACTACGAGAGCAAAAATTCAAGTGAGATAACCAAAGCAATTAATTTTAAATCGTTCATATTAGTGAAGGGAAAATAGTTTAAATATATTTTTATACATTTGTATTATAAATTGAGAAGGATTAAGACATTCTATATCATAAATTACCTTCATTCTATTTATTTAAGATACTAAAATATTCATTCTTTTATTATGAATATCAATTACATGATTATTAGATAGTATTAAGGTAAAAATTTATTCTTAATAAATAAAATTAGAGGATTTTTAAGCTAATGACAAAAGTAATTTTTTAAGTTGTAATCAAGCTTAGAAAACTTATTGAATTTCTTATAATATTACTAATTACTAGAATAGAAAAAAATGCTTTTAGCCTTAAAGCAAAGGAACATATCTAAAATCAATTTGGAAATTTATGAGGTAACCATATCAAAACTACGACAATTATTAGTGCTTAAATTATTTAATTTTAGCCTTAAGTTGATATGCCATATCAACTTGGAAAATTATGAGGCATTTACAAAGTTGAAACACATGGTTTGAAAGTCATAAAAAATAAAATCAAAATTTTAGTTTTAAAAATTGTAACAGTAATTTGTTTTGATGTTGAAAATTTAAAAAAGAAAATTATCAAAATAACTCAAAAAATTATGAAGTATTTTTTAAAATACAAAACGCTATTATGGAAATAAGATCAAAATAACAAAATTAGATTCTTGATATAAATATTTATTAGATTCAAAATCTCCAATCCTGATAGTTAATTAAATGAGAAAATTATCAAAATAACTAAGAAACTTATGACATGATTTCTAGAGTGTAAACACATTTTTAGAAAGTTCATATAAAAATACCATAAGAAGATTCTGGATATGAATATTTATTGCTGCCAAAATTCTCTTATTTTCATAGTAAATTAGAAGAAAAAATTATCAAAATAACTTAGAAACTTACAAAAGTATTTTCAAAGTTCAAACATACTGTTAGAAAGCTGAGATAAAAATATCATAATCGGGTTCTTGGTTTGAATATTTATTATGATCAAAATTATTTCATTTTAAAATTAATCTAAAAGAAAAAATTATAAAAATAACTTAAAAGTTATGAAATTATTTTTAGAGTTCAAACGTACTACTAGAAAGGTGAAATAAAAATATCATGATTGGATACTTCCTATATTTATTATGAATAATTCTTTGATTTGAACAATAAATTAAATGAAAAATTATCAAAATAGCGTAGAAATTAATGAGATAATTTTATAAAGTTCCACATAGTGTTAGACACCCAAGATTAAAAAAACTTAGTGTAAATATTTATTTGTACTAAAATTATTCGATTTGATGGTAAATTTAAGGAAAAAATTTGCCAAATATGTTTAAAAATTATATGATAAATACTAGAGTTAAAATAGAGTGTTAGAAAACCATGATAAAAATATGATGATAGGAATTACTGTATATAGAATTATGATCAAATAAGAGACTTAGATTTTGCAAAAAGTAAAAAATAAAACGGTAATTTTGGAAGGTAGTCGGTTGAATTTCCATGAAAATTTCTATAAGCTTTCATACTTTAACGTAATGATTAAGTATCCTTTTAGAAAAGGATAGTAGGTATGGCTAAGAAAAGAACTTGTTCAATTTTCAACTAGAGAAGGAGGTCACTCCGAAGAGGGCTAGGGCCACACACGATCACAAGGCTCGTCCGAGTAGTGTCACCCTACCAACGAGAGAGCTCTTGCAAGTGTTGATGCTGCAGCAAATTCTAATTCCAGATCAGCCCTAGGTGGATCATTAGTCTTTAGGAATTCCACCTTTTGGGGAAATTCTTTAAAGTTGTAATAGTGCATCCCTGTTATATAATGGATAGATACCATAAATATGATCAAACTTGTTGAAAATGGAAGATTACCTTCTAAGAAATATATTGCACTTGATTAAGAAATTATAAAAGAAATACTTTGGAAAATCTGGATAAGCTCAGAAGGAGACTTTTTATCATTCTTCAGACAACTTGTCTCAAGATCACCTGTGATTCCTTGATATATGTTTCTCTTTAGGTAAAGTGTAATATCTAATACTCCCAAATGATTTTCTCATGTTAAATTGATCATTTAATATGGGGAAGTACCAGGAGAGTAAAAGCTAGAATATTGGTAAGGCTGCAGACCGATCTCTGTCAGGGATCTAAAGGAGGGAAAATAGGGATCCAAAGGGGGATAGCCTGCAAAAGAGAAATGTGCTTCAATGGGGCTTAAAAGACCTAAGGTTCAGCTCCATTAAGACTTCCACAGGCTAAGGTTCCAAAAATTAAACCTTTTATCCAATGGCCAAAGCATAGGGGAATTGGATGGTCATGGGAAGACTAAAAAGTCTTCCCACATCCCTAGGAAGGAGGGGGCGAGCCCATTTTGTAGGGTATGAGAGAGAAACACACACACACACACACACACACACACTCCCAAGGCTTCCCCTTTACACAAAGGGATTATTGGACACATGTCAAGCTCCTACGCCAGTTGCCCCCAACCTCCCCTCAAATTTTATTGGATGGCCATAGAGGTGGACCAATGAGAATAGAGTAAATTTAGTCTAATCCATTTAAAAATGCTTGATAAAAGAACCAATAGAAATTAAGCTCCCTCGAAGACTATTGGACAGTCTACCAAGGGGTCGATTGAGCATCCAACAGCCCAATGGCTTGCTTGATTCCTATTGGCCAAAAGACAAAAAGGTCCAATGAGAGTTCAGATGAATTATTTAAATTCCTAAATCTCTCACAAAAGGGGAAAGGGGGACACTTGTCAAAAGGCTATCAACTATGCTTCTAATTTGTGATTGGCTAAGCTTTACAGGACCCAATGGGAGGCCATCATGAGCATTTAGCAAGAGGGTCGACCAAGATGAGAGAAGGGGCTTAATTTTACTCGTACACAATGCTACACACACACACACACACACAACTAAGCTAAGCTATGCTATTAGAGTGATTATGTGAGGGGAATACTTCTTTCTCGTAAGATACCTCTTTTTCCTCTCAATCTATCCTCATTCCCTGCTAGCTCTCACCATTTTTGAAGGTGTGTGAGGTCTTGGGACTGAGGCTAGGGATACTAGGTGTGTTTTTCAAGCATAATTTGGGGTATGAAGCTTCCATCTTCATTACACCAACTAGTTTTATCAAGGAACACAAATATTGTATTGTACAAAAGTCTCCTATGATGGGAGAATCTATAAGACAAAGCCTTTATGGAGGGGGGGACTGGCTCCATGTAAATCCGGTCCTCAACTGTTGTCAATTGCTCTGTTTCTCTCTCTTTTCAAATATTGTCAATGCCAAATTAGCTAGGTGTAAATAGCTATGTTGATTTCTCAATAAGTACTCTCTCTATGCTCATTAGGAACTTGTTCTTAATGAAATGCTCACTATGTTATCAATTTCCGCTACACTTGAGTTACTAGTGCATTAAATGCTACATTGGTATCAGAGCTATTGGTTTCTCTTTTCTTGCTCAAGAAGAGAGGTCCTCAATCTTACTACAAATGGTTGGTGTTATTAATTGCAAAAGAGTAAGTAGAATAGTAGTTTTTCATCCTTGAAGCACACTTGCTTTATGCAGTAAACGGGGACACCGTCGAGAGCTATGGTCTTAATAATGGAGTCCTACAGTGCTTGCTTATGGCTTAACCAATATTGAGCTTTTAGAAGCTTGACAGGAACCGGTGCTCTCTTCTACTCCTTGCAATTTATAATATTTGTTGAACCCTCTCTTCTACTCCTTGCAATTTATAATATTTGATCCACGGGTATAGATGCTTGAGTACTTATCTTTGAGGGTAAAGAGGAGTAGAAACTAGGGCTTGAAGTGCCAAAGTACAAGTAAAAGTTTACACCTAAAATTTTCTAGTATGGTTGACAAAGGAATAGAGATTGAAATGAAGGTTGATAGCTTTGATTTTGCTAATGAAAGAGCAACTAATGATGCCCCTATTCTTGTAAACTATCTTGTTCTAGGCTACAACAAGCCCTGGACAACACATCCCTCCAAGGTGAAGTGCTACAACAATTGCCCACCCATGGTATACTCCAAACTCCCCACCAAAAAAGAGAGAGTATCTAGGAAGCCTCCTAGAGAGACTTCCAAAAGAGGACTCTCTCCGATAAGGGAAGAAGAAGAGGATCCGTACGAAGGGCTCAAAAATCTACTACTCTTGACGCATCTCCTTCCCAACGGAGAACTAAAGTTTCAACGATAGATCCCCCACCAAAAGAACGAGAAATAATTGCGTCTCCTGCCACCTCGACGGAGATGGCTCCACGAAGACGGCGGGCAAAATGCTCTCGAACACTGCTAAACGAAGAAGACCATCGTACACTTCTCTACACCATAATTCAAAGAGGGACGAGAGAAAACAAGAGAAAAAAAAATGGGGGGAAAGAGGTCACCCTCTTCTCCATCTTCTTCATCCTCTTCCTCTTCTGAAGAAAGTGATGGTGCAGACAAGGAGGAACAAGGGAAGAAAAAGGCAAGAAATAGGTCACCCTCTTCTCCATCCTCCTCATACTCTTCCTCTTCTGAAGAAAGTGATGGTGCAGCTCTTAAACCACCTAAAAGAAGAGGCCATAGGAAATCCTATGCCACGTGGAAGAGGTCGTCCAAGCTCAAAAGTTCAAAGAGGAGGAAAGAACATCTCTTTCCTTACCTACGATGGCACCTTTGGTGCTACGGACAAAGTCTTAGCCTTCATCCAACAATTCAATGCGGCGTTTGGAGATGAGGGCTTCACGGAGTCTTGTAAGCTACGTCATGTAGCTATACATTTTCAAAAGTTTGCCAAGCAATGGGTCTAGCCTATGAGAAAACAGTGAAGCTCCACGAACGTGGAAAGATTTAAGAGCTTCCATCATGAAGCAGTTTTTGGCTACCGATGCCAAAGACAAAGTACTCACCGAATGGTGAATCTTGAAGCTCTCTGCCTACGAATCTATTCAAAAATATGTAGACAAGTTTTGGGATTTACATCTCAAAGCCACTGTCTTCAAAAAGATGGATTTTGGAGAGCAAAAACAACAATTTTGTGTGGGTTTAAGTGAGGATATGGCGGAGTATGTTAACTCCCAAATTCCATGCACCATATCTGTTGTTCCAACAAGGGGCTAAGATAAATCTTAAGTCCATGGAAAACAAGGACCGTAACGAGCCTAAGGGGAAGGACAATGTCCAAAAGTCTCCCAAAGGCAATGCCAACAACAAAAAAGCTAAGAAGAAGGGAGTTCATAAAGGCAAGAATAAAATCTCTCCTGAAGAGCTAGAGCATTATTGCAAAGATAACCGTTGTTTCAAGTGCCGGGAGCAAGGGCATGCCTATCGTGCTTGCCCCCACAAGAATACACGTAATGAGCCTCCTAGAGCTACCTTGGTCAAAATTCAAGAAGAGGATGCTCATCACAAAAGATCTCCTCTATGCCATGCTTGAGGAAAGGTAAGAGAACATGATGCTTTTATTCTCTTGACCCTGGTTCTACTCACAATTTTATATCCACATAGTTGGCCACCAAGCTAGGCATCCAAGCCTATGAAATGGGAGATGTCCTACCTGCTGATGGTGCTTTCAAGGGGCAAGAAGTCTCAGTCACTCCCTTAATTGGGAAATTGAGGCTCCATGTATAAAGCTATGTGGACAAGGAGGATTTCTTTATCTCTCCTCTCAAGCATGAGGATGTAATCCTAGGGGCCCCATGGTTTGATCGCATGGCTGCCAATGTTAAATTCCCTGAAAGGCAAATCTACTTTAGGTTCAAGGAAAAAGATATGTACATAGATGCTAAGGAGTTGGGTAGTACCATACCTCTTGTACATAAGCAAGCTAATAAGTCAATAAAGAGCTCTATTTTTGTGTACATGATTTTTGTTAAAGATCCTCAAAATGAATCTAATGCTTTGGCAAAAGAAAATATAAATAATCAAAAGGGAGTTATCCAATCTCCTCAAGGGGTTTCAAGATGTTCTTATTGACAATATCCCTTGTGAACTACCTCCAAAACGAGGCAATGACAACCATGCAATTGAACTTCTTCCAGGAAGTTCACAGCCTAATTAACCTTCTTATAGAGTTTCCCAAGCTCAACAAGAGGAGATTATGCAGCAAGTGCATGAGTTAGTTGAGAAGGGCATGGTTAGGCCTAGCTCATCTCCATTTTGTTCACCAGTGTTATAAGTGCAAAAGAAAGACGGCACATATCGTATGTGTGTTGACTATAGAGCACTAAATAGGATCACTATCAAGGATAGGTTTCTCGTTCCACGGGTAGAAGACCTATTTGATAAGCTACAAGGGTCGGCGTACTTCAGTAGGATTCACCTAAAAAGTGTCTACCATCAAATAAGGATAGTTGATCAAGACATTGTAAAGACCGCATTTTGCACACTTGGTCTTTACGAGTACATTGTCATGCATTTTGGCTTGACCAATGCACCAACCACATTTAACCGCTTGATGGAGAAGCACAGGCCTCACCGAACCTTTGGTGGAGTGTTCTTTGATGATATAATCATTACTCTAATTCACTAGACAAACACAAGCAACACCTCCAGGTAATATTTCAAGTTTTACGAGAGACTAAACTGTATATTAATCGAAAGAAAAGTGAGTTTTTCTTACAAGAGATTTAGTATTTAGGTCACATTATCTCTCAAGATGGCATCCAAATGGATCCATCAAAGCTAGAGGTAATAAAAGGATGGCCTAATCCAAGGAACCTACATGAACTAAGAAGCTTTATAGGTATGTGTGCATACTATAGACGCTTCATAGAAAAGTTAGGTATATATGGTCCACCAAGGAGAACAATACTTTCCAAAAGCTTAAAGAAAAGCTTATCTCTCAACTTGTGCTTACACTACCAGATCTCTTAAAACCATTTGAGGTCTAATGTGATGCCTACGGTGATTGCCTTGGAGCTATTTTGCTCCAAGAAGGGCACGCCATAGCCTATGAAAGTCGAAGGCTCGACCCTGTTCAGCAAGCTCTAGGCATATATGAGAAGGAACTCTTACCAGTTCTACATGCTCTAGACTTGTGGAAGCAATATTTATTGGGGACTCCTTTCATTCTGCGGATGGATCACAAAAGCCTTAAGTACTTCATGACGCAGACCAAGCTCTCCGACAAACAAATGAGGTGGGCAAATTTCCTTTCGAAATTTCATTTTCATATTGCTCACATTGCTGGCAAGCATAATCAAGTAGCCGATGCAAGACGATCGAGAGTGAATGCGGTTTCCATAGCAACTCACAATGATCTATCTTCTATGATAGATGAGTGCGCTATTGATCCCGATTTTAGAGATGTGATTTTAGCCCTTGCACTAAGGAAGAAATCTTACAAGATGGTTATCTTCTCTATGGAAATAGACTATGTGTTACTAACTCACTACGTGAGAAAGTAATTATGAATCTCATACTCCTCCTTATGCAAGACATAGAGGGATTCAGTCTACTCTAAAGGGGATAGAAACATATTTCTATTGGCCTGCCATGAAAGCAAACATACAAGAGTATGTTTCAAAATGTGTGGTATGCCAAAAGACAAGGTTTGATAGAAGGAAGCAACCTGGATTTCTTCAACTTTTGCCAATCCCTAATTCACCATGGGAGAGCATATCCATGGATTTTATCTTTGGATTGCCCAAGCCTATCCATGGGAATACAGGAATATGGACGATAGTAGGCAGATTTAGTAAACAAGCACATTTCATACCTGTCAAAAGGACTATCAAAGCCCGTCAAATGGTAACCCTCTTTATATCACAAATCTTCAAGTACCACGGCTTTCCAATGTCTATAGTGTCAGCTAGAGATCCTAGAATGACGAGTAATTTCTGGAAGGGTCTCTTTGAGAATTTAGGTACAAGGCTAAAATTCTCTTCGGCCTATCATCCCCAAACGGATGGCCAAAGTGAAATAGCTAAACCTAACCATTCTTGATCTACTAAAAGCTTATGTCACACAAGTAGATCAAAAGTCCCAATGGGAGAAGTACTTTCCCTAGTGGAGTATGCTTACAATAACATTGTATATACTTCCACAGGAAAAGCACCTTTTGAGGTAGATCAAAAGTCCCTTGCCACTCAAAGTACATGGGAAGATCTTCGTTGCAGATGAATATAGCCGAGACCTGCAAGAATCTTTCCAAAAGATTGATACTATATCCATCTCTCAGCAAAGGCAAAAGGCTACTGCTGATAAGCACAGAAGAGCACTAGCCTTTAAACAAAATGATTGGGTCTTGCTTAAGTTTCCCAAGGCTCAATTAAGGCACATAACGGGCAAGAATCCTACAGGACACCAAAAGTACTATGCTAAGTTAACAAAAAGGTACTATGGTCCCTTCCAGATTCTTAGAACAATGAATGAGATGGCCTATCAACTCAAGTTGCCCAGCCATTGGCTCATACACAAAACTTTCGATGTGAGCCTACCAAAGCCTTGCAAAGGAGAGACACCTCAAGAACCAATGATTGAAGACCCACCGGAGATTGAGGACCAAGAAGAGGTGTTGCAACCTGAGTCCATTCTCCGACACAAAGACAAAGTATTACAAGGCGGTCAGACTATTCAATGATATCTTATCAAGTTTAAAAATTATCCTTTTGAAGAGGCTAGATGGATGCAAGGCATACAATTAAAGGATAACCTAAACCTTTTCAATGCTTACAATGATTCCCTAGAGTAAGAAAATGTAAATATGTATAAACGAACAAATTTTTTGTCTTATAAGACTCTCTTTTTCTTTATTGTGCACAAATTTTAATAAGTATGCATGCTTAGGATCATGTTTGTGGAGACGAAGTCTCCCGAACACCAAGTAGAGCTTGTCACTCTACTATGGAAGATTGATACAACTAATGTATAGACATGCTTGCCGCAACTAATGCTCTCAAGCACCAAATGGACTAGTCATCCATTCTGGGATGATGTCGTAGGTAAAATATGGGTCCTCTACCCGCTAGCAAATGGACTAATGACTAGGCTTTATCTTCTCTACCTCATCGTCCAGGACGACTATGATTTCAAGGGAGACGTAATGTCATAAAAACTAATATCTAATACTCCCAAATGATTTTCTCATGGTAAACTGATCATTCAATATGGGGAAGTACCAGGAGAGTAAAAGCTAGAATATTGGTAAGCCTGCAGACCCCGATCTCTGTCAAGGATCCAAAGGAGGGAAAATAGGGATCCAAAGGGGGATAGCCTGAAAAAGAGCAATGTGCTTCATGGGGCTTAAAAGACCTAAGGTTCAGCTCCATTAAGACTTCCATAGGCTAAGGTTCCAAAAATTAAACTTTTTATCCAATGGCCAAAGCATAGGGGAATTGGATGGTCCTGGGAAGACTAAAAAGTATTCCCACATCCCTAGGTAGGAGGGGGCGAGCTGATTTTGTAGGGGATGAGAAAGAAACACACACACACACACTCCAAGGATTACCCTTTACACAAAGGGAATACTCGACACATGTCAAGCTCCTAAATCAGTTGCCCCCAACCTCCCCTCAAATCCTATTGGATGGCCATAGAGGTGGACCAATGAGAATTAGGCTAGAGTAAATTTAGTATAATCAATTTAAAAATGCTTGATAAAAGAACCAATGGAAATTAAGCTCCCTAGAAGACTATTTAACAGTCTACCAAGGGGTCCAATGAGCATCCAGTAGTCTAATGGCTTGCCTGATTCCTATTGGCCAGAAGACAAAAAGGTCCAATGAGAGTTCAGATGAATTATTTAAATTTCTAAAGCTCTCACAAAAGGGGAAAGGGGGACACTTGTCAAAAGGCTATCAACTATGCTTCTAATTTGTGATTGGCTAAGCTTTACAAAAGCCAATGGGAGGCCATTATGAGCATTTAGCAAGAGGGGTCGACCAAGATGAGAGAAGGAGCTGCATTTTACTCATACACAATGCTACACACACACACACACACACACACAACTCATGTGTGCAAGAAGAACTCCATCTCCTTCTCCAAGCATTGAAAAGTAGAGGCCTACACCAGCGACTCTTGCTTTGCAATGCAAATCCAACCAAGAGCCAAGCTTCAATGATGGCATGCTCATCTCCTCTACCATGCTAATTAGTAAGTTAAGCTATGCCATTAGAGTGATTATGCTTTAGTTTATTCACAAAAAATCTAACTCATTTGTAGCATAATTGTTTTTCAAATCGCATTTAATCCACTCATGGTATTTTTAGCACAAGTGGCAAGATGACCATAATGCAACATTTGTTTTGAAAAACAACACATCAAACAAGATATTTGTTGACAATTTAGCATTGCTACTTGACACATTTGCAATCTAAGAAAAGCCTATATACATAGTTACACAATAAAACCCACTAATTATGGAGTAATTGCATGAAATCTAAAGTATAGTCAAGAAAGAGAAAAATTACAATTAAAGCTATCTTGGCAGTCATTTTGAGGATTGGTTTTCATAGTTGTGTTCCCAATAAAAGCCTATATACATAGTTACAAAATAAAACCCACTAATTATGGAGTAATTGCATGAAATCTAAACTATAGTCAAGAAAGAGAAAAATTACAATTAAAGCTATCTTGGCAGTCATTTTGAGGATTGGTTTTCATAGTTGTGTTCCCAATGGCAAGAGGAATGCTTTGGGTCTCACCACTTGTTCTTCCCTCCTTTGCATTTCCTAATGTCATCCTTTTTTGTGCCATTTCAAAATGTTGCAATCCAAAACTAGATTAAAAAATTGTATGCATAGCATAGCTTTGAAGAGCTCAAAGAAAGAATTCCAACACACCAATCATATTCAAAATCGGATAACCTTTAAGGCTTGACAAGGCTTTGTGTAAATGAGGTCAGGTGAAGGACATGCAACAGCAGCTAAAGTACATTCATTTGGGGGGCGGGGGGGGGGGGGGGGGGGGGGGGGGGGGGACATCCAAAACATGGGGGGGTGAACTAAACACCCAAAGCCAGAGGGTCTCAACATGGAGAGACGTCTTCAATGGGGTGGGGTGAAAGGTCTTTATATAGATGCCATGAGGGGGTATCCAAGAACGGAAGCAGAGTGTAGGGGTTGTGGATGTACATAACATCATGGAACACCGATAAGGTAAGTGGGTGTGCACTCACATGGGGCCATCATGGTGTAGATAACATAGGATGTAGGGAAGATAAGCTAGGATGTGGCATGTATAGAATCGGGTGTGGTTTTGATAAAATAGGAGCTAGTCTTAGCCACATTGTTTCTAGATAGGTTCAATGTAGTTGCCACCTAGTATACGAGTGCTATGCAAGCATACATGCATAAGTAGTTGTTCCCATGTGGGCATGAATTATAAAATTAACCACTTAATGAAGATAAAATAGTTATTTTTACCTCAAACCCTATTAGCGATGATACACATGGCTCATGTGTAGCACCTTGGGAGCGTCATAAGTGACATCCGTGGTGAGGGGCCAGATTCCACTGATGGGGGCTTTTCACAAGCCAAGCTCCCATACCCCTCTTCTCTCGTCCCCACCCCATGAAAACCCCCTCTTAGGGAGGGAGTGATAAAACGCATTGGAAAAAGTAAGAAAAAAATAAAGTACGATTATGTAAATATATAAGAAAGGTAAAATAGGCCACCTCATGCCTGCGGGGTAGCCCATCCCCACCTTGCCTCCTTTTTTCTTCACTGTTGCCCCGCCGTGTGTCCCTTTTCCTCTGCTCCACTCAAAAGGTCAACTCCCTCTCTCTTCCCCTTGTCCTTTCTCCTTTCTCTCTCCCCTCTTGTAATTACTTTATTCTCCATCTCACCTCTCACCTTTTTTTCATCAACCCATCTCTCTCTCTTAGTCTCTCTCTCATGAGACTGCTGTTCTGGCACATATACACACAGCCAGACAAGTGGGGCCCACAGTCACATGGCCTATGTAGATAATGATTTCTTCATTTCTAAATTCTAGAATTCCTCCCCCCTCCTCCCCTATATAAAGAGGGGTCACCATCACACTAAACACACACACAACATCACCAAAGAACACACTATGCACTGTGTGTGCCTAGTGCACACACACACACACCCACACCATCACCATCACCGCAATCACCATGCTTGTCTTGAGCATGACCTCTACACCCTTGGCTATGGAAGATGAAGGGCAACTAAATGAAGGATGATGGCCATAACCCTCGTGCGAGTCTTCGCCATCAACTCCCACCTATCCGCCATGTGCTCTACCACTCTCTCCCTTCTCATTCCCCTACCCTATGCTCCCCATTTCATCGCCTTATTCTCTAAATAATGCTTGAGGTTTTGTGAGTATGTTTTCTTGAAATGTTTTGCCCATGTGAGGTGTGCGGAATCGCCACCTAGTCTTGTGTTTGGAGTGAGCTTGTGTATGTGTGAAGGGTGTACGGATTCGCCATCCTTTTGTGGTGCTTAAGTACTAAGCCGCTATACCCCCTCCCTCTCTCTCTCTCTCTCTCTCTCTCTCTCTCTCTCACTTGATCTCATTCCCTTTCCTCTTCATCATTACTCCCAAGCATCCATCTCTCTTGGATGAAAAATTTGTTATGGTGGTGTGTTGTTTGCGTCCTAGCCGCTGAAGCTAGGTGGTGCCCCTGTTTGCTTTACCATGATAGGCTCGAGGCGCGCCATTCGGTCCCCGGTGTTTTAGAGGCCGTCGGGGGTTCGGGGTTCGCTTTGCTCCCGTCATTTGGTGCCCTCACTAAGGATCTTTTCATGAAACCCTTCAGTTTACAAGACTGAAACCCCTAAACTATTGTGAATGGATGAATGGCTAGCAGGATTTGCTAATTGGACGACAGAAGAAGAAGAGCTCCAAGCACAACTAGACGAACTCCGCATCTCCATCGAAGCTCGAGTGCCAGGCGTAACGGTAATCGATTTGCAGTGGGAGAGTCAACCAACACGCCAAACCCAGTGGATATACATAGGCCAAGTGCCAAGAAGAAGAAGGAGAAGGTTGAAACCATGTCCGCAACCTACAACCAACCCACAACAACAAAATGGAAGGAGCTCTACACAATAGAGAATCAACACTATTCTACTTTGAGAATCGGGTAACTCAAGTCACCGAGGTAATTATCACAGTCAGTTTTCAAGTCGCACCTGATGCTGCAGCACAGATAACGGAATCATTGGCTCACACTCTCACTAGAGAAACTAGGGATCTACTGAGTTTTTTTCAGGAAAGAACACCACCCTCTCCCACAAGCTTGGACAGTGACTAAGCACCTCTAAGCTTCACATGAATCAGTACAACCTACCTCAAGACAGATCACACATACCAACACGTGTACGCTCAATCAAGGTAATACTGGATTTGAAGGCTCACTACCAGCACGTCATTGACACCATGCTGGGTGGGGAGCGATTTTTTGAGGTTCTGGCATCAGATCAACCATTTGTCTTACCTTTGGTACAAGGCAATGTACCGTTTGAAGTTTTAATCTATGTCCTAGTATAAGAGGGTATACACGCCTCCTTGTAAAGAAGAAAAAACTTTTGCAAGTTAAGCAGTGTGTCTTTCTAGCTCTCTCTCAGTAATCATGGCAAGTGTAGCATTTCCAACATTTAAAGGAAAGAAGGGGGAGGATTTGGTAACAGACTTCCTAGATGACTTTGAAGTAGCATGTGTAGTGAGCAACAAAGATACGGATGAATCCCGGGTTAGAATCTTTAAGCATCTCATGAAGCTAGAAGCTAGATCATGGTACAATGCACTTCCAGAAGCAACCAAGGATGACTGGGAACCCTTAAAAACCGCTTTTAAGAGGCGCTTTGGGGGAGGTACCACTTCAGAAAAGTTATGGGACAAGTTGAGAGACTTGAAGCAGCAGGGTCTTTTAGAATATGCCACCTATGAGTCCAAATTTGTGGATTTGTGGGAACGGTGGGTTGAGTCACTGGCAAGGGGGGAAGCCGCACCCGATTTCCTAAAAAAAGATCGGTTCACGCATGGCTTATGGCCGCTTCTCAAGGAGAAGGTGAAAGGTAGATTCCCGGCTACGTACGAGTTAGCCGTTGAGATTTTCTCGCCTCAAGGACAAGAAGCTGCGAATGAAAGCCAAAGAAACCGAGTCAACAAAAGCAGGAACATCGCGTCGACCAGCAACTACGACAACCACCATACCACCACCACCGGCTCTTGGGGTAAGAGATGACCAAAAAGATATGTTGGCCCATATTACTGACCAACTGCAGAATTTGTCTATCCACTTAATACAGCAAGGGAGGAGTCAAGAAAGAGATCAAGACCCTGGAAGAGCACGACGACAAAACAGGGAGTATCATTGCTACAACTGCGGAGAAGACGGTCACAGTATGTACTACTGTCCCAAACCACGAAAAAACTATAATAGAGGAGGTAGGAGGAACCAATTGTCACCCCCTGGAGAAAGAACACCCCCACCCCGAGCACCTCCCCCACCAACACAAATTCTACGTCCACCCCAGACACCACTACAAGCATCCATCCCACCTCTTCCACCAGCCCCACCACCTGATCGCCCTGTAAACATCATAAGGCTAGAAGAGAAAGGAAAAGCCGTAGTAGTGGATCCACCCAGAGCAAAGGAGAGGGACAAGGGTAAGGAGAAGGTAACCTTTTTAGAACCACTTGAAGCCATGACTGTGAAAAGAGCTAGGAGGGAGAAAGCTACACAATCATATGATGAGAGAAGCATGAGAGGAGAAACTAGCAAGAGGCCATCCAGGCCACGACGGAAATTGGGCATCACCGACTTCCAGCTAGGGGAAAGTTATAAGCCCTATGATCTAACATTGGATGTGGCAGAGCAAGGACCGAAGATTACATGGCCACAGCTGCTACATCTTGCACCAAAAGTAAGGCGACAATGGTCTAAAATGGTAAGTACAAGACGCTCCAAAACAAAGGTAGCTGGAGCAATTTCGGGATGCAACATGGATGACATCCTTCCAATTGTCGACGTAAACATAAAAGGAAAGAGGGTTGGAAACACCTACATTGATGGAGGTGCACAAATCTGTGTAATGAGCGAAGCTATGATGCTTCGATTAGGGCTCGAGGTTGACAGGCCTTCTCCATGCAAGGCAAAGATGGCAAACAACGCAAAAGTAAAGTGTGTGGGTGTGGTAAGTGCCGTGAAAATAAAAGCTTTCAACACTGAGGTAGAGGTAGATGTTTTTGTAATGCCTACTAAGGGAGAGGGCTATCCACTAATTTTGGGAAGGCCATGGTTAATGGCCATGAAGGCAAAACAAGATTGGGGTACTGGCCTTCTACGCATGACCGGTAAGAAAGGGGAGACAATCTACTACGACATGAGGATTGGCAAGCAGAAGCAAATGAATCTGGAAACATCGGCAGATGAAACCACTAGTGAATCTTCCAGTTCTGAGGAGGAGACCACATCCACCGACGAAAGTGACAGTTCCATTGATGTGATGGGTATCATTATGAAGGATCCACAAAGGGTAAGCACAAGTGGTGATCCATCACCAAAAGGGAAACCCAATGAAGAGGAGAGAAAATCACCTGGCCTAAGAGGAAGTAGGTTGAAGGGTATGTTGTCTACGGAATTAACACTTGAGGAGAAAGATAGTTTTTTGCAAATGTTGATGGGATTTCCTAACCTGTTCATTGACAACTATGAAAGAATCACAGGCATTACAGTGGTGGAACATCATATTAAGCTGAAGGAAGGGGTAAAACCAGTTGTGCAAAAGCTACGACGACTGGGGGGTCATACAAGAAAAGGCACTCTTGGCCGAGGTAAGGAAACTGCTGGAGGCGGGATTCATCTATCCTGTAGAAAACTCAAAATGGGTGTCACCCGTAGTGGTGACGCCTAAAAAGAATGGTAAGTGGAGGGTCTGTGTTGACTACAAACCACTAAATGCAGCTACAAAGAGAGCCCACTTTCCTCTCCCTTTCTTGGATGAAATTCTGAATGAAGTAGCGGGTTTTGAATGTTATACCATCTGTGATGGTTATTCAGGATACTTTCAAATACGCATAGCCTTGGAAGATCAGCTAAAAACCACTTTTATCACGCCATGGGGTTGTTTTGCATACAGGGTTATGCCATTTGGTCTCACAAATGCACCTGCCACATTCCAAAGATATGTCACATATGTTTTTCAACCGTTCTTTGGAACATCCATAAGAGTGTTCATTGATGATTTTTGTATATATAGCTCCCGTATTTCACATTTAGAAAAGGTAACTGAAGGTTTGGCCAGGTTGCAGAGCCTAGGTGGGCAATTAAATGTGGATAAATGCCACATTAGGGAGAGTAAAGTCATTCTACTAGTCCATGAAATTTCAGCAAGAGGTATCAACGCCGACCCAAGTAAGGTGTCCGCACTCATAGCCCTACCTTCACCAACGACCGCACGTCAACTGGTCTCTTTTCTACAGAAGGTGAGGTACTTAAGTAGATTCATACATCTACTATCACAACTTGTTCTACCACTGCAACAACTCACTCAAAGATAAACTTTCACTTGGGACGAGGAAAGCGAACATCACTACAACAAGGTAAAGGAGGTCTTAGCCACTCTGCCAACTATCTCACCACCTAAGTGGGATGAAAAATTCTATGTCACCTCAAGTGTTGGTGATGACTCATTGGGGGCTATGCTACTCCAAAAGGATACGACGACATCTTTCATGAGGCCAATCTACTTCTCTAGTCGAATGATGACAGCAGGAGAGAAAGGTTTCACCCATGTGGAACACTTAGTCCTAGCCCTTAGATTTGCAACTACAAAGTTTAGGTCATATTTGATGCCTAAGCAATTTGTGATTCTAACCACGGATGAAATATTTCCCTATGTTGTACAACACATGGATGTGTCTGCTAGAATTACTAAATGGCTAGTTCGTCTGCAAGAGTTTGACTACACGGTACAGGTAGAAAGCACGACAAGGGCAAGTTTGGGGGGACTCATGACCTACCAAGTCTTTGAAGGGAAGGAGAAGCAATCTAAGGAAGGAGAAGTCTGATTACCTCCAGTACCACCAATGGTAGAAGGAGCATACTCTCTCTACTTTAATGGAGCCTACAAGCGAGCGTCCGACAAAGCAGCTGCAGGCATAGTGGTCTTTGATGACAAAGGGACAAAGGTATTTTCGTTGGGCCAATTGTTAGATTCACATTCTAACAATGAAGCTGAGTATGCAGCACTAACCAAGGGTCTACAATGGTGTGTCTCGCAAGGTGTACAACGCCTTAATGTATTTGGGGATGCTCTACTTCTGGTAAGGCAAGTAAATGGAGCATGGACATGCAAGAATCCTAGTTTAAGGACTCACTTAAGTGGTGTAAAAACCTTGTTGGGTAAGTTTGAAGAAGTTCAAATATACCATATCCCAAGGCCTCAAAACCAAGAAGAAGATGCCCTAGCAAGTGAAAGACTACAGGAAGTGGTGGTTGGAGCAATAAAACTAAAGCTCCCTCTATTTCAAGGAAGTGATGCCTTGCCTGACATCATGCATTTTTTGGAAACAGGGGAATGCCCATCAGATTTAACAAAGGGACAGAAGCAATGGCTGACGCGGAAGGCCACAAGGTATGGACTCATCAATGACGGTTTGTACTGTAAGGGTAAGGACCAAATACTCAGGAAGGTCCCTCTCTCTCAGGAAATCACGGGAGTAATTGCTAGTTGTCACGACGGGGTTTGTGGTGGTCACTTTGCCCTAGACATAACAAGTAGGAAAATCTTGCAGGCAGGCTTCATATGGCCTAGCCTCAACCGTGATGTACACCACTGGTGCAAAACGTGTAAGCTGTGTCAAAAGGCCGGCACTAGGTCACTTATGCCTGAACCACAGACACCTATTCTCTCATATGGCCCATTTGAAAAATGGGGTATCGATGCCATTGGGCCATTACCTAGGGCCAACTCAGGAAAATTCTACATTATCATGGGGGTCGACTACATGACTAGATGGGCAGAGGCTACAGCCACCACTAGAATCACAGCGGTAGAGGTAGCTAAATTTATCTGCGAGCACATATGTTGTAGGTTTGGCACACCTTTAGAGATCATCTCTGATAGAGGGCCAGGTTTCAGAGCAGACTTGGTAGGAGAATTAATGCAGAAACTGGGCATTACAAGGAGGCACTCTTCACCATATTACCCTCAATGTAATGGCCTAGTTGAAAAGGTAAATGGAATGGTTTCTAAAATTATTACCAAGCAGGTAAACAATCATCCTGGAGACTGGGATAAGTATCTACTACCAGCTTTATGGGCCTACAAAACTTCATTTCGTACATCCTTGGGATTCACACCGTATCATCTAGTATTTGGTAAGGAAGCAATCTTGCCCATTGAAGTGCAACTACAAAGTCCCAGAGTAATGGCAAGCCAGCTTCAACAACCCAACATGCATTTGAGAGATAACATCATCAACTTGGAAAGACTGCAGCTGGACAGAGAAGAAGCAATAAATTATTATGCAGCACAAGCAGAGCATAGACGGCTTAGTTTTAACGAGCATCTCCAGAAAAAAGAATTGAAGAAAGGAATGTTGGTGCTCCGCTACGACAATCGCTTCGACACGCGCAAGGATAAGAAACTCCTACTCTAATGGGAAGGTCCTTTCATTGTCAGGAAAAAGTATGCCAATGGAAGCTACCAGCTTATGGAGGCTGATGGAAAACTTCATAAAACCAGGGTAAATGGTTGGCGACTTAAACCTTATTTTCTTCGATTTGACCAGGCTCCACCAATTGACATTCCAGATGAGGACACACCATAAGCCGCCACCTCCGACGATAATGATCAAACAGATGAGCTAGAGACACGAATGCCTCTAGCCAAAAGGGGAGGGCTAATGATGGGGGCTTTTCACAAGCCAAGCTCCCATACCCCTCTTCTCTCGTCCCCACCCCATGAAAACCCCCTCTTAGGGAGGGAGTGATAAAAGGCATTGGAAAAAGTAAGAAAAAAATAAAGTACGATTATGTAAATATATAAGAAAGGTAAAATAGGCCACCTCATGCCTGCGGGGTAGCCCATCCCCACCTTGCCTCCTTTTTTCTTCACTGTTGCCCCGCCGTGTGTCCCTTTTCCTCTCCTCCACTCAAAAGGTCAACCCCCTCTCTCTTCCCCTTGTCCTTTCTCCTTTCTCTCTCCCCTCTTGTAATTACTTTATTCTCCATCTCACCTCTCACCTTTTTTTCATCAACCCATCTCTCTCTCTTAGTCTCTCTCTCATGAGACTGCTGTTCTGGCACATATACACACAGCCAGACAAGTGGGGCCCACAGTCACATGGCCTATGTAGATAATGATTTCTTCATTTCTAAATTCTAGAATTCCTCCCCCCTCCTCCCCTATATAAAGAGGGGTCACCATCACACTAAACACACACACAACATCACCAAAGAACACACTATGCACTGTGTGTGCCTAGTGCACACACACACACACCCACACCATCACCATCACCGCAATCACCATGCTTGTCTTGAGCATGACCTCTACACCCTTGGCTATGGAAGATGAAGGGCAACTAAATGAAGGATGATGGCCATAACCCTCGTGCGAGTCTTCGCCATCAACTCCCACCTATCCGCCATGTGCTCTACCACTCTCTCCCTTTTCATTCCCCTACCCTATGCTCCCCATTTCATCACCTTATTCTCTAAATAAAGCTTGAGGTTTTGTGAGTATGTTTTCTTGCAATGTTTTGCCCATGTGAGGTGTGCAGAATCGCCACCTAGTCTTGTGTTTGGAGTGAGCTTGTGTATGTGTGAAGGGTGTGCGGATTCGCCATCCTTTTGTGGTACCGAAGTACTAAGCCGCTATACCCCCTCCCTCACTCTCTCTCTCTCTCTCTCTCTCTCTCTCTCTCTCTCACTCTCACTTGATCTCATTCCCTTTCCTCTTCATCATTACTCCCAAGCATCCATCTCTCTTGGATGAAAAATTTGTTATGGTGGTGTGTTGTTTGCGTCCTAGCCGCTGAAGCTAGGTGGTGCCCCTGTTTGCTTTACCATGACAGGCTCGAGGCGCGCCATTCGGTCCCGGTTGTTTTAGAGGCCGTCGGGGGTTCGGGGTTCGCTTTGCTCCCGTCACCACCATCCAACGACAGTCCTTGATAATGTCAAAATGTTTTGGACATGTAGGGATCACAAAGATTTCTTTCAAGAAGAAATTGGACCATCCAAGTACTTACTATTTTTTGTCACAGTATGCACTTTTGATAAGTTTGACTCTTTGTTTTGATCATAAGGAATATTTGTTTCCAAGTTTAAAAATTTCTACCCCAGATATTTCTATGCTTAAGATTACCTTTTTGAAGTGAGAATTGAAATATCAAAGTGGCCATCTAAGAATCCCTATGTAAGGCCAAGGAAGTAGCAACACCTATAGATGAACAAATCAAGTTAAGGGAACTAGAGGCAGCTAAAGAAAATTTTGGAAGGATAATGGCTCAAGACTAGCTCTAACCGAGTGTGTCTAGGACCTATAGCCAAAATTGTTGTTGATGTGGGCCCTCTAAATTTTGAGAGTGCCATTAAGAACCCAAAAGACCTCAAGCAATCATGGAGGTTTGTCAACACTTCCTTGAATCCTTTTTTGCTACTCCAAAAAGACAACTGGTCTAGAGGTAGCAATATTGGTGGATACATTGAAAGATATATGCCTCTACCCACTTGAAGATGATGATCTCTACTTCCTAATGCTATTCTTTGAAACAAAAAGTAGTACATCATCTGAAGATTTGGAGATGCAGCACCCATTTCTACTCTAGGGTTTATGAATCCCAGATAACCTGACCATAGATGTTTACCAAGAGCTTTGTTGAAGAGAACCAAATCAAAAGATGTAATGGTCAAGAAGATATCCTAAATTCAAAACAATATACTTTGACTCTAAAAAGGGAACAAATAGTAGACCCTGCTTTACTACCCCACTCAATGAAGGCACACATGGGAGGATGTGCACATATTGAACTTTTCCTAAGTAGAAAACTTCCTTGCCTCCTAACAAGATGTTAATAGGACAATGGTTCTTGGTAGGAGCAAGAGACATGTTAAGAATGTACATCTCAAAGTTTGTAGTACAACTAATGATGTAATTCTTGTGTGTACTCATCACACTTATTAAAGATGGCAAAGAGATCACACTACATGTTAATTATAGGAGAATAGAGCATGGATTTTGAGCCAAATTATTTATTTTTCAAAGAGCACATATTGAAGGTTTCTTTGCACGCATGTAGTTCTCCCCCAACCACTATCTCCTTACCATCAAAATCTCAACAGCAAGAATAATAAGCTGCATTGCTCCATGAAGCATGGACCATTTGGCTCATCCAACCAAACCACCAATGGAGCCAACAACTATAGTGACACAGAGAGGATGAAGGAACTTGGGGAATTTTACTATATTTTAGTGATTCTAAAATGCAAAAATTATTACTTTTATAATCTCGTTATGTGAAATAGCTCTTTTTGAGTCATGTTGAGGGGTCCTATGTTGGAGAGCTAGCCACCAATGAGCTCTATAGTTTCCCTATCATCTAAAGGGATTCTACATATTTGTGTTCTTCTCCTCCCACATGCTCTTGTATGCATGATGGCTAAGATTATTGAATAGAACCAATAGATTTACCTATTTCTCTTTGTACATTTTGTTTGAAGTCACTAATCAAGCTTGTTTGTTGATTTAAATGCATACTTTTTGTTTTGTGATCTAATAGAGTTGCAATATCTAGAGTATCGTTACAACTACAAGAGAGTGGTCTAGAAAACACTCGATAGGAATGCAGTATTATTATAGTAGCAAGGCAACAGTCTGACGACAGGATCACAATAGCAATACATAGTTGAAAAGAAGCCATAGGAGTAGGCTGGTACCAAGACAAAGGAGGTGGTAGCATATGTGCTTGCAGAATGGTGGGTGAAATAATAGAGGAGTAGCACATGTGCTTGAAGACAAAGTGTAGAAACAAAGTGGAGGTAGCAACGACATTGAAAGCAGTTAAGATTTAATGTGTAAAGAGATGAGTACGTCAAGTACAATGGTAGGTTGCAATTTATGTTTTCTATTGTTAAGTAGAGTTTTAAATTGCAGTTTATGGAGAGTTCATGCTCTTTATATATGGAAATTATCATATTCCATGTCCTACCTGGTTTTGGTTGATAGAACCATTTAAGTTCTTTTAGTTGTGTGATGGCGAGCTTCGGTATCCTCCTCTAGAGTTAACCCAAATCTTGCAAACTGCGTGGGAAAGGCGAGTACTTCCTCAACCCTAATGACATGCAAAAATGTTGCCACGTGATCCCTTGGATCCCTATTTCTACTAAAATATTTCTTGTTATTTTTGGACTTGAGAAGGTCTGATCCTCTGGTGATCTATCATTCTAAACATAGGATCCTCTATTCCTCCTCTATGAGCCCTTTCTGGCCTAGGATATGGTACATGTTCCTCCCCTAGGGGTGCTCCTAATCCATAATTCTTGCTTGGTCTAGCAAGTGTTTGTTCCTCCACTCAGCTCCTTCTTCTCATTCTTGTTCTCGATGTGGTTTTTCAAACCTGGTTGGATTTAGCATTCTCGTTCTATGCTCATCCTAGTATTGATGATCGAGTGATGGTTTGGGTGGTGCTTCTAGTCCTGACATGGCCTAATATCCACCCCCTTTCGTGTTCATGTATGGTGTTGCAAACTGCTCGAACCACGTTTGAAATGATAGTGGTGATGCTTGTGAGTCTTGAGGGTTAGGCAATGGTTGTTTATTTGATTGTGATGTGGTGTCGTAATCATCTCAGAAGGGATTGGTATACTTTCTTGGGGTTTCTATAAGCTTTTGCTTCCCTACCAAAGCTTGTGCCATCAATTTTGGCGTTATCACTCTCCCTACATCGTCTGGGTGAATTGGCTCGTATTCTCATCCGTACTTATCGACAAAAATAATATGGTTTCTAGTTATCAAATCATACAAAAACAAGTATAGGACTTTGTGTATGCTTAATTCATTCACATGGGGTTCCATGCACCAGTAGAGTAAGAGGTGACTCTTCCTTCCTTGTGCTTGTAAATCCCAATGTTTTCCTGAATCATAGCCATTCTTCCACTCTCTTGTCAGAATGTAGCAAGCTCCAAAATGAGTGAGTTTAGGAGGTATTTCTTGAGTCTCCACACCCATCTTCCCTTTTTCTACATTGTCCCCATATTGATTGTTTCTAAGTCTTTGACAATGAGATAGTGGTTTCCCTCCTCATCGCAAAGCCTATCACCATCGTCGATTACCAAGATTACTACTAATCCTCTCGTTGGCCGTTCTTCAATACAAATGCATTGATGTCCTCACACATCAGCATACATCAGGGCCCCATGAGCATTGGTTCTCTTTAGAAAGATTTCCGTGCATTTTAGTATGTTAGGGTTTTTGAGAGGTGCTACCCCCCATAATCCCATTCTACTAGAAACCTCCAAGTTGCTGGTTAGCCATCCACTAATATGACCCTCCAAATGAGGTGTCATTATCACTGCCCTCTTCTATGATTGGTGCTAGTGGATCTATCCTTGCTTGGTTTACACTCTCTTCCGTTGACATTAAGCTAACTTGATCTCCTACCACTCTTTGTTCTCCTTGAATACACCTTCCATATCTAAAATTCATCAAATTCTTCATACAAATAAGTATCAGCCCCAACCTCTTACCTTAGAAGTCTGCTTGCAGTTGCTCTTTTATCTTGAGTTTCTTCCAAGCCACTTTTCAAACTAGTAGAGTACTTTGCAATTCCAACTGGTCACCAACTTGCAAGATCCTTGGTACTGGCTGTCTGTACAAAACTTTAGACTCTGCAAATCTTTGTGAATTAGTAATTCTCACTTACTACTGTATATTTAAGACAGGACCTTATATGAATTCCAAGCCCTGATCTGATAAGACAGATGGAATGCTAGGATCACACAAAAGACTTATGGACCAGCAAATTCTCAATCTGAGCACTAAACTGGCCTATAGACATCATATGCGTATGATGTCTAACCTCTCAGAATTGACTCAAACTTGAATCATGTACTCTCCTTGATGTGCTTTGTCCAATTCTAGGATTACCTTGAAGTTCTATCACATGCAAGTAGGTTCATCTCTCCTATGTAGGCCTTGGTTGCTGACAGCTTCACTGGAGGGCTAACTAAGTCACAAAATGATCCAAATTGGGTGAAACTTGGTCCTTAAGCTTGATTTGGGTTGTTAAGCACCTTGGCAAGTTTTGGTGTCAGCTTTGGTCATTAAAATTCCCTTGAGACATCCTACACTTATGATGTTTATCTAGCCAAAATGAAGTGAAACTCACTCTAGAGGTCCTCCGCCACACAAGCAACTCACTGCAACTTTCAAAATGCAAATTCAACACCTTTTGTGCTAGATATGGTCAAATCAAGCATTCAATTTTTCTAGATCCATCTCTTGATCTTACAAGCCTCAAATTGCTTCAAAATTCAATGGGATTTTGCCTATTTACTTCTTAAATGCTCTTAATTGCAATGGCTCGCCAAATGTATCTTTTGACCCAAAATCAGGCCCCTTACACATCATATGCATATGATGTCTAAGTGGTCAGAATGAAGTTTTGTGTCTACCCTAGGTGCCTCTTGATGTGTACAACATGCACATGTGCTCATAGAAAAATTTGGATCTCAAAATTGAACCTTATCTTCACTTTTTACCAAGGAACTTCTCAAAAAGAGTAAAACTCTCTCAATGCTCAATCTATATGCCCAAATGAGATGAAACTTGGTGTATGTGCTCTACACAATATGCAGACTATGGATATCAAGTCAAAAGTTCAGTTTGACTCCCAGATTCATACTTCAAACATCATACGCGTATTATGTCTGCTGACAAATTTTTTGCCAGATTTCATCCACAAGCATCCACAAGTCTCCCGCTCTACTTTTCAAGCACTTTCACCCATTTTTATGCAAAAATATTCACAGAATCACAAGTTGCCTATTTTTTCCGTTTTTAGCACACGGCTTTTATCTTTTGGGGACCAAATGTTTGCCAAAATTTTAGTCTCAAGGTGTACTTAGAGGTAAACACCCCTTTAGAATACTCTGGTCCAGTCTGTTTTGGCTAATTTGGTCTCCTGCTAGGCCCTAAGACATCATACATGTATGATTTCTGTTGATGCAAAATTGCAATTTTCTCATCCAGATCTCTTGCATATGTGTTCTTTTATGCCCACCATCACTCACCCATGCACAATTGTCTACTGAAACTTCTTTATTGCATGCTATCCCTAAAAATCAACTTTTCAGAGATCATAAATGCAAACAAGCATACAAGTAAATAACTCGATGATGAATAGCTCTAGATCACAATCACATGTCCTGTCTACAACTACTCCTACTCATCATGTGGGGTTTTGTGATTGTGGATAGAAAGACACTTTACTGCCACACACGGCTAGTAAACACTTTTGCACCACCACAATCACTCAAACACCAGCAACTATACTAAACTAAGTAAAACTGGCTACCGCAAAAAAAGACCAATACGAGACACACGCTCCCTAGAAACTCTCTAAGATCTCAAGAGTCCTACTACCGGATCCTACCTAAAGTAAAATAACAAGACTCTAGCGAACCATTGAAACTTTCACCTCGTAGGACTAGTCTTAGGTCACCTACCTAGGGCTCTCGTCGTCGGCAACGGCACCAATGTTGTCGAGCAGATGCACTACTCGCAGTTGCTAGCAAAGTGAGAACTGGGCCAACAAACAAGATGTAAACCAAGGATGGAGGTTGATCCGTAGGCGCATGGAAACAAACGGATGGGTGTCAATCACTTGCTCGACCTTTTAGAGACAATCAATACCAAAGGAAATCATCACAAAGCACACTATGTATACACAGCTCATACCTTACCGACAACGGCTATGCTCTCCAAAACATGACCTAACGTTGTTGAATCATCATGAAACTCAAGGAGTAACCTCTCCACACCTAAAGGACTCTACCCTAAAGTTTCTAACCCGGTTTACTACTTGCAAACACTTGGTGTGAAAACGCGTATGAAGAAAGGCCAAAAATTACATTTCATCGATTCTTAATGTACTTAGGCCTAAAGTGTAGTTTAAGTCATCGTGAACGCAATGACATGAAGCAATCACAAAATGGATACACGGTTAGAGAGAAAACTCGCTTTGAAGCTTGTGGGAGAGCTCTTTGTGAAGAGATCGGAATCGTGCGAGCTTGGTGTTGAAGCGTAGCTCTCGTCGTTGCTAATACGATGGTGTAGTCACCTTCACAATGTAGCTTTTGTGGCACACGTAGAGAGTAGAGGAGGACTTAGTCACTCTCTCACACAAAATACACAGTCGCGGCATGCTTAGTTGAGCTCAAAAAAGATGATAAATTCAAAATTTGTCCTTAGGGTTACAAAAATTGTTCTATATACCTCAGCCATGGAGGTACTAACTCATCAAAATTACCTCCTAATTTCTACCATGGGTTCCACTGATCTGCATATTTAATAAGTTACATCTAGAAACTTGATTGAGTCTCAACAAATAATTACAATTGAGTCTGTCAAATTTAACAATACAAAAATGGTGTAGCTTTCCCGTGTTTAGCTGTCAACACCCGCATAGATGCCTTTGTCTCCAAAATGCAACATTATGCTTCAACCATGCAAATCATTGTGAAGGAAGTGATGGTGGTGGATGAGCTTTACTATTTGCAAAATTGCATTTGATGATGTGCAAAATATTGCTCTTGAATCTTTCATGGTGCCACATGTATCCAAGTAGTCTCTGATAGCAAGTTTTCTACCATTAGAGTTGCATTCCGAAATCAACTACTCGACATGGCAACCATTCCAAAGTTTGGATACAAGTGTAGGGCATGGGCTATAGTGAGATATGGCCATCGGCAATATCATCCCTCAATGTTGGATTTCTATCAACGTAGCTTCTTCACGATCTTGTTGCACTGTCGGCATACCGTGAGGAAGGATTTTGAAACACTTCACTGCATAGATCGACTGTGGGAAGTGAGAATGTTGCACTGCAACCTGTTTCACTATAGCCCACCTACCCTCACCTAATAGCGGCATCAACAAGTGAAAAATGTCTTTGTCAAGGAGTAGATTAAACAATGGAGGCTAGGTAAATACATTCTGCCTTTAAAACTAAAACTTGTGGTGTTGCGGAGGTGATAGGCTCCCTCTCTCCTTCGATAGGTATACTCAATGCTGGCTCATCTTTTGTATTCTTAGGCTTCAAATTCAAAAAAGAATCAATCTTTTCCTTGGCCTTCAACTTTGCATGTTGTTGTTTCAAAAATTGCATTTGCTCCTACACATCAGCAAGTGTGTAAATGGCCGGAACATGCAAACTATCAAAGGAGACAATGATCTGTCCGACGATTTGTCAAATTGTCTTCTCTATAATTTCATTCAAGAGAATGGTAGTGTGCAAGGAAGTGATTGAGTATGCGTACTGTAATTGGGTGAATGAGTAGTGGGAGATGTCTTGGATGAGACGGGTAAAATTGTCGATGTGACAAGGTCAATATGACATCTCATGTCATTCTCACCCATCTAATGCAGAAAAAACACAAGAGTCCCCCAATGTACTTATGAAGCGCTCGTGAAATCTCTGTCTCAGTCGTCCCTATAAATAGATAGTTGTGTCAATGATAAGCACAATTAAAACAAAATAAATGCTAAAAACTAAAGATAGACATACCGACTATCTTCAAACACCGTTACTATGTGAGAGATACAAAAATGAGAGAGAGAGAGAGAGAGAGAGAGAGAGAGAGAGAGAGAGAGAGAGAGAGAGAGAGAGAGAGAGCCTTGTTTCATGATGGTTGTGCATGGGTCATTTTGCATGGTTGCGATAAATGGACGTTGAAGAACATGTAGAGTATTTTCTTAATCTATTTGAATAGATACAAAACCTGGGAGCAAGATGACCAGCTCTTCTATAGAACAAATGATCAACACCAAGAAATTTGCCTTTGCATCTACATTTATTTTGGTAGAAGACTACTCACTGTTGTGCAACTTCTTAGTTTTCCTTGGTCATGGTCAAGCAGGCTTGACTTGCATTAGTATAGTACAAAAGTCTTGTTGAATGGTGTATTGAAGAGTTCTCTCTTAAGTGAGGTGGCTTGTTATGAAATTCTTGTGGGTTGGTTTTGATGGTCAATGTGATACGTATCCTCGAGTGGTTTTCCATAGTGTGATTTCCTCATGGGGAGAGGGGCTTGGGTGTAACAAAGCTAATCATCTAGCCTATGTTTCTAAGGAATGGTATATTAAATTTTTTGGTGGGGTTTGTATGTGCCACATGCCCATTTCTCTCCTTTTATGTGTTGTATTATGGAGGCTTAATCTTCCTTGCGGATATGCAAGAGGTGGTTCTTTTGCACGAGGTTACATGGAAGCCGTTGGTTTGAAGACTATGTTTGATAGATTGAGGGTTGTGAGCTTTGAAATGTAGTCGTATAGCTTGGATATTTTTCTCTGCAATGGATCAATACTGGACCTTGAGATAGATATATCATTCTATACCCACACAAATGGTATTGTTTATTTGGTGAGTTGGGATTTTGGTCATTGTTTTCCCATATTTACTTAGCTTGCTTAAATGATGAATAATACTGTTTACACAAGGATATTATGATTTACATGACTCTATAGCTTGTCAAACTTTTTCCTTCTTTAGGGTTGGTTGTGAAGCATGTTTCTGCTTCATGACTGTTGAAAGAGATCCGTCTTTTATAACATATTGACAATTTTCCACCAAGGCTATTCTAACCTTCACTTTGTTGTATTTTTGTTGCATGCATTTGTAAGACCTTTGTTTTCCTCAAACCAATCTGTAGCTAAAAGAAATCCTTCTGACTCGCGTTGTATTTTTGTTGCATGCATATGTGAGTGAGACCTTTGCTTTCCTCAAACCAGTCTACACTTGAAATCCATCCTTCTAAACTAAGTCATAAATTGATTCTTCTAGGCAGATTATGTAGGATTGTCGCGCAATCCCTTGTCCATTGAAACATTATAAGGCTCGATCATGGCGGATAATGATTCATTGCATTCATACTTAGAACATTAAGTTAATACGCTAATTAAAAATGATGTAAGCAAGCCAAGTATAAAATAAAGCAAAAATAGCTAGATTGATAAGGTGCATAATTTTTAAAATGCTTCTCCATTTATAAAAGGAGTAGTACATGAAAATGATGGAAGTGGCAGATGCTAGTGCATCCACCTAGATGGATGTGCATGAGGTGACAAGTGGCTACTCTAAGTGGCATGCGATTCAGGTGTTAGATGTAGGCATGTTTCCCACTAGAGTGTGTGAGAGTAGCACCATAAGGGTTTGTTCACATAGGCATAGGATGGAAGTAGGTTTAAACCCTAACAATCGCCCCCTTAAACCTAATTTCATCCTAGGATTTCCTAAGATACATCATGTCTAGATCTCAATGGATTCAACAAGCCATGGTTCCTTCTTGGTCCTCTTTCGGGAAGGGGATGTTTATTGGTGTGAACAAAGGAGTCTAAGTGTGGAGGAGAGGGAGATAGAGAATGGGTTTCTTCCTCCTTCCTATTGAACTACCTTCCTTTGCACTAGATGAGTCACCTAGCCACTAGCATTGCCCGCCCTCTGCAACCATTGCTGAGCAGGATTCATGATTGCATGGTAAGGTGTTGGCCCCTAGTACTTTCACATATGTAGTGAAACTACAATTTCAAAAGAGTGAACCTTTTGCACCAATTCTTATTAAATATTCTTAATGTTCACTCACCTAGATACCAAATATCCCACCCCTTGCTATCAGCCCCAAAAATAGGTAGCTAGTGTACCACCTATCCATGCATATATTCTCTCACAAAATCCATACCTTTGGTTGAGCACAAGGGCCTTCTTAGCAAGAATGATGTCTCAATTAGGTACTTCCAAAGATGAGAAAATGTTAAGTATTTCCTTAGGTATATGCATGGGTTCACATTTGGATGCATAAACATGATTCCCAAAATGGATACATCATGTTTTGCTCGCACTCGGATACATCATGCAAGTGGCATGGGTGATTTTAGTGTGAAGGGACTAATGGTTCATCCTTAACGTAATGTGATCCTCGTTCATCGTTTCATAGTCGTCATGACCTTCATGTAGTCATGTTGTTCTTCTTCATCGGTTCATTTGTCAAGGATGCGGCCTTCATGGCTAAATAAGCATACATACATTGTAAATATGGTGCTCATCATGTGTGTGCACTCATCGGTGTTGTGATTATTTGCACATACATCTCTACCTTGGCATACAAACGGCTTGTGTGAAAATCCTTTTGTAGAGCTTTGTCCACATGAATAAGTGTTTGGGAGGCGATGGAAACAAGGCTTTCTGAGTTTATCAAGCTTTTTAACAAGCCTTAACCTTAAACTAGTAGTGCAGTAAGAAACTGAGCTTGAGAATGGCCTCCAAAATTTTGTTGTGACCTTGCTGAGAACAATCTCTAAAGAAATTCCATGCCCAAAGTTGGTGACGTGGACAATGGTGGTGAGAAAAGACCCCTAGTAAATCAAAGGCAACTTCAGATTCGTTGTTGCGAGGTCTGACAGGTTGCAGCAGGACTAATGCAGCATCAAATGCCAATGGGGTTGGAGTAGCATGACCCTAGGGACAGATGATGATTGAAGCTGAGAAGAGCGAGGTGTCTCAAGTGAGGTGAGGAAGACGGAGGCTTGAGTTGGACTCAGTTCATAAGGGGGGTTCAAGGGGATTTGAGTGCAGGAGATCCAGGTGCACGTGTGTAGTTATGGGCTGAGAGCAACACGGTGTTGACAAGCTGCCGAGTAGCAAGTTGATTTGAAAATGGCCACGGGTAGGATTAGCTCAGAGGCTGAGAATTTTGCCTATGCTAAGGCAAGATTTAGATGCAGGGCAACTTGGTGTGTAGAGTTGGGAATTGAAATGAGGGCGTTGATGAGTCGGGTGACTCGCTAGGGAAAGCAAGGCAAGAGTTGAGACGCATAGCCAGTGAGGTGAGGGCCGAGGTCGGTAGTGGTCATGAGCCTATAAGGAGCGGGCCAAGCCTTGAGGTGATTCTAAGTGATGAAAAGCAACAAATGTTGGTGTTGACAGCGTTAAGGAAGCAAAAGAAGCAGTCGAACGCTTGAATGCAGAGATGAGCTGTGAGCTAGCGAGGCCACACTTGGGATCTTGGGATCCCAATTGAGCGCCAATCTTGAGATACAACCTTGTGTGTGGTTCCCACCTTGTGGATTTCTCAAAGAGAAAAAGAAAAATAGTGTGGCTCATAAATGTGATATTGTCCTCAAATGGAAAACGTTCAACCCTTCAATTCGGAAAGCTCTAAAACGTGAGAATCTCTTGACACTTGGCTCATACTCCCATGCTCTCCAAGCCACTTATTACAAGCTGAATGAAACACCTAGACTATGAATATGCTTACACCTAGCATGCATATAGAAAGAAAGACACTTTTTAATTTTTATTTTAAACAAAAAAAATATTTACAATGAGTAATAATGCTAATATTGATTATAGTGAGCCTCACAATTTCTCTGATACCACTTGTAAGGCTTGATTACGATAGATAATGATTAGTTGCGTTTATAATTAGAACATTAAGTTAACACGCTAAGTAAAATATGGTGTAAGAAATCCAAGTACAAAATAAAGCAAAAATAACTAGATTGATAAGGTGCATAATTTTACAATGCTTCTCAGTTTATAGTGGAGTACTACATGCAAATGATGAAGTGGCATATGCTAGTGCATCCACCTAGATGGGTGTGCATGAGGAGACAAGAGGCTGCTCCAAGTGGCATGCAATTGAGGTGCTAGATGTAGGCATGTTTCCCACTAGAGTGTGTGAGAGTAGCACCATAAGGGGTTGTTTACATAGGCATAGGATGAAAGTAGGTTTAAACCCTAACAAACATGGCATCCATCGTGCCTCAGTGGTCAGCACTATGAACCCCAACTCCATAAATACGACCAATTTGTGAGCTTGATCGTGGCTGTCGTGTGCAATATTGAAAACAGAATGCATAAAATCTTTTTTATCATCACATACAAGTAAGCTACAGAAGACCAAGAATCATCACAATAGTATTGATATTCATCGTACAAATAACACAAAATCGATTGCTACATCTGTAGAGCACAGAATGCGCCAACCTTATAGACCTCCTTGCCATACCGATACAAAGGGTTATGATGTTTCCGATCTAATACACGTACCTTTTCATGCTTAACTTAGGTTTCTGCGGTCTAACATAGTGCAAGGCATTACCTTGGGAAAGAATATTCACAACGAGGTTGCTAAACAAGGACTGTTGGTGGAGAAACATATTGTGCTCAGAGGTGCTTTGATCTATATGTATACCAAATGTGGTGCCTCCATAAAAAGTTTTGGTACATCTTCTTGCCTGGAATGTGGTCTCTTGGAGTGCATTGATTACAACATATGCCCAACATGGTTGTGAAAACAAGAAAGGTCTGGATAGTTTTAACCATATGTAAAATGAAAAGGGCCCCTTTCAGTGCAATAGTTATGCATGAACTTTGAATGCTTGTGGCATTATGCAAAATATTGTCGTGGGCGATAGTATTCATGATGAGGTTTCCATCCCATTAGGAAATTTTGGAGTTCATTTGGAGAGCCTTCTAAGAAAATAAATTTTTTGGCATTCTCTCTCTAGAAAATAGGCGTGGTAAACAAAAACGCGTCCTCAATAAAACCATTCAAAAAGTGTACTTCCAAGTAGATTCGTTCCATAGCATCATAATGGCCGTGATTATTGTGGGAACATCTCTTTTTAGTTACATTTAATGCACATCATCATCTTGGAGAGAGATTCAACTACTCAGCTTTCTTCTCTCCGCAATGTTTCTTGCACTTATGGCTTTCTTGTCTTCCTTGCACTAACCACTAATGGACGTCTCCTTTACACCTACAAACCTCATGGCCAAAGGTCCTAAACATCATCTACACATTGACTTGGATCCTCAATATTAGCCATTATGTAAGCAAAGCAAAACCAACACACAAGTGACACTAACACAAAAAGAGGGACTCAAAGCAAAGGGAGTAAAACATGTGGACATTTGGACACATGGTTCACTCTATCCTATTAATCCTAAGACTAATGCCTCTCTTGCGTTTATAGATCCTCCCTACTGGTTTATTGACATTTGTTGGTGATGGAGAGAATGGCTTGCTTGGCTATTGCAAAGCTCTAACTGGCCAAGCTAAAAATCACAGATGCATGCTTCATGCTCAAGAAAAAGAGATTCTATTACTCTCTCATTTGCATTGTAATGACCACAAAACCATATTGCAGCACTGTGGACCATTCTATTTCAAAGAATGCAGTACCAGCCATACAAGGCACACATGACTCACTTGACATGAGCAAGAGAGGGTATTCATCTATTCAATTTTCTATCTTCCCCATACTTGTGAAGAAGGGAATAAAGTCTAAGCTATTTTCAACAGTAGCAAGTGTCTAGAAAGAGAGACTTCAGCTTAACAACACACAAAATGACTTCCTTGCATGTCCCTTTCATATTCAAAGTACTTACAAAAGTCAAGGAACAACTAAAATTTATAGTGAGTACAACAATATCTTCATGGACCTTACTTTGTTGCAAACTAGAATGGTAGAGTTCTACAATGTCACATTTGAAGAGTCTGGTGGTGTGCTACATTTTTTCTTGAAGCTAAATGAATGTGATATTCTTAAAGAGAAGAAGCTAGAGCGAGTGACAATCATATTAATGAATAGGGCACTTTCAAAATGCTCTACCAACGATCCTTTATACTTCAGTGTTCGGTTAAAAACCAACATATGGTGGCTCGGTGCTTTTGCGGTAAGTCATTTTCATCCAGATTTTGTCTAAAATAATACATTTCATTTTGTATCACATTAGGATGAATCTTGTAGGTAAAAAAAGAGGACCCTGAAATTTTATTTTGGATCTTTAATTAAACCCATATTCCTAACATAGTTGACTGACAAATGAATCGAGGAGAGGTGTTGGTTGCGGATGGGAGGGGAGACTTTCAAGTCCAATCGCATATTGTAGCTGAACTCAAAACATTGAAGTGTATGTATAATTGTGGAATGGGTGAAATGGAAAAATCTCCATGCTTGTTATGCATGGAGTCTGCAAAGGTGATGGACCCAAAGTGGTGAAGAAAGGCTCCTGCTCGTCACAATGAAGACCCTAGCTTCCACCCAGTTCTAGCAATTCCACTTGTCAATGTCCACATTTGTACAATGCATCTCTTTGCAGAATTGTTGAGAAGTTAGTATATCTCTACATTGGGTTTTCTTAGAAAATCAAGAAGTCAAGTGAGTGACAGATGGCTCTAGAGGCCCTTGAACTAGTATTGTCAGGTATGGGTCTTCATGGGGGTCACATCAAAATCTAGCGGGACAAGAAAAGATCAAGCAATGAGAAGGATGTGCCTTCCAAACCAAATTTTGGCAGGGTCAAGGCACATAGATTTTTATCTAAACCACTAGGCATAAAAGATGTGAAGATAACAAAATGTGGGTGGATATCACTCCACCTACGTTAGCAAAGTTGAGTATCTGCAATGGAAAAATATGCATATGGATGTGAAGGACTAGGAGCCAACTTCTTGCAATGCCAAGGTTAATGTATGGCGTTCCATAGATGCACCCTTTTTTATGTGTGACAAAGATGATTGGTCACAAGAGGATCTCAACAAGTTTAAAAAGAACCTCCAACTTCTAAAGAAATCATTCAAGACAACATGGACAGACACTCATATTACTCATTACATGGTACTCTCAAAACCACTCATGTGATTAGAAACAACTATGTCAGTGTTTTGTGTGCTTACCAACTTTGCTTCTTTTGCAGCACATCATTTTCAATTATTTACCATACTTCGTTCAAAAGTATAAAGTATGCCTGGGTTTTCATACTTCATTCAAAAGTATGAAAACCCAGGCATATGGAATACCCAAGGCTTAGAAAATTCTCATTACATGGGGAGGAATACCCAAGGCTTACAAAAGTCTCATTACATGGGGAGGAATGCCTACTTCAGCAGACACACTCAGCATGGTGGCTCTCAAGACAAAGCAAACAGTTTGAAAGAGCTTTTCCAATGGTTCTATCACATAATCCTTCATTGCATGCAGCAAAAGAAAGTTCTAGCATCTTTAGCAACAACACAAGCAATTAGACAATTACAATAAAGAAAAATTAAACGCTCTAAGGCTTGCAACAACTTCAATGCTCATGAAGGCCAAAGAAAGTGGTGAGAGACAATGGAATATGTGAACCATAGGTGGAGCAAGAGACTCTGAGTTTTTAACACAAT
Organism: Adiantum capillus-veneris; assembly: GCF_014529385.1. Lineage (NCBI taxonomy): Eukaryota > Viridiplantae > Streptophyta > Polypodiopsida > Polypodiales > Pteridaceae > Adiantum > Adiantum capillus-veneris. The sequence goes on from NC_140954.1 coordinate 120,107,106, forward strand.
ATGTACTTAATATATTTTGAGAAAATTAGATAGATGGTAATGTGTTTATTATAAAACATGTACAAATTTGCAATAGGAAAATGGTATTGTGCTTAAGACAACATGTACAAGTCACAAGTTGTGTTTCAACTTGTTAAGAATTTAGATATATTTTCTGGCACATTGCCCTTGTATCTTATCAATAATCTGTTCGCCATACTCTAAGAGTTCATTTGGGTCTTGTTTTCCTAAGAATAGTGCCATTGTTGTGTTTGTGTAGTAATATGCAGCATGGCCACTTGTATACACAGGATGTATCGAAAACACTCTCTCGCAAAAAATGACTTTTACATTTTGTGGTAGCATCGATCCACCTAGGAAGCAGGAGAGTGTCTTTAGGGCAAACATTGCAAGAGTCCCCTCTTGCAACATTCCGTTGTGAAAGACCACGATTGGTGCCTCGCAGAGTTTTTCAAGGTAAAGTTGCATCCCTTCCACGGTACTCTCGGGTCCGCCAACGACAGAGAAAGTCATCCTTTTTCGCAATCCAAGACTGCAACCAGAAAGAAGTGTCAGATTTCAAAGAGAGACGTTTGGGGGGAGGAGGGGGGCGGGGGGGGGGGGGGTGATTACCATGAAACTCTCATCATGCATCCCAATTTCGTCCTTCCATAGGTCCACCAAGCGGCTCGACTCCTATGTTGGGCGCTTACACCGATCCTCTACTTCTTGATTGCTCATTGAGGGCTTCAAGCTATTCTTGATTGTTTGAAAAGTGGCATCATCAAGGAGTGTCTCCTTATACTTCTCTCCTTTCTTGAATGGGTTACTGGAGGTTTCCATTGCCTTGTCATGGCTATTGTCTTCAGAAACAAAGCCATTCCTCTCCTCGTGGAATTTGGAGATGGTGGCCAGTGCAAAGTCTTCACTCAGATAGAAAATACTTTGAATGTCATGGAGGAAAATGTATGTCATGTTGCCAAAAATTCTAGCACACCGAGAAGCATCAACTTAGCTTGTTTCTCATTGAATCAAGACACATCCAATGGTAGCTTGATTTTTTATGTTTTCATAGAAAGCATTTGAAAATGTTCAACCTCCTTTGCCTCTGCCTCAAAGTCAATAGCCTCCTCTATCTCATCCACTTTATTCCTTCTCAGCATCCTCTTGCTCATATGGTGGTAGATCTTGTTCCTCCAGGGAAGGATTGAAGAGAAGATTACTCATGTAGAGGGAGAGGTTGACAGGGAGAGAAGCATGACGAGGAGAAGGACAATGCAAATGATGAGGAGCCAGATCATGTAGAGGGAGGGGCTAAGGAAGAAAATCATATCAAAACTCCCTCTGCAGAGTAGGGGTTGAAAAGGAAGAAGATAATGCAGAGGGAGGGATTGAGGAAGAAATGCTTTTTGAAACTCCCAAGCCTCAACCAGAGCCATCCACTGTGCCATCGGTAGAGCCTGAACACCATCAACCCTCAACCATGCCTGAGCCTCGAGCAGACCATACAATAATAGAAGCTAATTCATCTGCTATGGACCAATCTACAATGGAGACACAAGAGTCTTGGACTACAAAAGCACAAGGGACTGAGGAGAAAAACCTCAAGGATATCGACATTGGATAGGACAACCTCAACACCAGTTGGACTGAGTATGGACCTTTGCTAGATGTTGGCATGGTTGTTCCATTAACAACCAATGTAAAAGAATATGAAATTCATCCTACCATCTAACAACTTATTTGTTTTACATAATGTTTAGAGAGACTGATTATTTTGGACATCAGTAGGTTGCTGCTGTTTTGAGAGCCATATGATCCAAATGCCAAATCTCCCAACCTGTGTAACTTTCCAATAGGTCCCCGCAAGGTCATTGTACACCCAAGCACCAAGGAATTTCTGCAGTTTCTTCTTCCAAGGTTCTAGGTTGCAATATGGTCTTTTGTGCAACAGCAAAGCCTCGACCCGCTCGTAGCCGTAGTTTGGAACATAGCCTAAATTGAGCATTGCGAAATTTAATTTTTTGTATTGCCAAAGGTAGTATGTTGTTGTTGATGGTCACTACCACCTTACAAAATGAAATGTATACCTTTATTAAAAACCTTTTTATCAAATCCATGTCCCATTTGATGTTGACAACACTTTTTTGATAGATGACACACCACAGAAGGGTTTGCTTAATCTATTGGGCACAACTTTCTCCCCACCCTCATTTCAAGGGCATGAGTGTGACTTCTACCTATAGGACATTTTGATCCTATATCTGCAAGAATTGTATTATAGCCCATTGACTATTTGTGAATTTGTACCTAGAAATACTTTTCAAAATGCTAACAATGTACATTAATATGATTCTTTGTGCCTGTCAATGTGGTGCCAATTATGTGTGTTGGTGTGTGTTTAAGTATGAAAATCCCCTCATATTGAACCATACTTAGACAATTGTATTAAATAATATATTAAATAACAATATTTTAAAACAAGATGTCATAAACCCCAATTATCATTTCATATACACCAATACAACATTTTGTATCTAATGGATAATACAATCATTTAGATCAAAATTTTGATCTTTGATCACTACAGTATAATATCTTAGTGTTGTATCTCTATGTGCCCATCCTTTGGGATGAGCTTCCACTACATCTACATGGAGAAGGATCCAGCTGGTACATTGGACGATCTTCTCTTACTGCTGCAGTTTTCGTAGTAATCCCAAGGAAAGAATCTCTTACCTGTCACCATCCAAGAAACACAAGCCTGTCATAACTGGCATTACTTGGGAAGACAAGTGTCACCGACTCCCTCCCCTTGTTATTGGTGTCAAAAATTACAACAATAACTAACATAGATCAAATATTACGTTTAAGTAATGAGCTATTTATTTACGATAATGTTTACATCCTTTAATTCTAGAAACAATCGGACAGTACCTCCTTTGTAATTTGAATCAATTTTCAAAAGTCCAATCCAATTCCATCTCATTCGAGACCCTCACATGAGGATTAAGGCTCTATTTTTAAAGAATCTTGGAGTATGTTCAAAGTAAAATCTTAACACTAACTTCAAACATTATGCATCTATTCAACAAAGAGAAAAATGTTGAAAAGCAGTTCCCAGTACTGAATTTATTAAAATGAATATGCTCAGATATATCCCTACAGCTATAGTCATACATATACCACCATAAATGTGAAAAAAGGCTAGCATCACCTGCAAAAAACCATGTAGTAATACGAAGTTTGAACCAGCCATAACATCCTGCTCAAGATTTAACCAAACGACTAACTTAGTTAGCAAATCATGCAGATACCAGTGCCACTGGATCCCCAAATCAGGTCTACCAAAACCATGTTGTGAGGCAGCTATATTATACTGCTCAAGATTTTTCCTCCCTGAAATTACTATTATGATTAGCATCGCAAGCTATGACATAAGGATTGATCAGATCCAGCAAAGGCCTAGAAGGTTATGTTCCAAAAACATAGTAATAACATTTCATAACACCAAATGCTAGTAAATTGAAATGCTAAACCACCGGCAGTTAGAAATCCAGCAAGTTGATAGTATGTCAAGTAGAAAGCCCCACATAACAATGGCAAGCATTTAGTAAAGAAATTCTTATTTTTGCAAAAATTTTGACATCATTTCCCCAGTTTTTCACAGTGATATTTTAGTATTCCAAAGCATGTCAACTCACAGGAGCACCTCACATGAGGATTTTAGGCTTTAAACCCACATTCGCAGAAGGATTCAAATCAAAAGTACAAACAATTTTTCACCATAGAGTGAGTATATATCTGTATAATAGAATTTCTTTAAAAAACCCAATATTCTGCTTGAATTTTGATCCTTTTTTCCACAAATCCATTTATTGTTATTTCCACATAGACCCTTCTTTAAGGTTTCATGCAACTTTTATCTTTTACGAGATCTTCACCTAAGATTAATGGTATTATAAGCAAATCAGTTTGTACCTATGCATCCCCTTATTCCTTGCAAAGGTGTATGTATTACTAATAAAAACATGTTTAATTCTTATATCCATAAGTATGCAACAACATATCAGAACAAGCAAAGTTTCCAGTATCAAATCTAGAAAATGATTTTGCAAATATATAAAAGCCAACGAAGTTTTTGGTAGCACAGTACGACATGTCAGTTATCCCCTTTTTTTTAATCCCCATCATAAGATTCACATAAGGATTTTAAAAAATTAAGGGAAAGCCATATATCATAAACAATCATTACTTGTGATTAATGGAGTTTCTCGGCAACTTACCCAGCTTAAACATCTAAGCCTAATCTTTTGAAACCATTTAGACTTTAGATGAAAAACTGAGTAGGTGCAATAGCACCTACCTGAATGTTTAGGTTGAAATGTAGATGCCAGTAGTATGACCAATTGGTTAATCCAATTAGCAAGCCCATAGGGGAGGTGATCCTCCACAAGTCCCAATAGTTTGTCAAGGTAGGCCATTTCTTGCAGTAGCCAAGCTCGTCCCAACAGAGATCTGATCATTGAGTCTGCACGCACGCGCGTGCGTGTGTGTGTGTGTGTGTGTGTGTGTGTGTGTGTGTGTGTGTGTGTGTGTGTGTGAGAGAGAGAGAGAGAGAGAGAGAGAGAGAGAGAGAGAGAGAGAGAGAATAGAGAGTGAGAGAACCATCATATGTGTGTGCAAGAAATACCGAGAGAGAGAAAGTTAGGTCTTAAAATCTGCCATTACGTACCTCATGTGTACCAGATGGGGGAGGAACAGAATTCCACTAAGGCCAAGGAGCACAAAAGGATGACGCGATGAAGGATGAGGGATGCCCAAGATTAGGGAGCAAAGGGGGATCAGTGGTTTTGAAAACGCAAGAGAAACCCTTGTCTACTGGGGAGACGAACCAGTTAGTATATAGTGCTGAGAGATGTGGTTCAACCTGTAAGGCTTTTAATGAAAGGTGGAAGGTAAGATATTTTATTGACACTTCTAAGATCTCCTTTATTTCCCAGCACATGCATCTCTAGTAGCACAATTAGGGAGAGGAGTAAATTGTTGTCAGATCCAGAAAATATGAATCATCAAGGGAGTTGATGGCAACGATAGAAAAAACATGTGGGTGAGGCTAAGAGGATACATTTAATTGAATAAGTTATCGACACACATATGTAAGAGCGTGAGCTATATGTATCTACGGCAGTTGAGCCATGCAAGAATGTATTTATGCCTATGTGTGTAGGTAGGGTAGCCACAAAACCTCGGTACCAAAGGGTTAGCCAAAGAATTGTCAGCTAGATAAGTGTGTGTGTGTGTGTGTGTGGCCCTCTTCCATCCCAGAGGAGAGATCCACTTGGTGGAGGATGGTCCACCAAGTGGACCAATCCCCCACCAATTGTAGTAAATGCTTCCTAAAAGTTTCCATGTTTATATCTCAATCACTTGTACGGTGTTAAAAAGGTTTATATGCGAGATTACTCATCCGTAATGTGTTGAACAGAACTTAGATGTAAGAACACCCAATTGTTGTATGATAAAGGGGTCCTCCAATGAGGAGAGTAAGGTACTATGAAAACTACATACCTGATATCTCATGATTTTGGTTGATGTCACTCCAAATTTGTGGATTATGTCGTCATGTTGGTTACTATACAATACTCCGATCCTGCAAAATAAAGATAACTTGAAATTCCACACTTGCTCGAGGGTGGTCAATGATTATAGTATATGGATTGTATGTAAACATGTAGATACTTGAGCAATTTAGGAGCTGAGAGCCACGACCCATCCCTTTGGATTGGGTGGATCAAGCTAGTAATAATGTAACTTGTATTAGAGAGTAGGCAATCCAATTCTTAGGGTATAAATACCCATATCTTGACAAAAACCGTTTGATTGAAGTCATGATAAATTGGAGTAGCTATATTATTATCTAATATATTATCTAATTCCAATTGCTAAGTATGGCACTAGTCCGACCAAAGACTAGTAGGGAAAAGGAGTGTGTGTTTAAGTATGAAAATCCCCTCATAATTGAACCATACTTAGACAATTGTATTAAATAATATATTAAATAACAATATTTTAAAACAAGATGTCATAAACCCCAATTATCATTTCATATATACCAATACAACATTCTGTATCTAATGAATAATACAATCATTTATAACAAAAATTTGATCTTTGATCACTACAATATAATATCTTAGTGTTGTATCTCTATGTGCCTATCCTTTGGGATGAGCTTCCACTACATCTACATGGAGAAGGATCCAGCTAGTACATTGAACGATCTTACTGCTGCAATTTTCATTGTAACCCCAAGGAAAGAATCTCTTACCTGTCACCATCCAAGAAACACAAGCCTGTCAGAACTGGCATTGCTTGGGAAGATAGGTGTCACCGACTCCCTCCCCTTGTTATTGGTGTCAAAAATTACAACAATAACTAACACAATAACATAGATCAAATATTAAGTTTAAGTAATGAGCTATTTATTTACGATAATGTTTACATCCTTTAATTCTAGAAACAATCGGACAGCACCTCCTTTGTAATTTGAATCACTTTTCAAAAGTCCAATCCAATGCCATCTCATTCGAGACCCTCACGTGAGGATTAAGGCTCTATTTTTAAAGAATCTTGGAGTATGTTCAAAGTAAAATCTTAACACTAACTTCAAACATTATGCATCTATTCACCAAAGAGAAAAATGTTGAAAAGCAGTTCCCAGTACCCAATTTACTAAAGTGAATATGCTCAGATATATCCCTACAGCTATAGTCATACATATACCACCATAAATGTGAAAAAAGGCTAGCATCACATGCAAAAAACCATGCAGTAATACGAAGTCTGAACCACGCATAACATCCTGCTCAAGATTTAACCAAATCACTAACTTAGTTAGCAAATCAGGCAGATACTAGTGCCAATGGATTGTTGGAATTAGGGTTGCAGAGAAACACACACAGCTTGGAGAAGACGAAGGAAGCTCAAGGCACACAATAGAGAGTGTGTTACTTAGTGTGCTATGGAAAGATAGATAGCCCTAGAGTGATGGGCGTATATACAATGCACGGGGGAAAAAACATCCTAAAGAGAAAAATGCCCTGGCAGTCCTAGTGTGTTCACACACATCACTACCACATGTATATGGTAACAAATCCCCCCTGGAGTGATGCGGTGAACGAGAGCTGGCACATGAGTAAAGGGAAGTGCCAAGCCCTGAGGACAGGATCAGTCCACAAAGGGGAGTAAGCCCAAAGCTTTGCGGAAAGCTTTAAGCTTCTCACGAGACAATGCCTTTGTGAAAAGATCTGCAAGGTTGTCCTGTGTTGGCACATAAGCCAAGCTGATCTCTCCTGCTGAGAGCCTCTCCCTGACATAGTGGTAATGCACCTCAATGTGCTTTGTGTGAGCATGAAAAACTGGGTTCCTCGCAACTGCCAATGCGCTCTGACTGCCAATGTAGATAGTGTTGGCAGTGTCCTGTCCAACACCCAAATCAGCCATAAGGCGTCTGAGCCATACACACTCAACCGTAGCTGTGAAGACTGCCATGTACTCAGCCTCACAACTCGAAGTGGCCACAGTAGGTTGCTTCTTGCTCAACCATGATATACATGAACTGCCAAGCATGAAACAAAAACCACTTGTGGACACTCGCATGTCAAAACAACCAGCCCAATTTGAGTCCAAAAAAGCATGTAAGTCTGGCGGAAATGATCCCCCCTTGGGATAAAACAAGCCAAGATGTAAAGTGCCACTAAGGTAGCGGAAAATCCTCTTGACAGCCTGCCAATGCTTGGACCCTGGGCTATGCATAAATCTGCTGACCTGTGAGACTGCAAACTGAATATCTGGCCTCGTGTTGCATACATAAATGAGGCAGCCAACAGTAGTTTGGTAAAGAGTGACATCAGCAGGATCACCAGCATCATGTAGACTCAACTCCATGGGAGTGGCAATAGGTTTGCAATCCTCAAGCCCAAAATTACATAGCAATGTCTCTATGTAACTTTTCTGACACAAGGCAATACCACCATCACACTGCTTAAACTATATACCCAAGTAATGATGCAACAGTCCCAAATCTTTCATCTTGAAAGTAGCATTCAAATCAGCCTTAAATTCAGCAATATGTCTCTCATTTGGTCCAGTGATCAGAAAATCATCAACATAAAGAAGCACAATGAGAAGTACATCACCCTCACGCTTTAGATACAATGTGCTTTCTGTTGGACTGTTACGAAAGCCTTGTTTGACCAAATGAGTGTCAGCTTTCTCATACAAAGCACGAGGAGATTGCTTCAACCCATACAAAGCCTTGTTACATTTGCACACTTTGTCCTCTTGTCCTTTTATGACAAAACCGCGAGGCTGCGTTACATAAACTTCCTCAAATATGTCACCATTCAAGAAAGCAGTAACAATGTCTGATTGATGTACATCCCAACCAAAATGAGTTGCCAGTGCACATAGAAAACGCACGTAGTCATACGACAAGTAGGAGCAAAAGTCTCTTCATAATCTATGCCTTTTTGCTATGCATAACCCTTTGCAACAAGTCGAGCCTTATGGCGATTGATCTCACCATCCGGCTTGTGTTTCAACTTGTACACCCACTTCGTACCAATGGCCTTTTTGCGAGGAGGCAAATCACATAAAGTCCATGTGTTATTCTCTATAAGTGCATCATATTCTGATTGCATGGCAGCCATCCAATTTTCTGAATTCTGTGCTTCATCAAAAGACAGAGGCTCCTCAACATCATGTAAACTAGACACAGCCAAAGCATAACAATCTGATGCATAAGATGCATGGCGAGAGCTTGAACGAGTATGACTAGACAAAGGTGCATCCAATTTACTGTCACGCAAAGTGTGCACCAGCCATTTTGGCATACATCTAGCCTGCTCATTTTCAGCCCTTTCCTCATCAAGTACATCATGTACATCTGCATCAGTAATAGGCTGATCTAAAACATTTTCAGAAACCCCCATAGGCTATACATTTGCCTCATTGGAACTTACATTCGTATTTCCACCACTGAAAAGAGGCAACAAAGTGTCATAAATGTCCTGTGAGCTTACATTAATGTCTCTAGTACATGACAGCAAGGGCTGAACAGAATCTTCCACAAACACTACATCCCGAGAAACCAGAATACGTTTTGTTTGCGGATGATACAACTTGTAACCTTTGCTTTCAGCACTATAACCAACAAAAATACATTTGACAGCCTTATCATCCAATTTTCTGCGCTGCACTTGTGGCACCAAAGCATATGCCAAACAGCCAAAAACACGCATGTGCTCAATAGAAGGTTTTCTATCATGCCATGCTTCATATGGAGTAATAGACTGCAAAGCTTTCGTAGGACATCTGTTAAGTACATAAGTGGCACACATAATGGCCTCAAGCCAAAAAGAATGCGGCAAAGCTTGAGTTTTGACCATACATCGTGCCATTTCCGTCAGTGACCTGTTTTTCCTCTCAGCAACACCATTTTGTTGAGGTGTATAAGGCACTATACATTGGTGTTTTATCCCACGACTAGCCAGAAATGCATTAAATTTATGAGACATATACTCCCCCCCTCGATCGGAACGAAGGGTGCCCATAGTACATTTCGAGACATTTTCAGCCATAGCCAGAAATTGTTTGAAGCACATAAAAACTTCGGACTTCGCTTTAAGCGGAAATACCCATGCATGCCTGGAGTAATCATCAATGAAAGTCACGAAGTACAGGTAATTGCCCAAGGACGGAGTTTGCATGGGCCCACAAACATCACTATGCACAAGCTGCAACCTGTATGTGGCGCGAACTGAACCATCCTTTGGAAACTTAGAACGCTGCATCTTACCCAAAATACAATCTTCACAAACATGTTTGACAGGTGCTTCAAGAGGTGGCAAAGAAGCAACCATATCAGATTTCTGCAAACGCAGCAAACTGGCAAAATTCAGATGACCAAAACGTGCATGCCAAAGTTTTGCATCTGAATTAGCCCTTGAATCTGCAACAGCATTTGCAAAATTTTGTCCACACTTGTCATACAAAGTGAGCTTATACAGCCCACGGCACAAAAGCCCAGATGCAACAATTTCATCACCAAAACTGAGATCATGAACTGTACATCTGTCATCCACAAATTTGACTACAAGTCCAAGTCTAGCAAGTGCGGATACAGATAAGAGATTCTTCTTGATCCCAGGTACATAAAGTGCATCAACAAGTGTGAAGGAACTGCCATTAGCAACAGTGAGCACAATCTTTCCAACTCCCTGAACTGGATAAGAGGCGTTGTTGGCACAAGTGACTGAATTCCCATGAGGGACAGACTCGAGAGAGGTAAACAATTCACGATGTGAGGTAATGTGCTTTGTAGCACCACTGTCGAAATACCACACATGTGAATCTACAGCAACAACTGACAAGCATGCATCATGGATAGCAGGATTGTAAGTGCACTCTGCGCTAAAAGCCCATTCTGCATCAACATCAGCAACACAGTCTCCTTTCACAGAAGACTCAACAATGGCTGCATTTGTAGTGGAACCAGCATTTGCAGTGGAACCACCCTCTTTCTTCTTAGCCTCTTTGGCCTTCAACTTAGGACACGACTTGATCAAGTGATCATTAGCTTTACAATAATGGCAACGCATCTTCTTTTTGCCCTTATTACCAGAATTGCCAGACGAAGTGTTGCCAATAGAAGCATTAGGAACAAAAATTTTGCCACTCGCAGCAGAACCATAAGAAGTGGCTACATTATTGTTACCACCCTTTCTTTGAGAAGCAATAAAAGCCTGTTCAACTGCACGCTGCCTAGTCCTGTTTTTTCTGAAAAGTGACTCTTGCAACAGCAATGTGCATAATACATCAAACTTGACAACTTCAGGATTTCCTTGGGTCATCAGTCTCCAAGTACTAGCAAAAGTCTGGTAAGGCATCAAGAACAGTCTGCACAAGGGAACTGTCTGAAATGACTTCACCTGCAGAAATAAGCTGCTCATTGATATCCTTGACACTAGCAAGGAAAGTGTCCATATCATCTTCCTCATGCATAATCTTCAACTCCAACTCTTTTTGCAGCAAAGCAATTTTAGCCTCATTGCGGCTTGCATAAAGACCTGCTAAAATATCCCAAGCCTGTTTTGCTGATTTTGCTGAACGGATGTGAGGAACAATGGTGCGCTTCACAGACAACGCAATCAATGCATGAGCCTGCGCATCCTTAACATCCCAACGAGCTTGTTCTGCCATAGGCAAAGCAACTCTAACACCTGCAATCCTTGCAGCAAGACCTGCAACATCCTCAACATCGCCTACATCCTCAGAACCAGGACATACATCAATGCCCTGCACAATGTTCCAGACACCCTTTGACACAAGAACATGTTGCATCATATAAGCCCACATAGGGTAGTTGTCCCTATCCAACCTGTCCTCAGCAGCAAACATCTTGAACACATCTGTGTTGTTGTTGTCAGCCATGGTAAATGTTGCACCTGATGTGAAAACTGCCCGAAAATAGGAGAAACGGAGCGGGAACAACCTGTGCTATATAGCACAAACCGTAGAAGACTATAAGGCACCTGTTATGGAGAAAACAGCACTGACAGAAATTCTGCACAAAATGACGAATTAGCCTGTGCAGTACTGCCGGTAGTGGAAACGGAGGCCGAAATGAGCCCAAATCAAAATTCTGAGCAGGCCAAAGCTGCGAAATTGGAGAAAGTGAGGAGGCGTGTGTTGGAGCAGCAGGCGACTAAGCCCGGGAGGATGTGACCTGCTCTGATACCAATTGTTGGAATTAGGGTTGCAGAGAAACACACACAGCTTGGAGAAGACGAAGGAAGCTCAAGGCACACAATAGAGAGTGTGTTACTTAGTGTGCTATGGAAAGATAGATAGCCCTAGAGTGATGGGCGTATATACAATGCACGGGGGAAAAAACCTCCTAAAGAGGGAAAAAATGCCCCGGCGGTCCTAGTGTGTTCACACACATCACTACCACATGTATATGGTAACATGGATCCCCAAATCAGGTCTACCAAAACCATGTTGTGAGGCAGCTATACTATACTGCTCAAGATTTTTCCTCCCTGAAATTACTATTATGATTAGCATCGCAAGCTATGACATAAGGATTGATCAGATCCTTCAAAGGCCAAGAAGGTTATGTTCCAAAAACATAGTAATAACATTTCATAACACGAAATGCTAGTAAGTTGAAATTCTAAACCACCAGCAGTTAGAAATCCAGCAAGTTGATAATATGTCAAGTAGAAAGCCCCACATAACAATGGCAAGCATTTAGTAAAGAAATTCTTATTTTGCAAAAATCTTGACATCATTTTCCCAGTTTTTAACAGTGTTATTTCAGTATTCCAAAGCATGTCAACTCACTGGAGCACCTCACATGAGGATTTTAGGCTTTAAACCCACATTTGCAGAAGGATTCAAATCAAAAGTACAAACAATTTTTCACCATAGAGTGAGTATATACCTATATAACAGAATTCTTTAAAAAATCCAAGATTTCTGCTTGAATTTTGATCCTTTTTTCCACAAATCCATTTATTGTTATTTCCACACAGACCTTCCTTTAAGGTTTCATGCGCTATTATCTTTTACGAGATCTTCACCTAAGATTAATGGCATTATAAGCAGATCAGTTTGTACCTATGCATCCCCTTATTCCTTGCAAAGGTGTATGTATTACTAATAAAAAAATGTTTAATTCTCATATCCATAAGTATGCAAAAACATATCAGAACAAGCGAAGTTTCCAGTATCAAATCTAGAAAATGATTTTGCAAATATATCAAAGCCAGTGAAGTTTTTGGTATCACAATACCACATGTCAGTTATCCCCTTTTTTTAATCCCCCATCATAAGATTCACATAAGTATCTTAAAAAATTAAGGGAAAGTCATATATCATAAACAATCATTACTTGTGATTAATGGAAGTTTCTCGGCAACTTACCCAGCTTAAACATCTAAGCCTAATCTTTTGAAACCATTTAGACTGTAGATGAAGAACTGAGTAGGTGCAATAGCACCTACCTGAATGTTTAGGTTGACCTGTAGATGCCGATAGTATGACCAATTGGTTAATCCAATTAGCAAGCCCGTAGGGGAGGTGATCCTCCACAAGTCCCAATAGTTTGTCAAGGTAGGCCATTTTCTGCAATAGCCAAGCTCGTCCCCACAGAGATCTGATCATCGAGTCTGTGTGTGTGTGTGTGTGTGTGTGTGTGTGTGTGTGTGTGTGTGTGTGTGAGAGAGAGAGAGAGAGAGAGAGAGAGAGAGAGAGAGAATAGAGAGAGAGAGAACCATCGTACGCGTGTGCAAGAAATATCGAGAGAGAGAAAGCTAGGTCTAAAAATCTGCCATTGATGGGGGAGGAACAGAATTCCACTAAGGCCAAGGAGCACAAAAGGATGACGCTAGACACGTTGATCAACCTACTAGATACACGTCGTTTATGCTACCCTCAAAATTTTACCTTAGAAAAATGCCATCCTGAGGATCGATTGCTTTTAGAAAATTGAAATGTAGACCACACTACATCCAAGAATCCCCATTCATGGATTGCTAACACATCATGTCCAAAGTTCTCCAAGATAATGAACTTTGGAACACATATTGTCCATAATCCATCCAACAACACTAAATTGGTGCACTCATCCATAGTGTTTTAGATATGTCTAATTGGTTCCTTGCCAGATGCATGTGCCTTGAACTTTGACCCACAGGTTCAAACACGGGTAACTTGAACTCCAACACAAGGGTCAAAACTTAGCAAACCATTAATTAGTTCGCCAGATTTTGGGGAATCTGGGGAACTTAAAGCAAAAACAACCCTCCCTGTTGCCATCACGTGCTGTACACAGCAAGCCATGCTCGTCATAGCTGCCTGCACCCGAGACATCTACGCATGCACCCCAGCTCTCTCTCTCTCTCTCTCTCTCTCTCTCTCTCTCTCTCTCTCTCTCTCTCTCTCTCTCTCTCTCTCTCTGAGTGTGTGTGTGTGTGTGTGTGGTGCACAGAGTTCACCACTTGATAAGCATAGAAGACAGATTGCTCCAAGCGATTGCCAAGCAAAAACTCCCCTTTGCACTTCGCTTAGACGTCCAATGGCTCCCTCTGTACCCACATGTGTCCGCCATGGCCTCCTCTGCATCTCCACTCGGGCCTCGCATCTCCCCCTCTTGCTTCCCCTTTCTGTCTCTCTATCATGCATTGCCATTGCCCCCAGCAATCGATCGAGACTCTCTCTCTCTCTCTCTCTCTCTCTCTCTCTCTCTCTCTCTCTCTCTCTCTCTCTCTCTCTCTCTCTCTCTCTCTCTCTCTCTCTCTCTCTCTCTCTCTCTCTCTGCCCGCTTTCATCTCCTGGGTATCCCCCTCCTTTCCCTCTACCCTCAGAGGTCGTCCATCTCTTGCACGTCTATCTCTCTTTCCACCTCCGCTCTCAGAGATCGCACCTCTCTTGCACTCTAGCTTTGCCCTCAGATAGTGCATTTCCTTCTCCGCCTTCTCTACTCAAAGACCAATCAGTTGTGATCATTCTACCTGAATGTCCCTTGTAATGCCACTTGCCTTCGCCTGACGCATCCACGATCATCCGAAGGCATCGTCTCTCCCTCTCCTCCATGCCACATCTACCCCCCTTTTCACACCTGACCCCAATATTTTGTCATAAATTCCCAAAATGCGCTTCAAATTTTCAAAAATTCTCAAAATAGCCCTGATTGTGAGAGTAAAATTCTCCAAAAATAAATTCTTTTGCTATGAAGATGAATTGCTTCATTATTTTTAGATATTATTGCCTTTTTTCCCGAGGCAATTTGTGACAAATTACATGCTAAGCACTCAACAACGGATCTCAATTGTCAAAAAGGAACAAAGATTAGAAGATCTTGAACAATTGAACCAAAATAGATACAAGGGTATTTTGGGAATTTCAACAAATTAGAGGGGTATTTTGGTAATTTTTTGTCCCACTCTTTCTCCACCACGTGTCCGGACCTCCCCTTGATTCCCTTCAATAAACTCCACCTAAACTGAAGTACTATCTATGTTTTCCTTCCAGTTAGCCTTTCCCTTTTACAGAGGGTATCTAGTGAGATACCCTCTAATGAGTCCCAAAACCAAAATTGGTTGGACCTACTAGGGACATTTAGCCACTATAGAAGGAAGTCCTAACTTGCATTTCCATACTTCAAAGGTAAATATATGTTGCATTGCACTCATAAAAGGCAAAAACTCCAAAGAATTCATTTAAAATAAACCTAGAAGGCTTTAAAAACCAAACATTATTTTTTATTATTATTATTATTATTTGGGGGGGGGGGGGGGGGGGGGGGGGGGGAGTTTGTGAAAAAATAGGTTCTTAGTTGATGTCTCCATGTGGTTAAGATCTAGTACAACCATTGGTAGTGATAGAAGATAAGGGAGACCACCGTTGGATCAAACATTGGAAAGGCACCATCTTTCTTAAAACTTGCTTCTACAAAGCCATGGACTTATGGTGGAAATTCTCCTATAGGAACGCTCCAACTCAAAGTGAGCCCTCTCGTTCCATCAATAGTCCTTCTCCATTTCTTGACGAGATTGATAAATGAGGACCAATACCATCAACCCCTACACAGGTGGTTGATATTTTTGATACCATATTGGAAAGGATTGGCTAATAGAGAGTTTGTGCAAGGACCTGAGATTATCTTTGCTCCTCCACTTCCACCAAAACCTACCTTGATAGGGGAAGTGATGGTGCAACGAGTGTTTGTGGATAACCCTTATGTTATTTCATATGCGGATATGCTAGGATGGGTATACAAAACACATAATTGCAAACACTTTTACCCTTGTGAGCATAACTCTTTGTCTATGTCCTTGGTCCCGCTATGCCCCAACTCTTTGTATGTGTAAGCTTTCTAATAGTATCTTTGAACTCTAAAAATAATTTCAGAAGCTTCTAAGTTATTTCGATAGGTAATCTTAGATATGAGAGTAGGGGTAAGCATAGCGACAAAGACAACTTGGGACAAATAGGGTAGCTTAGCCCTTGGGAAAACAAGGATGGTACTATAATTGCCAAAGAGGCACATGATGCAGAGTGTCTGAGTGTGGAGAGGGAAGAGGAGAGAGTGGGTGGAACCACACTTTGTGTGTGTGTGTGTGCACGCGTGCGCGCACGCACGCTTGTTCCTTATTCAACGAGAAGGAGATGAAGAATGGATTGCAGGAGGGTGATGTGCAGTTGTGGTGCATCACTTACATATTGTTAGGTGCTCTTAAATTGGTGATTTGAGATTATGTTTAGTCTCTAATCAGAATCTTTTGTGTGCATAAAAATTTGATCTCTAAGGGCCATGCGTGTTGGGTCAATTATCTGTAGCAATACAATTAAAACTCCAAGTGTGGGAGTTTGGCCCAGCGGATTCAATAGTACCTTTTGTATGGTGGCACATGAGTGCACAATAGGGGGGTTTTTATGAACTTCCATAAGCGTATACAATAGGGGGTACCCCAAAATTTGGGGGTGCATAGACGGGGGGCGGGGGAGGGGGAGGGGGGGGGGGGGGGGGGGGGGGGGGGGGGGGGGGGGGGGGGGTGAAATTTTTTCCCAACACATGCCAAAAAAAAAAGGCTAATCTGGGTTTTGAACCAGCTCTAAGCTAAGCTAAGACAAATCTTTTTTAGATAGTGTCTTATATTGCAAAATACTCGCAAGATTAAAAGTTTTCAAAAAGAAAACTGGTAAAATTTTATAAGTGTTATAGCAAATATAAGTAAATGCAACAAATTTTAATCGTGTTTTAGCAAATACAAGTAGATGGTGGAGCTTGCAAGGGCGTATTTGAGAGAGAGAGAGAGAGAGAGAGAGAGAGAGAGAGAGAGAAGGATACTACCAAAGATAGATGTGTATAGTCTTCTTGCACAACTTATGAGATACTATTAGACATAGATATGCCAGATTGTCGCCTCATGGGCATTGAATACGTATCTCTTCTGCACTACTTGTTTAATCTCCCTCCAACAATGGGAGTTTTCTAACACTCTCATGTACTCTTGATAATGTTGTTTTCACCACAATTTTGCTTCTCTTGAGAGACAAAACATTTCTAGCATTTCTTGGTTTGTAAGTGCGTTCTTTGTAGCAAAACATTAATCATTCATAGCTTTGATCCATACTTCAGCATCCTTCCAGTATCGTCACCCTCTCTCGTAAAAGATGGTGGTTGCATTTACTTGAGCAATAACTTCTTTTCCTGATTTTTTGTATATATGGCATCGTTTTGAGGGTTTTCTTGGAGCGTATATGTATTTTAACATCTTATAATAAACATCAATGTTTACTTGACTTCATTCCCTCAACAAATTTTGATGATCAACCTGTATTATCCAAACTTGGACTAAAAGCTTAATCATAGGACTTAACTAGTTAAAGAAATTATAACAACTCGACCTCATGGTATCAATCTATGAATTCATGCATTCAACCCCAAGAAGAGTGTAGAATGTTGATAATTCAAACTTTAAACCCCAAGTCTTTGATACCAACTATAAGGTCCCAGCCCAAAGATTGGGAGAACTTGATTGTTGGCCATCCTTATTCATAAATTCCATTGATGACACCTTACTCCAATTCAAAGAATCAAATATACAAACAATAGAAGTGAAGGTGCTTCACGATTATAGATGTAATGATCTTACACCACAAGCTAGGTCAATAACCCAAAGGTTATGATGAGAGCTAAATCCTATTTCACTAAACTAAAATCTCAACATACTTAAAAATCTATAAACAATGTCTTTTTCCCCACATTGAAGAGGCACATTTGCCATTCATAAAATCCTAAATATGATATCAAACTTACCCTTAACTAACAACTAAACTTGTAAAAAGTACCGAACTAATCGGGTCCACCTGTCTGTAGATATAGTTCCATTTGGGTAGTGGTTTCCCACTTTTCACACTACACTCACATGTTCCTCATGTTTTTTAATTACTACCTTGTTGTTTTACATATAAGACCAAGGTTCCTTCATTAATTTGGGTCACGATTTCGTTCATATAGCTCTTCAAACATCACCCAAATAGTTCTTTCTCAGACAAGGTCTAATGAAGACAATCCTGTCTTTTAACAAAAAAAATATCCGATATCATGAGTTCGTCATTGTGCCTGTAGACTTTTTCTCTCTAACAATAGAGCCTTTGCACATGACTTTTTATTCGCTAACTACAAATGTGACAATCAAAACTTTTCCTATTGCTAACCGCTAGTGATACTCACTCACTGCGAGATGCAACTGCTACTAACCACAACTTATTTTTTGCTAAGCATGGTATTCTCTCACTAACTACAAGTTGCATCCTCGTTTGTATCTGATAAAAACATGCCTATCTATAACTTCCTTTTCAAGGGATAACTTTCAATAGTGATCAAACAGGTTTGTCTTAAATAAAATTCTAATTGTCTAACAAGAACATGCCTATTTGTAACTTCCTTTTCAATGGATAACTTTCAATAGTGATCAAATAGGTTTGCCTTATATCAAATTCTTTTGCCAAAAAATTCTTTCAACTTAATTTAGAAAAACACATGCTTGTCTCCCGCGATGATAATCACATTCTTGGTCATTTTTGGGACCTATCAGGCTTCCCGTATTAGGTCAATTTATGTTTAGACAATGCAAAAAATGACAATTTGTCTTACCAATAAAGGAGCGGGTGCGACAACTAGTCGCAGTTGAGGATGGCCATCACCAACTCCATTCACTAGTGCTAGAAGTTGGGGGTTCACTGGAGGTTCACGCATGGCATTGAAGCTTCACGTTCTTTTGTTTGGTGAGGCCATCTCTCACACAATACACAAAAATGGTAAAAGGGTGTAATACTAGAATCAATTGGAACCGATGTTAGTTGTAACAAGGATAAATACTCGTAACAATTCAAAAAATTCTAGTGCAAGCTTTATGCATCTATTCAACTAAGAACAAATCTTACCGCATACACAACCATACACATGAATGCGTCACATTCCACTTTCAACAAGTGATCGAAAAAAGGATATTTAAGGAAGAATAATATAAACATAGAGGGTGATTAAGGTAAACAAAATCACACAAAAATAAGGGACTCTATTCTCTAATTACTAGTGCATGTGTCCATACTACACCCACTTACATGCATATTTAAGTAATTCTAGATATTCTTTCATATGCTTATCATTTAACTCAGGTAAATAGAAAACTCAAGCTTAAACCGCATTCTTTTGAAGATAAAAAAACTAGGGAGGTTTTTATCAATGGTTAGCTACCTTGCAATTAAGCACTCTTTGTCAAAACAGTATTGGAATGGGTGAGCTCCAAAGAAGTCTTGAGTACTAGTAAATAGTTATCCCTTGCACGTAGCCAATGACACCAATGAAGCCTTTCTAGCCAACTATACCAAGTACTGTGCCTTGGTTGCTGCCTTGGAGGGAGTTGAGGAGGAGGGAGGTGAAGAGGGTGGAGGTATCAGAACAATGTGCTCTCACACCCATTGCACAAAAGCTTTGATGTAGAGTTCTCTTACTCTCCGTGTGAATTGTGATTGCCCTCTATCTCTTTATATAGGCCTCTGAAGTGCGTCATTCTAGTTGCATGCTTTTTGGCTCCATGCCTTGCGCATTGCTATTTTCAACTACACACCTCTCGGGTCATTGCTTTTCACACATTCAACTCTATCCGTCCTCCGCTTTTAGGTATGAGTTCACGGCCTCTCTTTTTGGAGTCATCGGTTATCCGGGGGCCCAAAAATCTTGAACACCCACTTACTTAAAAGTAGGGCTTCTAAAACCTTCTCTTTTTCCTTAAGATTTTAACATAAATTAGCGTAAGCTAGGCATACAATGTTTGATTTTAGAACCATTTGTTTTGAATAGATCTTTAATCTTTAAAACACTTGATAATGCTCCTAATGAGCCATGAGTTGGCGCAAAATTTAATCGTAAAAAAACTTGGGTACATTACATGTGAACATGAATTAACACATGTAGAGGGAAGTACCAAACCCTATGTGATCAATACACAAAGGGGAGTTAGTCCCCCAAAGCTTTGTGACAAAGCTTCGACCTTCTCATGAGGTAGAGCCTTTGTGAAAAGATCAACAAGATTGTCCTATGTAGGCACATGCATGAAGTTGACCTCTCTAGAAGAGAGTTTCTCATTGACATAATGATAATGCACCCTGATGTGCTTTCTGTGAGCATGAAACACTAGGTTCTTTGCAAAAAGTACCAAAGCACTACGATTGTTAGTGAAGATAGTGGTGGCAGCAAATGGGTTTTCCACACTTAAGTCACACATAAGAAATTTGAGCCAAATACATAAGTAGTAGCTATGAAAGTTGTCCTATAATCACCCCACAACTAGAAGCAGCCACTATAGGTGTATTCTTGCTCAACCAAGAAAAACCACCGGATACTCGTATATCAAAGCAGTCATCCCACTTTGAGCTAAAAAAAAAGCACATAAATCTCGACAACAATAATCAACGTGTCATCAACATAGAGCACAATGATAAAAAGTCCA
Organism: Adiantum capillus-veneris; assembly: GCF_014529385.1. Lineage (NCBI taxonomy): Eukaryota > Viridiplantae > Streptophyta > Polypodiopsida > Polypodiales > Pteridaceae > Adiantum > Adiantum capillus-veneris. The sequence continues at coordinate 120,127,676 of NC_140954.1, forward strand.
CCATCCACACACTTGACATAAAAGTCCCCTCAGTTGAATTGTCGTGCACAACGAAATAAGCATGTATCCTTTTCATACCAAGTACATGGAGCTTTGTTTGAACCATACAAAGTCTTTTTAAGGCTAAACACTTTGTTTTCCTGCCCTTTTCAAACAAAAGCATGAATTTGCACCACATTCACCTCCTCATGTAATCACATTTTTAAGTCTCAAACTAATGTACATGTTAACCATAGCAGTGAACCAAAAAGTTCCATGTATTTATCACAACCTGTGACCATAATATACGTACATTCACCCAATTTTCCCCCTCGAGCATACCCTTTTGCAACAAGTCTAGCCACTACCATCAAGCTTATGCTTCAAATTAAAAACTCGCTTAGTACCAATGACATTTGCACTAGAAACTCATGATATGTAATGTCATTCAAAGCTTGCATAGGCTATAAACTGCTAACAAAGGCTGGGCTACATCTTCCATAAAAACAATGTCTTGATTAAGCAAGATACGCTTCATTTGTGGATGGTACAATCTATAACCTTGCTTTCTAGATTGTCACCAACAAGAATGCAATTTATAGCCTTATCATCTAAATTTCGACAGTGTTGCTCACGCATCAAAGCATAAGCCAAACAAGCAAAGAGGCGCAATTGACCAATGCCTTCTTGCCATGCCAAGCCTCATACGGAGTCATAGTCTAGTTCTGCATTGTTGCTCGTGCATCAAAGCACAAGCCCAACAACCAAAGGCACACAAATGGAAACGAAAATGAACAATGCCTTCTTGCCATGCCAAACCTCGTATGGAGTGATAGACTATAATGGTTTAGTGGGATACTTGTTTACTACGTACATAGAACACATGAAAGCCTCAAGCCAGAAAAAATGTTGCAAAGCTTGGCTTTTGCTTATACGTCATGCCAACTACATAAGCGACCCGCTTTTCCTCCATTTTACAGAGAGATGTATGACATTATACATTGATAATCTATCCTATGACTTGCCACAAATGCATTGAACTCTTTAGACAGAAACTCCCCCAATTGATTAGAACGGAGGGTGACAATAGTATAAGTAGATACATATTCAACCATAAGTAGAAATTGCTTGATGTACATAAACACTTTCGATTTTGTCTTAAATGGATATACCCATGCATGCATGGAGTAATCATCAATTAAAGTTACAAAGTACAAAAGGTTCCCAAAAGATGAAGCATGCATTGAACCACAAACATAAATATGAACAAGCTGCAGTTTGTAAGTAGCCAAAATCATCCTTAGGAAACTTAGATTGATGCGCAAAATAAAGCCAACATCTAGCTTTTGTATACATGTTTTAATGGCGCTTCAAGAAGAGACAACGAAGCAAGCATATCAATTTTTTGCAAATGCAGCAAACTTGCAAAATTTAGATGGCCAAAACGAGCATGCCAAAGTTTTGCATGTGAAGGAGCTTTTCACTAGCAGTATAACCTATGAACTCTTGTAAAATAGACTCCCACTAATAATGACTTTGATACATTGTTTTAAGTCGGGGATTGTTGGAAAAGTGATACACTTTGGTGAACTTGTATGTGAGTATGGTGCATTCATTCAAGCACAAAAAGTGTTTGATAAACTTCCTAGTGAAGATGTTGTCTCTTGTATTGCATTGATTGCATGATATCATCAAAAGTGGTAAGGCCACAAAGCATTGGGCTATTTTTGAAGGGTGCGAGGCTGGGGCTTCCCTCCAAACCCAGTCACATATACTTGCATCTTGAAGGCATGTAGCAAACAATGACATTAATAGTCCAAGGCAACATAAAAAGGTGAAGACATAAATCAAAGAAGCAATATAAAACAATGACAAATTCTCACCATTATTGATCCCCATAGCGCTTATTGTGGACATATTGGAGAGCCCTAGATAACTTTGAGATCAGTTTCAGACATAGTGATTTCTAGCCGATTTGGCAGAACAAAAAGGGGCAAAGAGGCTTTCATTATCATCTTCTCAACTTTGGTTTGGCTCCTTCGCCTCCGTTCATCTGCTCGCGTTTTTTCCTAATTCACACACACACGCGCACCCACGCATACACACGCACACATACACACACACAGGCAACAACCAAGCAGAGCTTCGGCCCACCATAGCCAGGCATACCTGGAGCGACCAGAGAGGGTGGCGTGGCCCTCCTAACTTTTCTTTTTTTCTCCCTTTTTTTTTTCCGGTCCATCGCGGCATCGCCCGCCGCAGAGATCCTGTGCCATTGTCGATTGCCTTAGACGATCCATCATCATTTTCTGCAGATTTGGTGCCCCTTGCCATAGCCATCTCCTTGCGTTTTGGTCGAAGAGAGAGCTTCCTTCTATCTATCTTTTCGTCTTTATCTCGACCGGTGGTTTGCATTCCTGTGCATCGAATTGGCTTCTCTCTTCAGGTGAGTCCATTGATGAGCTCCTCTCATTAGATTGACTCATTAGCCTTAACCTTTCAATCCTTTAGGGTTCGGCCTTCAATCTTTTGGACTTCTGTATCGTTTTGTTGTTAGTCTCATCGCCAACCTCGTCTTTGTTTTACTTGCGATTTTACGTGTTGGGAAGCAGGCTTTGAAGGACTTCTATTGTTTGTGTGGACGATGAAGCTCTTACGTAGATCACGTAGACATGATGGGAAGTTAACGATCCAGCACTGCAATGATACTAAATATGATTCTATGCGCTTAGTCCCTTGTGTGAATGCTTTTCCTTCGAAATTTTCTATCCATTGAAGACCTGACCTCTTTCCCTCCCTAGGCATTGATTTAATTTTTTTTAGGAGTGTTTTGCCACTTTCATCCTTGCTGCATTTCTACATTTCTTAGCCTTTTGATGCTCCTTTCATGTGCTACTAGTGTAATGAGAAAGCTATAGTATCTGTACCAGCATTGGGGCCAATATTCAAACATCAGGACTACTCTTCAACACAGTGGTCTATGGCATAACTGTTCTCGCTAGAAGGAACCCTTTGTTCTCTGTGACAACGAACCAAGTTCCTTTTAGGTTGCCATTACCTTTTTCACCTTCAAGGAGCTAACATTGCTATACCTGAACACAATGTCTATGCCATGTATCACATCTTTCTGGGTGGTAGTATAGTTGCGTGCAGGCATTGACACTAGCAAACCCTTAATCACCATCACTACTTTTTTCTTTTTTTGACTGTAGGGGCTCTCTGACCGTTAAGGGCAAAGTTACCACAAGCAAGCACAGCCTAACTTGAAGCTGCCAGCAATTAAGTAATTATGGCTTTTTATGATGATGAAAGCTCGAATGACGAAGAAGATAGTCATGCCAATGTGAGGACGGAGCACTACTTTAACAGTGCTGGGCCATTGAAGGAACACTCAGATGGGCTACAGTGCACCTCAAGTGACCAGGCTGGAAGGGGAGCTACCAGTGAGGCAGGGCAGGAAGAAGAAGGAAGTTTTGGCAATGCATTTGAGAAGGATGGGAGTGACTACACAACACTTAACCCAAATCATTCAGGCAGGAGTGCTAATGACAGACTTAGACACTTTGAAAGTACAGCAGATGCTTTCAGAGGTTCAGATTCTGATTTTGAAGGGGAGGAGCAAATCTTTGTCTCCCCATCGAAAAGGAATGACGGTTATATAGACAATGAAAAGGATATTTTTTCAGAGAAAGAGAGTCTGGATAATGATGCAGCGGACGAAGACTTCAAGCTGGAATCTAATGGCGAGGAGGACTTTGTCATGTCGGAAGAAGAGGACGATGAGGTTGGAACTCACAATAGTAGGTACACAAGGTCTGTAAAAGTAAGAGGCAAAAGAACTGGCCAAGGGGTAAGGACCAATTTAAAACGAGATTCTGGATTCAGGCTCAAACCTGTGCAGCCATCAGTCGATGAAGATTTTTTTGAAGAAGAGGATGAGTTTGAAGAAGAAGATGGTAAGCAGCGAGGCTTTTGCTGGCAATTTTTATAGCGCTGCCTTCCTTGCCTTTCAATATGGTACCCGATTCCGCTCAAAAGGATTCTTTTCCTTATTAATGTATATGCTGTTGAATGCAGTGGATGATCCTGCAGATGAGGACTTCAATCCTAGGGATAGCTCTCCTGATTCAATCGCACATGGCTCTGTGAAGGTAAGGCCAGTCTTTTATTTTCATTGAAGGCTGTGACTAAGCTCAAAAGAGTCTTTTTGGAATAGTGATGGTTTTGAGTTGTTTCAGTTCCTTTGCAAAATGTCCTTTGTCATAAGGGAAGGGCTTCCTCCTTTTTTTGCAGGACGATGGTGATTATGAAGAGAGTGAAGGTGACTTAGGTGAAGATGAGGACGATGATAGCTTGCAGCTGTCAGAAGGTAGCGACAATGACTATATGTCTAAGAGTAAATCCAGTGGCAGGCAAAACAAGTCACGTAAAGGTAGTAAAGTTGTACATAGGGGTTCACGCTCAAAGAGGGCAAGGTTCCTTTCTGATATTGATGAAGACGAGGAAGAGGCGCCGACATTTTCGGGCAGAAATCTGATTGATGACAGTGAGGATGAAGATTTTCCAAGCTCAAGAAGAAAGCCCAGGGGAAGAGGAAGCAGGTTTTTGGTAGCACATTCAAAGAGGAAGGAGGAGGAGCTGCCATCAAGGGAGACGCGTACCTCAAGCAGGTCTGTCCCACGGAAGTCATATGCAGAAGCAGAAGAAAGCGATGATGAAGATGCTCAGAAAGCCAAGAAACAGGCCCTAGCCAAGGTATGACCATGTCCCTGCTGAAACATTGTATCTCTAGTTCAGATGCCTCTTCATTTGTAAGGTTTTGCATAAATCAGGCAAGTTTAGTTCAGACTTGTTTGTTTGAATTGAAATTGTGCCTATTATAAATCGTGTGTTTCTGTAGCACGGCTGCATGTGCCTTTGTCTTAGTATAGTTGTATTGCTTTTAAGGTTGAATTGTCAGTTGTGTGTGATGCACTTGTTTGCTTGAGGCACGAAAGGTCAATTTACTCTCACCTTGCTAGGGCTTTTGGTGTTATCTTTTGTTGAACTTTTAATGGCAACAAAACTTTAGAGCATCTCATAGAAGCAGTTCTCATTTTTTTGTTTTTTTCTTCTTTTTGGTTTTAATCTCCGTTTTATGAGGTGAGAGGGTGGTGTTTTTCCCTGATAGCTGTCTATCTGAACTTTATGGATGTGAAATCCACCAATTTATATTAGTCAAAGTACAATCGGATTGTTGTACTGGATAGATGGGATGAAAAATTCAAGGCTTTGATTATCTATGTTTCTATCTTGATATGCTTGGTGGTTAAGCTTCTCAAGAATATTGAATGGCTTTGTACGTACAATTTGTCATACAAACAAGGCCATCCGTTCATAATGATGCTTAGGCGTCCTAAAGGATATTCAACAAAAATGTCCAGGAGACCACTTAGAGGTGGGTAGCTGACCAATTCAGAAAGCTGGAGTGTTGCGCAAGTTGACCAACTCACCCGATTTACACAAAACGTTGCAAGAGTGTGCTGCCCTTTAACTGATTGACATTTCATGTAAGGTGCAGCGGAAGTGAATGTTGATAGTACTCAGGATGAGTGCTCCAAACTGTGCTCAAGGGTTCCTTTTACTTACGGAAGGGAGAGCCTTCCGTTCTTCTTAGAGAGAGAGTGCAAGTGCAATGATCACAAACAAAGTGAATGCTACTGTGAATGAAAGTGCTGAGAATGAGAGAGAGAGAGAAATGAAATGAAATGAAATGTTATATTAACGTCTTCAAAAGGCCAACATGACCTATGAGACCAAAAAGTTACAATAGGTGAATCTGATATCATGTTTGAGTATGGAAATTACAAAAGTTACAAAGGGCTAACACTAAAACTAAAACACTAAGGAGAAAGGAAATGAATATGAAGTTGATTGGAGATTGAGACGAGATACAGGGGGGTTTAGATGAAATCTCTCATCGGTCGCTGTCGGATCTCGTCAACCTCCTCCATGGTCAGTACTCTGGTTGGGCGTCTTGCATGTCGAGCTAGAGTGATCTGTATCTTCTGTTGCAGCCTTCGTCGGTGGTGGGAGACCCCCTGAGGTCTTGGGCGTCTTGATTTGCCTAGCTCAGTGGCTTGGTCAAGCAACGCACCTCTAGTATGGGTGGGCTCTGAGATCTGCTGTAATGACTGCTCCTCTGGCTCTCCCCTGGCTAGTGTAAAGAAATTTGTGATTCGTCTCTGAGATTGTCTTTCCCTTGATGTCCTCAGCAAGCTCTCCCTAAGTTTGCGCAGCTCTAGCAGGAACAATCCGATACATCTTTGATCCTTGTATCTCATGACTCTAGAAACAGGTCCGAAACCTTCTCTGAACAAGCAGTGGAAGCGGCCGCGTATCTCATAGTACGCCGGGCAATGACGTGTAGTGCAGCTCTGTCTCTGGCTCTAAGTTACATAGGTTGCATATCCTGGCCCTTGTGGGCACCCCTCGAAATTGGCTAGTCTCGATCTGGAGCTGATGTAAGGATGTGCATATCTGCCCGATAGCGCATCTTATCCCATGAGATAAGTGTGTATCCATGTATGCAGGCCTAGTCACAAAGCCGTCCTCCGTGAGTTGGAGTAGATGCTCTCTGTAGAAGGCCATCTTCGTGTCCAACTCCTGTGTCGGCTGTATCCATGTGCTCCTGGTATCTAGCTGAATCAGATCCTGACGTATGAGTCTGGTGATATCTGTCCGTGTGAGAGACAGGGAGGGTGCATCCAGGGAGTATTGAAATGGAGGCAATCTATCCATGTTGAAACCATGCGATTGAAACCATGTTGTCATCTGTCCATACCAACATGCTGTATCGCCTTGTAGAGCTAGTCATCGAGATGACTCCAGGGCAAGCCGAGTGTATCTGTCCCTGGGGAGATCCCATAGACCGTGCATAAAGGATACTGATCTAGTCAATGCCTCCACCGGGGGGGGGGTTGGGGGGGCTAGCTCGGCTCGGATAATCTCATGCGGCACGGAGGCCTTAGCCCGAATCATCTGAGCGATCATAGAGACCAGAGGCCTCTCCATACATCTCCATCCATCTGTGTTGCTAGATTTCCCATGGTGGTCTACTGAGGGTCCCCATACGTCCCAAAGCTGCATATGCTCTTGTCAGTCTAGTCTCTGATGCTCTCCTTAGTGAAAACATCGATCCATCGAAGACTACCCCCATATAGGTATATGCACCTGTGTACTCCACAGTCTCCTAGCCATATGTAAATGTGGGTGCTGACCTCCTGACCCACTGTGGTGTGGTGTTGAACACCATAACCTTGGTTTTCCCTAGGTTGACAGACAATCCACTATCCCAAGCAAATGTATGCAAAGCATCCAAATAATGCTGCATCCCCTTTGGAGAGTCAGAAATCAACGCAATAGCACATAGTAACAGCGGAATCCATTTCCCTGCTAGCTGAGCCCCCCCTGTCTCCCTGACGCTCTACATAGTCCGAAAACTCATCCACATACATTCCAAAAAGAGTCGGGATAGGGGGCATTTCTGCTTTACTCCAATAGTGGAGTGGACCATGTTAGACATTCCTTCAGTGGTGCGTACCCGTCCCATCCTTGTCCTGTATAGAGCCAGAATACCCCATATCAGCTCTGTAGGCACACCCATGTCCTGAAGTCTGCGTATAAGTCTGGCTCTCGGCACTGCGTCAAAAGCTTTGCGGAAATCCAAAGCTACAATATATCCTCTTGCCATGGTGTCTACCCTCCTCAATAATGGCTCTGAGTGTGAGGATCTGGTCAAGAGTGGAGAAACCTGCTTGCCCTGCTGCTCTTATGCCCTCTCACTCTGCCCATCTACTCAGCTCCTGCTCAAGAACGGATGCATACAGCCTAGCTAACGTGTGACCAACCATTATGGTGCGATAATTCCCGGGAATCATGGGATCTCTTGACTTGAAAATAGGCACAATTGTAGTAGACATACTCAAGTCTCAGGGAGGCCTTCATACATGGCTTGATTAAACATCATAGCAAGGAGGTCTGCAAGCATATCTCTAGCATGGATGAAGTGCTCTGCTACCAGACCATCATGATCATGTGCTCTCCTTGTCTTCATCCTGTCAATGGCTTTCCTTACCCTCTCGGCAGTAAAGAAAGAACATGTCTCCGGGCATGTCTCTAGTGGGTCCTGCAGAGGTGGTTGCCGAGGTGCTGTGTAGAGAGATGTGGCACATTCCCCCCCGTCTCAGTGGAGGTGACCGCTGGTGGTGGTGAATGCTCATGGAATAGCCTCCATGCTTTGCGCGAGTCTTGATTTATAAATAACTGATACAGATCCCGCTCTAGCTGAGATAGATAAGCCCTTTTCTTTCGTCGCACTAGGCGGCGAAAGATAATCCGTGACTGTCTATGTGCGGGAATACCCATGAGCACTTCCCTCTGTAATTTGATCCTCTTCTCTCTACACTCGTCATCATACCATGTGTTCTAGGGCAATCCGTCTCCCTCATGAAGGTATACCGAGTGTGTGTGGGGACCTCTTCTAATGGAGCTTTGCTGAAATGAAACGTCAAGGTGAAAGACAAGATAGCATGATCAACTGCTTCTCCAACTAGCCTAGTGCCCACCATGAAATTATGAAAGAATGGAATGAGACTTGGCTGGGCCATAACATAATCCAGTGTGTTGGCACCATGTCGTTGTGGAAAGCAAGTAAAACCTCCAGTTGTCGAAAATCTTTGTAGGCCATTCAAAATGGCCAATCTATGTGCGGTTCCCATATCTATCAAGTATCTACCATACTTAGTGTATTCCTGATCTTGTGATAGTCTGGATAGACCCATCTCTGTAACGTCCAGCTCCCTAAGCATCTCCTTGGAAGTATCATAAAATATTGTCTGGTGGTGGGCAGTCCTAGTATTGAAATCCCCTAGTATGATAATGTCACCATCCTTGGAAAATTCCTATATGTCATTATCCAAAATAGCGAAGGGGGATTGTCCTCTAGGTGATGCATATACTGACGTACTAGGAGGAAAGTAATAGATAGCAATGTAGAGGTATCTGCTCGTCTCTGCCCTAAGCCTCACCCACATGTACCTAGCATGTTCATCCTTGCGCACTATACATATCAATGGCTGCAACTCCTCCCTGAATAGAACTACCACTCCCCCTGAGCCCCGTCCTCGATGCTCCGATCTGGTCTCCTGTCTATAGGCTGTCTCCCATCTATATCCGCTCACCTATGGCATGGATTGCCCATGGGCTTGATGCGTCTCAGAGTAGAAAATGATCTCTCTCCCTGTATAGCTATCCTCAAAGGCCCCTACATCAAGACGGAGTGACCCATTACAATTCCAAGTTGCCATCTTTAGTGTGGTCCCATAGGTCTCGCACCGTCATGCGGGATGTAGCTCCAATATCACCACCTTTTCATCCCTGTAAAAAGCAATCTTCCCCTTTTTCCTTGCTGCTCTAATTTCCGGCATTACTTCTATGAGCAATCTGCGAGAGGGTGAGGTCATCTCCAAGAAAGATGCTAGTCTTCTTTAGAGTCGGTCTCTTCTTCAAGAAGTCCTTCTTCGCTTCCATGGAGGGGAAAAGGAGAATGAGTGCCCTTTCCTTCGAGGTTTCTCCATTACTCCCACTTTTCTTAGTGCCCACCCTCCAAGCCCTCGTATGTGTCTGCTCGCTGACCCCCACCAGAGTCATGAGTTCTTTCACCTCTTCATCCACATTATCTTGGTCTTTGAGGTCACATATCCTAACGTGTGGTGAGAGACTCGAAGGCCATAGATTGTACAAATCTGGTACAATGGTCTAGATGCTGTGGATTTGATGATGACAATGTCGACGACGACGATGGAGACTATGACGATGACGACGATGGTGTCGTCGCAGTCCGGGATTTGCGATGATGGCGATGAAGGTGTCGTTGTCAAGATAGGGATCTGCGATGACGATGACGAAGGTGTCATCGTCAAGATAGGGACTACGATGACGATGACAATGTCGACAACGGCGATGGTGTCGATGACGACGGCGTCAAGGCTGAAAACTGGAAACGCTAGATTCTTTGCTGGGGATCTGCTACTGTGGCGATACTGCGGCTTGAATTTGCAATTGCTTTGCCGGGCTTGGGCTGAAATTTGAAAACGCTAGGCTGATCTGGTACTAGATGCATAGTTACCCGGAATGCAGAACGGGAACGGCGATGGGCCTGCCTGTTAGGTGTAGCGGAATGAATGTTGTATTTTCTCAAGATTAGTGATCTTTATTGCTCAAGGTTCCTTTTAGTTCTTAGGGAAAGAGAGAGCTTTCCGTCTTGTAGAGTGTTGTGGTCACGAACAAAGTGAGTGGATGTTGTGCGTGCAAATGAATGAGACTGAGAGAAGGAGAGAGAAGAGATACGACACCCAAGAGGTTGTAAAACCCTCCTCCGAAGGCCCCACTCTCGTCGGCGAGAGTGGTCTATTCTTTGATTGCACAAAGGTGTACAATGCGTATGCAATGGACTATGCAACTTGGTCTATGCCGATGACGACGATGGTGACGACGACGATGGCTGAAATCTGAGATCTTCTAATCGCTGAATTTCGGGACTGTTTCGGTGGCTGAAAATGACTGTTTTGGCTGCGTTTTCTTGGCTGAAAAATGAGGTTTCTTAGGGCTGAAAACTGATGGTCTTTACGGGCTGAATCTGCTACACTTTAGGTGAATATTGCCGGTCTTAATTTGCTGCTGAAATCCAAAAACGCCAGGGGCTGAAATCGGTCCTTATGTCGCCGGGGTTCTGCAAATGCAAAAACGCTAGGCTGATCTGCTGTGTCGTGATGACGTCGGGGCTGATCTGTTGTGCACAAATCGCCAAGGCTGATCCGATGCAAAAACGCTAGGTCTTCTGTGGAGAAAACGCCAGAGTAGTCGCAGGGGTTGGTCTTGCTGAGAAGTTGCCTGTTGAGCAAGGTGCTCCTGCTGCCTCTTCTGCCAGAAAGTGTGAACTTTGGTTTGCTTATATATTAACTTAGCAAAATTGCCCTACCTACTTTTGTTGGAAAGTCACTTAAAAATAATAAGTGAAAATCCCAATAAATAGGAAAATAGGCTAAATGCACTGGAAAATTCCCCTAACTGATGCTAATGGATTCTGATGGGAATTTCGATGATCATGCTGTGTGCAACCAGAGGATATGCATCTATGCTAAGTCACTGGGCATGCACGGTCTACGAATAGACTCACAAAAGTGCCAGATCACTGCTAATCTAGACTTGACTGAACTGACTGAACCCTGCTGTGGTGTAGCTTGTCCACGGACACATAGGGTTGGGATGTGTCACGTGACACTGCCTGTGGAACGGGGGAACGGGAACGGGTTTGAAACGGGAATGGCGCACAACGGGAGGTTTAAAAAACACCCAAATAGTGGTATTTTTAGCGTTATGTGTTTGAATATAAGTAGTACTAGAGTCCTTTGACTCTAATACCCACAAAAAACACGATTCAAAGACCATTCAACCTTATTATGACTTGATTCGGATGTGCAGGGCTGCGGCCATGGATGATGGTACATACACAAGATTGAGCAAACACAATGCCCATACACAATAACACATGTAATTACAGATTAGAGCTCTCAAATAATTGCAAGAGTAGAGGTCAGAGATAACACTTTTCGCTTAATTTTGGCTAACAAGGCTTGCCAAGCCGCTATAAAAAAAACCAACGGGGCCATATACCATAATGAGATTACGAGGGGGCCAAACCAGTGACCACAATATCAAAAGACTAAAGGTGACAAATTCCATAAGGATGCTACAAAGAGGGCAAGTAGCCATACAAAAAGATAAGGATAATGGAAGTCCTAAAGTCGGAACTCTCAAGTCTCAAGACTAAAGACTCAAGAGCCACTAGCCTGAGAGGCCTCCCAATTCGTAGTAGCCGGCTGTACATCATGGACATCCTCCCATTCCTCATCATCGAGCTCTAGGCCCGCCGGTCTCAGCCATGGATCAAGTACATGGTGTGGGTGGCTCTGCATCTCCACCTGCGTGAGGAGCCTCTTGCTCCATCTTCCACTGTGTAAAAGGATCTCTCTGTTTGCCTGTACTCTTGCAAAGCATTTTCAAATTTGCGCTGACAAAGACAAGATCATTTGCCTTCTCCACTCCAAGCCGATTCCTCTTCTTGGAAGCAATGTGGCTAAAGATACTCCACAATTGCTCCAAGCATGAGGTACTAACTGACTAGGTGAGAATACGGATCGCCGAGCTTTGAAGCTCAGGGCCATCATAGCCATAGTCCTCCCACCATAGCACTGAACCTATCTTTCTGCGGTCAATCTGAGCATCTGGACTGCCAAATGACCCCCGTATCTCTCTGTACCGTCTTAACTGATCTTTGACAATGCAACGCCTATCTGATCTCTGTAAATTGGTTCATGACTTCTCTATCTGTCTCTTGCCTGCACCTTGGAACTCTGGATCCACCATGTACGCTGCCCCGTGTAAAGGAGAGGCATATGAATTCCACCTCGAGGTGCAAAGCGCATGGATCTCCTCATATCGCTGTGCTTTCAGCTCAAGCTGTGCAAGTTGCTCGATCATGCGGTCCATTGCCTCATGAACCCTTGCCAATGCAAGGGTTCATGCCATCCAGAACTCGAAGCAAATGAACCACTGGTTTTACATGTGCGTCTAGACTCTTGAGCTCCTTCCAGAACTCAAGATCCTCTGCCTTATTCTTGCACAATATCCCTGCAACTGTCTTTGCATAGGGGGAGGTGGTGAACTCATCACTGATGAAGACCTGTCGGACCGCATTTTAACATTCAGACAGCCTGCGCACAAGAAGAAGTTGAATGCGAAGCGGGTATCCGAATACTTAAGAAGCAGTTTGCTGCCCGACCTCTTGAGGTACTCACTTCGAAACAAGTTGTGATTGTTGATGAAAGTAACAATCTTCATTGCATAGGCAATGGCTAGAGCGATCCAATCTAGCTTGCCGATGTCTTTAGAAGGTTGTTCAAGCAGTGTGCCATGCAAAAGCACACTGTCACATGCGGATAGTGGCCCTCTACAATAGTTGCTGTTGCCCTGTTTGATGCCTCCCCATCTGTGACAAAGGCCACCACGTGTTGCACAATGTCACGTGACACATCCAACCCTATGTGTCCGTGGACAAGCTACAGCATGACCAACGTTTTTGCTCCACAGCAAATGGGCTAGCGTTTTTGGATCAAGAACCCAGATCAGCCAGCGTTTTTGCATCAGCATCAGCTTGGCGATAGAACCACAGCAGATCAGCCCTAGCGTTAGCAGATTCCCGAGGCAGGATGACACTCAGCCCTAGCGTTTTTGTATCTACTTGAGACCATCAACGTTTTTGCAGATCTTCGCGACAAGACCATCAAGAACACTAGCGCTTTCAATTTTCAGCAGTTAGTACCCAGAGTAGAAGTCCCAAACCTTGCAGATCTCACCTTCCTGCAGCAGATCCTCACCGCACGGTCAGATCCATCAAAGTTTGCAGTTTCAGCCCGGAAACCGCAGATTTCAGTATCTGCGTTTTCAGCGCGTCGTCGTCATACCGTCGCCATCGACATCGTCACCGACATAGAGTCAGAATTCAACAGATAAAGATTTGCAGATTTTAGCCATTAGCATTTCCAAATTTCAGCCCGTCTCGTCGTCGTCCTCATCGTCGCCGACATCTTCGGCAAGTCCAAGCATTGTAGAGATTTGTGCAATCAATAGTAGACCGCTCTCGCCATAGAGAGTGGGGCCTTTGGAGGAGGGTTTTGACAACATTCTGGTGTCGTATTCTTCTCTCTCTATCTCTTAGTCTCAACACCTTCATTCACAGTGTTCACCGCTTTGTTTGTGTCCATTGCACTCTCACACTAAAGGAACGGAAGGCTCTCCCTTCCGTAAGTAAAAGGAACCTTGAGCACAGTTCGGAGCACTCATCTTGAGCAAAGTTCAACATTCACTTCCGTTGCACCTTACATTGGTAGCAAAGCTTTGGCAGTGTTCTGTATCACTCAAGGAAAGAACCACAAGAACTTTTTTGCTTGTTGTGGTCGCACGTAACCCATGTCCTCTTGGGCGTGTCGATTTCTATTCGTGCTCTTGAAGAGTGACAGGAAACCCAAGAAAGAAGGGCTTGTCAAGCCTCCCCTTGTGCCTCTTTTCACTCATTGAGAGCGGACCGTGCACTTAGCAGCCGGCCAATCGACGGGAGGTGGGAAAAAACAATCTTGGTGTGAGCGCAAGGCCGCCAAGGGGTGTGCCCGCGGAAAAGAGCAAAAGTCGGGTGAAGAGAAGATCCTTCTCTAGCACAGATTGCAAGCGAAAGAAGAACCTCAAGAACCTCAAGACCTTCAAGAACCCCAAGAACCAAGACCCCCAAGAACCCAAGTTCCTCGTGAAGTTAAGAACCCAAGGCCGCAAGAACCCACTAGAACCCCCGACTTCAGTGGATGGTCATTACTCGAAGTGGAATGGATACCTCGTTTGGAGGTGATGAGCATGAGAGAGGCGAAGAAGAATTTTCCCCACGAGGAGGTTTTTCCGACCCTCCCTCTTCCCCATCTACGCCAAGGATTGCACTAACTCTTATGGAAGAGTTGAAGCAGTTGTTTATGGAAAGAAAGTTAGAACGCGAAGCAAGGAAGTTAGGATGCGAAGAAAGAAAGGCAGCTATTGAGCGTGAGCGTGAGCAAGCGCACTTGGCGGCCGAAGAAAGAAGGGCAGCCATAGATCGTGAATACGAAGAAAGAATGGCAGCCATAGAGCGTGAGCACGAGCGCGAGAACACAGAAAGAGAAGCAAAATTTGATCGCGAGAACAAAGAAAGACAAGCAGCATTTGATCGCGAGAATAAAGCAAGACAAGCAATGAACGACGGACACATGAAAGAGATGTTGGGACTCTTTTCTCAAGTTCAGGCACAGATGCAAGAGATTCGGGTAAAGGAGACTCTCTCGGTCTCTTCTTCTCCAATGCATGACACACATGATTTGCATGAGGATCAAGATGTGATTTCTCACAAGCATGATGGTTTGCATGATCAAGATGTGATTTCTCACAAGCATGATGGTTTGAATGAAGATGATGTGATTGTTCACAAGGATGATATGTTAGTTGATCCTTTCTCTAGTGAAGTTAACCTCATTTCAGATTCGATCAATCACGAAGAACCGATCTTGGCTCTCGAGTCGAGGTCCAAAAAACCCCCTCAGGAAGAACCGATCTTGGCTCTCGAGCCTAGGTCCAAGGAACCCTCATAGGAAGTATTATGTGTTAGCATGATTAGTCAGCACGCATTGATCGAGTATTTTATTCGTGATCGTTTCCTGTATTTTAGTCACCGTCCTTATGTGATCCCTTTCCATCGGCATGACATATTGTATGCTGAGCACGTTTCACTCATGAATGAGCACGGATGTATGTGGATTTCTTATGAAAAGCTGAAAAGTATGCATTCAAGGAATTCACATTCCATGTCTCTTCCGTGGCATGACACAGTTTTCGAAAGAGCACAAGAAAGATTGAGCATCAAGCATCGGCATTTCCATTGTGATTTGCAATAGTTGATTGATTTAGATTAGAAAGTCAAGATTCGATCTCATTGTTTGTGTGTGTTTGATGAACGGTTTGGCACTCCGTCTCTATGTTCATCTACATTGCATGCACATGCTCTACAGAAGAATAGTATTTTTCCAGGCACTTTACATGGAATGAGTATGTTCATGTTTTTGTGTTGGAAGTGGTTCAGGAATTTTCTGCCTCGGAGATTCTTGAAGAAGGTAGATTGTAATAGAAAAAGCACATAGCGTACTCAATGATCAACGACCATCAGAAAACCTCTTCTCCATAGGGAAACTCAAATTCCTTCTCAACCTCTACACCGCTACGGTCCACTCAACCTCTACACCGCTACGGTCCACTCAAGCTCTCTCTTGCTCTCAAAGCTTCAAGCTCTCTCCCTTGGTCAACTTCTCAAGAAGTGAAGCCTCTCTCAAGCTCTCTATCGCGATTCTCAAGCTTTGAAGGAGTCAAGAATCAAGCGGCATTG
This sequence comes from Adiantum capillus-veneris, assembly GCF_014529385.1. Classification (NCBI taxonomy): domain Eukaryota; kingdom Viridiplantae; phylum Streptophyta; class Polypodiopsida; order Polypodiales; family Pteridaceae; genus Adiantum; species Adiantum capillus-veneris. The sequence continues at coordinate 120,143,709 of NC_140954.1, forward strand.
GGCAAGCCTCTCTCAACTTTCAACTTTCAAGCCCTCTCTCTCAACTTTCAAGCTCTCTCTCTCTCAAAGTTCAAACCCTCAAGCCGATTTAGGGTCAAGCTCTCTCTCTCTTTCTCGGATGATCTATCATCCATGGCCTCTTCTTCTCATACAATGCCCTCCGTTCATGCGGGCAACACTCAAAAGGCGAAGTAATGGTCGTGGTGGGATGAAGTCACCTCGGAGGGCACTTTGTCGGCGGCGGGAGGTTCTCGTGCATGGTTGCAAGTTAATTCTCTTACATGCGGAAAGGGGGGCATAACAAAGTGAGGGCACACTTTCTTCGAGTGCCGGGACATGAGGTGAAATTTTGCACCAACGTAAGTGTCGAGAAGAAGAAGGAGCTTGAGGAAAAGGATCGGCAATTCAATCATAAATCCAAGCCCGCACGCAAAGGTATCGACCCGAAGACCATAATTTTCCCTTCTTCTTCTCTACCCGGTGTCAATGCCAATGGATCTTCGTCGGGTCTGATACGTCGCCAAAGGACCCTTGCCACCTCTTGGGACCCAAAGAAGAAGGAAGAGGTGGATGCCGTCGTGATCCGATTCTTCTATCACGAACATATCCCATTTATTGTGGCGAGGTATGTTTTATTAATCTTCTCTCTCATTTTTTCCGTTATCGTCGTTTTCACCTTTTTGATACTAACCTCTTCTATGTGTGATCTAAATAAATCGGAGTATTGAAAAGCTATGGTGCAACGGATACGAGAGTATGGCACCGGCTATGTGCCGCTATCTTCAGAGGCTCTCCGAACCACTTTGTTTGATCGAGAGAAGGCGATCGTGGACCAAGCAACACTCAATATTCAACAGCTTTGGGCAAAACATGGCGTTTCCTTCATTGCCGACGGGTGGAGCGATACAAGGAAGAGATCTATCCATGGCCTCGTCGCATACTCGAGTGGAGAGATGTACTATGTGTGTAAGGTGCAGCGGAAGTGAATGTTGAACTTTGCTCAAGGTGAGTGCTCCGAACTGTGCTTAAGGTTCCTTTTACTTACGAAAGGGAGAGCCTTCCGTTCCTTTAGTGAGAGAGTGCAATGGACACAAACAAAGTGGTGAACACTGTGAATGAAGGTGCTAAGACTGAGAGATAGAGAGAGAAGAATACGACACCAGAATGTTGTCAAAACCCTCCTCCGAAGGCCCCACTCTCTATGGCGAGAGTGGTCTACTATTGATTGCACAAATCTCTACAATGCTTGGACTTGCCGACGATGTCGACGACGACGAGACAGGCTGAAATCTGGAAATGCTAATAGCTGAAATCTACAAATCTTTATCTATTAAATTCTAACTCTTATGTCGGTGACGATGTCAATGGCGATGGTACGACGACGACGCGCTGAAAACGCAGATGCTGAAATCTGCGGTTTCCGGGCTGTAACTGCAAACTTTGATGGATCTTATCGTGCGGCGAGGATCTGCTACAGGATGGTGAGATCTGCGAGGTTCGGGACTTCTACTATGGGTACTGACTGCTGAAAACTGAAAACGCTAGTGTTCTTGATAGTCTTGTCGTGAAGATCTGCAAAAACGCTAGGGCTGAATGTCATCCTGCGGTGGGAATCTGCTAACGCTAGGGCTGATCTGCTGTGGTTCTATCGCTAGGTTGATGCTGATGCAAAAACGCTGGCTGATCTAGGTTCTTGATCCAAAAACGCTAGCCCATCTGCTGTGGAGCAAAAACGCTAGGGATCTTGGGGTCTTGCTGAGAAGTTGCTTGTGAACACACTGGTTTCTGCTGCCTCTTCTGCCAGAAAGTGCTAGCGCTAGGTTTCTATTTATACAAACTTAGCAAAATTGCCCTACCTACTTTCCAACAAAAGTCACTTAAAAATAATAAGTGAAAGATGTCAAAAATAGGGAAAATAGGTCTATGCACTGTAAAAATGCTATTGATGGGTTCTGCCGGAAATCTGATGATCATGTTGTGTGCAACCAAAGGATATGCATCTATTTTAAGTGTCTCGACATGCATGGTCTGCAAACAGACTCACAAAAGTGCTAGATCACCTTCTATTCTAGACTGACTTGATTGAACTGAACCCTGGTCATATTGTAGCTTGTCCACGAACACATAGATTTGGATGTGTCACGTCACATCCCCTCCTTTTCAAAGTGAGGTACTGGTACCGAGTTGTATGGCGTCGAGGAAGATCACCAACAACATCCGGAATTCTGGAAAGGACTCTTTGCCGGTCCTCTCTGATGTGTGGGTCATGCGATACTTGAACTTCATAAAGGTCTGCAATGCCTTCTTCTTTGCGCCGCGCCGAAAGCGACACAAAGTCATCTTCAATGCTTCCACTTCGTCTATAGTCATGCGTCTACCAAACTTTTGGTTGCGGTATATGTTTCTCCATGAGCAGGTCAAGTAGCATTTACACGTTGCTGGAATAAATTTGAACTATCATGTTCATAAGAGTATAACTCGCCAACCGCTTTAAAATGATAAGAATTACCTTAACCCCATATAGAGAACATCATTGAGATCTAAAGTGGGTTTGCCCTTAAGTGGGCCGAGTTTGAACTTATGTTCACAGAATGGTATGGCTAGAATTTCAATTGCCTAAGATTTTGCAAGTCGTCATTGATGCTTGCAAGGTGAATCATTTTTTATGATTTTGTTAGGGAGAGACGCTAATGCGCGTCGGAAAAATACTGTTGGTGGTAGTAACTTGCAAGAGGAAACGATTCGAAAGATGTGCCGCCGTACACAAGGAATCTTCGAATCGGAACTGTCTGCCTCCGTTGAGCGATGGCTCGGAAAAAGAACCTTCTTTAATGTGATGGTAGACTCTGTTTGTGAAAGAAAGACATCGAGATTAATGCTCTATGCTTTGGGCATTCCCTATGTGGAAGGACACAAGAGGTGTAATATCCTAAGGACTAACAGCGTAGGATTATGCGCAAGGACAAATACCTAGATTGATTTCTAGGAGGAGAACTCTTCTCAGGAATAAGAATGCAAAATTGACTTAACAGATTTTCGGATAAGGAAACTTCCGATCTGTGAATGACGAGTTCTTACATGGCTCGTAAGTTTGATGATTGGTGAAGGATACCCTCGAGGTACTAGAGGAAGGACATAAACCGGTAAGGTAAGTATTGAATTATTGAATTATTGAATTTTTGTTTAATTTATTTTTTAAGTTCTCTTTTGAGAAAGGGCTAGCTCAATTCACCATTGAGCAAGATTTAGAATCTTTTTGGTTTCTCCCCGGCAGTTCAGTTGGATCTCTACAGTTGAGGACAACTGTTTATAACTGAGAGGGATGTTGCTAAATTGACTTTATCTGACAGAAAAATAATTCTAAATGAATTATTGAATTTATAAGTGAGAGGGTTTTCTCGCTTGGAACACCAAGAAAAATAATTCTAAATGAATTATTGGAATTTTAAGTGAGGGTTTCTCATTGGAGACATCCGAGTACAGAGTATTCCTAATTTCCTAGTGCGTCATTTAAAGTAGTGACGGGAGCACTGTGAAAGGGAATATCTGTAAGGCCACCAGGAATGGGTACTTGTGATGCGTCACATCGGATGGGTAATAGGGATCATCGAGAAGAAGTATCCGCCCATCCGGGAACGGACATATCTGATGCGTCATAGGATGGGTGACACAGAGCATCGTGAAGGAGACTGTACCGTAAGTTCGGTAGGAAAGGACTAGGTGATGGGTATTCTTGATGCGTCACAAGGTGGGTGACGGGTGCATCGAAAAGGGAATATCCATAGTTAGGAGGAAATTCCGAATTGTGTTAGCATTGTGCACAAGGAAAAGCAAGCACTTGAATGAAGATGGGTTCAGAGGAAACTTGGAAGTAAAACGGATGCTTTTTGAGAAAGCGGGTTGCTTTTTGGGAAAGCAGATGCTTTCCCGCGAGGAAGTCTATGTGTGCATTGCAATTGTACATGTGATTGCATCCAGGGACGCTTGGGAAATGTTGTGAAAGCATTGTTTTGAACCTATAAGGTTTTATTGTGGTTTTGGACAGTTTCAGACCATTTTTGAAGGTGACCAGCCGCCCACTTAATAAGTGGGTAGCCTATGATTAAATAAAGCAGTAAAACCCAGCCAACGATTTTTCTTCTTTTTTGGCCCCCCCCCCTGAACGCGATCTCTATGTGAGCAGCCTGCACTCATCTATTTGTGCCGTGGCTAGGAGCTATAAAAGCATCACATGCCCTCACTCAGAGGAAGAGATCAGTTTTTGAAAGAAGAAGATGTTGCTGCAGATTTCATCCACAAAGAAGACGTTGCCGGTGATGCCCATGGCGGCCCCTAGTGTACGAGATGTCGCCAAGACCCAGTGCGCGAGTTCCCTCGCAAAGAAGTGCATATGGAGCGTGTTTCCATCACGACAAGTTGCTGTTTTTCTCTGTTTTCAGCCCATAAATGTCGTAGACGGGGCTGATTTATGAGAAGGAACCCGAGAACAAACCTCTTTTGTGTGTAGGATTGGAAGAGAGGATTTTCTACGTAGAGATCTCTTTCGGGGAATTGCTTTTTGAGAACCAAGTTGAGTTTCGAGCGTCGAGACTTTGAAGGTGACGATTTTCATGTTATGATCTCTAAGTATTTGTTTCCAGGTGTACTTCCTCTAGGTGAGGGAGTAGGAGCAGAGGAAGGCATGAGCCTCTGCAAGAGAAAGCGCTATGAGGAACTAGAGCCAGATCATCCCAAGGGTTTCGTACCCGAGTTTGGGAAGTAGTCTCTTAAGCTGTGATCCGGAAGTTGAGATTTCCAAGTGCGGACTTCACGTCCGGGAAAGCAGAGTTGTTCTGCGGGAAAAGGACTTCGGAACAGAGTCGGAAAAGAGTTGCAGGGATGCCATGCTCTCAGTCTGGAAGGTGAGATCTAGAGGCGAGAACCTTGATTCTCGAGGATTTGGAATAAGGAGCGGAAGTTCCTTGGAATAGGGTTTTGTCCTAGGAATAGGAAGCCGAGGCTTTCAGGAACCATATAAAGTACCTTGGGCACCAGGGGGATTCACCATGGAAAACTTACCACACCACGTAAGTGCAAGGGAGGGGGGTTTTTTTATAAGTTACATATGCGTATAAGTTAGGGGTAGGCCCCCAATAATTTATCTCCCAAGCTTAAAAATAAGGAAGGGGGTATCATTTTTTTTTTTGGGGGGGGGGGGGGAGAGTGACAAAAGGAAAAAATGAGAGACAGTTTTTGTGTTTCAAAATCATGGCTTCCCAAAAGAGTCTTCCCTTGAACTTTTAAGTCAATAGCTACAAAGATCCATGCAAGAACTAACATTGCTTTGTATCAAGTGCTTATATTGAGAGGAAGTATGAGGACACGCGTGGATACCTCTTTAGGCAGAGCATTGGAAAGAACCCCGGTGGGATGGAGGAGAAAGTCTTGTTACTAGCAAGAGTGGATGGCTTAATGCTTAAGGATAAGATTGAACGGGCGCGGTCGAGGACTTGCCCGTTGTGCGGAATGGAAGAAGGTTCAAGGTCACTTACGCACTTGTTGGTACAGTGCCCTGAACTGGACAATCTCAGAAGCTCAATACGACCCTGTTTGGAACATGCTAGACGGCTGTTAAACAATCCTAGCGGTGAAGATATCGAAGTTTTACTCCTGGGAGGGGAGATTAGAGGAAAGCGATTGCCAGGTTGGGTTGTCCCTCGTGGGGCCCATAATGGTCGTCGTGGACCGTAGCTGAGGAGTGCCTATGCGGATAATGTTGTAGCATTTCTCTGTGGGGCCGTACCGCGATACTACGATGCTCTGGCCTGTTAGGGTGTTTGAAGCTCGTAGGGCTTGTAGTTATTGCGTACGTTGTGGTCTCGCCTAACATGGTCGTGGGGCTTTCTGAGCGGGCCTTGGTGACCATGGTTGGCCGGATCCGGATGCCTCCTTTGAGCCGACGCCCACTTTGGGTATGGCAGTCCTATCGGACATCCGCTGGACGGGGACCTTTTTCTACCAGGCGAAAATCCTGGAGTACCTCGGCAAGATTCAGCACGGTCTGTGAGTTACAAGGGTTTGTCCCTCTCTCTCAGCCTTGGTCCTTAAGTGCATCACTGAACTCGTTTGGTGATTTCCGGACGTTACACTTGGGTGGCGTGACTAACAAGGGAACATGGACTGACAAGCATGGCATGAAAAGACTTTTTACTCCCCCGAGGGGGAAACTTGCTTCCATTCCCCGTTGACATGCCACGATACGACATGGAGGCGCTTTTCCCCTTGTCGGCAAGTCCGCAAGATAACTTGTCTCTGACTCGTTTGCGTGCACGCGAAGCAAAGGTAGTTTCTTGCTGGCTTGCCGGCTCTAGCCCAAAAAAGTAAAAAGTAAAAAGTAAAAAAGTTGGGGCTGCCCGCCCGCCCTCTCTCTCTCTCTCTCTCTCTCTCTCTCTCTCTCTCTCTCTCTCTACATTGGCTACCAACACACCATGGCCACATGAATGACACTGTGACCTGCGAATTTCCAGAAGCGGCCTCTCTGTCAGGTCCTCACCTACACACACCATGGGACCCAAACCAATACAGCAACAACCCCCCCGAAACCGGACATCATGGAAGGGAATACGCCACCATGCTCATTACGAGACATATGGGGACTCATCTCCTCGATGCATACCACCATCATGAAGCAGAGCGATGAAATCAAAGACCTAGCTCTAAAAAACCAAGAATTGGAATACAAGCTCCAAATGCAAGACCTACGAGTCCGTCACCAAGAGGAGAAGATGCAGGAGCTCTAGGGTGCTCTTGATAAGCACACAGCTACAATGCAAGACACGCTAGCCACACATGTTGAAAAGATTGCGCAAATGAATGTATCTGAAAATGTGGGCTCTTGGAAAGATGCATTGACAAACACACCAATGCCTCAGACTTCCTCAATGAACAGAGACATGTATGCTAATGAGGATGACAAAGAATACACCGAACAAGAGAAAAGAAAAATAAACATCGTGATACGGGGCATCCCCGAATCCGACAACGAGAAGGTCATTACCTTGAACACCGACATCACGGAAACGATCTCCGCTAACTTCGGAATGCATGATGTGGTGGTATATGGTGCACATCGAGTAGGCAAGAAGAAACCCGAAGCAAATCGGGCAATCGTATGCACACTTCTGGATGCCCGCAAGAGGGCTATTATCCTCGAAAACACCCGCATCTACTTAAAGGATAGCTCACTATACATCAGTGAAGATAGAACACCGAACCAACAAAAGACCATACGTGAAGCATACGAAGCTCGCATGAACAAAAGAACAGCCCAAGCGGACACGAAAGGGGAAGAAAAAGAGGCAACAAAATGACAATGCGAGACCCATGGGTTCACGGAACTACACGTGACAAGTTGGAATTGTAGAGGCTTCCCGTGGCTTAAAGGAGAAGGATTAACGGAAGTCCTACCACAAGCTGACATTCTATTTTTATTGGAAACATGGGAACACGATGCATGTACAATACCACACATTGAAGGATATGTCACACACTCCCTACGGATGCCATGTACAAAAATGAGGGGACAAGGAGTAGTCGCGGTGATATACCGAGAGGAACTCAGAAAAATGATCACAATTTGCAAGACAGATGCTCATAACCGGTACATATGGATCAAGTTTGACACAAAACCTAAACCTATGTTCATTGCCGGGTGCTACATCCCCCATAGAGAGTCACCATTCTATGGTGCCTTCAATGTAGAGAAGAATTACCCTTTCGAGGATCTGTATGCCGATATCTATGCCTATGCACAAGAAGGGATGATTATGCTTATTGGGGACATGAATGCTCGCATAGCACATGCGCAAATGCAAATGGTGGATCTCATGACACCTCCAATGCTTGAACATAATGAGATACTAGATCCCACATGGGAGAGATGTTCGAAAGATCTCATTACAAACCCGCAAGGTATTGCATTGCTCAGTATGATGACATCCTTACAACTAATCGCCGTCAATGGAACAAGTAAGTTTGAAAAATCGGGAGAATGCACATGCTACACGGCCAACAAAGGCATGAGTGTTATTGATTATGTATTGATTGCATATGAGGCATCCCATATTGTAAGTAATTTTACAATTGGGAAGAGGTCACCCAATTCGGACCACACCCCAATCCATGTATGGCTACAAGTTCCCACTCAAAAAGCACAAAAACAGCCCCATGCCCGATCATGGACATACAAAATGCAAGTGGACAAGAAAAGAATGTATGCAAAACATCTAGACAATGCACTTGCTCATGTACCCATGCCATCACACATTGAACAAACATGGCCAATTTTCAAACAAGCTCTATGTGACGCCGTGGAACAAACAATGGGAAAAACGCATCGGCGAGGAAATCATGTTAAAGGGCTACCGCATAACCCATGGTTTGATGAAGAGTGCAAGTATGTAAAAAAACAATTGCGGGCACTGTCAACGACGAACACGGAAAGGGAAACTCTATCAAAAGACTACACAAATCTCAAGAGGCGGAAAAGAAGAAACTATGAGCTACGCACGGAGACACAAGCCGTAGCCAACTTCAAGAAAAATCCCAAAAAGGAATGGCTGAAAATAAAAGGACGAAGACATGACATTATGGGGGACATAAGCTCAGATGACATGTACATGTATGTGGAACAACTATATGTGCATAATAATGCGGAAGAAATGCCACACATGCAAACCGATCTCCATGCCCAAGACCACTTTGATTTCGAAACGGTTAAAAAAAGCATACAGAAACTTGCAAATGGGAAAGCTCCGGACATACTACACTTGAACTCAGAAATGCTTAAATGGTCAAGTATGAGAGCCAGAAAGTGGATACATAGAATGCTAAACCAAGCCATTGTTCAAGGGCTACCCGAGGATTGGCAAAAGAACTGGATCAAAGCACTTTACAAAAAAGGGGATGTAAATCAGCCTACCAACTACCGTACCATTATGGTAGGATCTTGCATGGCAAAGCTTTTGGGAAGCATCTTAGAACAAAGCATAAGCACATGGGCGGAGACAAATGGAAAACGAGCAAAAGAACAAGTAGGTTTCCGACCAAAACATAGCACCATTCATCACCTTGTTTCACTCAGGGTATTAATGGAAGAGAGTCGGCTAAAGGGAAAAACATTATACTGTTGCTTTGTAGATTTCACCAAAGCCTTTGACACGGTCCCGAGAATGGGTATATGGAAAAGGATGGAATGCATAGAAGTACCGATGCATCTCAGGTTTGCGGTAGCACGTCTCTATGACAGAGTCATATGTCAACTAAAAACGCACGAAGGGCTGTCCAAAGCTTTCTCGAGCAACATGGGGGTCAAACAAGGATGCTCCCTCTTACCTACTCTTTTTGGATTGTGCATTGATCAAATAGAAAGCTTCCTCCCTCAACTAGAAGGGGATGAACCAGCCATCGGGATGCTTACACTTCTCATGCTCATCTATGCAGACAATGTGGCTCTTTTCGCCCATGACATTATAGCTCTACAGAAATTGGTCGGTGCGTTACATGCTTTTTGTGAAAATGTGGGTCTATCAATCAATGTAGACAAAACAAAGTTCATGATTGTAAAGACTTGTAAGATGGATATCCACGCCCCCCTCATGTATCAAGGGAAACAAATTGAGAAAGTCGACAGTTTCAAGTACTTGGGGATTGACATCCCGTGCAACTATGCTTGGGGACAATGCGCACATAATAGAATTGACATCGGCCATGCCAAGTACTATCAATTTGAAAACATGTGCACACAAAGGAGCATAAAAAGATGGGAGATAAAAGCGATCATTTTTGAGACATGCGTGGTGCAAGCCATCCTCTACGGAGTGGAAATCTGGGGGGCAAGCATTTCAGCCCACACATGGAATGAAATTGAAAAAATTCAGAAAAAGTTTCTATGTCGACACATGGGGGTCAAAAAGACGACACCATACTCCGTGCTACTCTTGGAGATAGGCAAGAGACCACTAGAAATGAAAGCATTGCAAAAAATGTACACGTATATCATGAAGGTCAAAGCGATGCCTATTATTCGAATCCCCCGCATTGCATGGGAAAGGGGATGTGCACCACAAAAGACAAAAAAAAGCAAATTTCTGTCATCGAGCCTCATACAAGACATTAAGAAATGGTTCGCTAAATGGAATGTAGAGGCATATGTGGACATGCTTATTGAGGAGGGCAAGGAGGGAGAACACATGCTGAATTTGGACATTGCATTACTAAATAGCCTCCACACCAAGTGGAAGACAACGCAACACCGCTCGAAATTTGAATACTATTGCAAGCATGTCAACACAAAGTATTGGGAAGGCTATAGCACAAACCCAATGGAAGCCCAGGCCCACATACGAACACCCATGCCCCACATGGCACGAAGAGCCATCTCTTTGATGCGCACAAGGTCACATATGCTCAAAATAGAAACAGAGGGCTGGCTGAAAATTGATGCTTCTAAACGGATATGCACATCATGTACAATGCTAGCTCCCGAAGATGAAGCACATGTGACATTGGAATGCCCAGAATACGCTCACATCCGGGCTAATTTTCAACCACTTCTAAGCGGTTGTTCTACCTTTGCGGACCTCTTATCCAAGACAGACCCCTCCCCTACAGCTCTCGGAACATACCTCATCCGCATACTTGAGCATCAAAAGACACTCATCGGAACACAAAAAGAGAATAACACACACCACACCATACACCCCCGTGAGGGGAGACTATGTATCACTCTGAGGTCCCATGGGTCATTTCTGGCCCCCCGCGGACGTTAATACCAAATCAAATCAAATCTCTCTCTCTCTCTCTCTCTCTCTCTACTTATGAGGATCAGAGATGTCTTGGACTATATCTACTTGAGTTACACAGGTATAGAGACACTTTACTGGGGAGAGCTAGAGAGAGGCAGTCCCAGAGACACATTACAGATTTCTTTTCACTAGATATGGGACAGCCAGAGGAGCAGCCACCACTGCAGAGCTCGTCCCACACTCATTCGACCACTACTGGCACTCTCATCGACCGAGCATTGGAGCTACAGAGATACAGACGACCGCGACTGAGGAGAGGAGCTACACAGCATCGACGGAGACTACAACAGAAGATTCGAGCCATACTCTCTCGACATCCAGAGTGCAGATGAGGATGGATCCTCACCATTTCTTCCATCTTTGTTTCTCACACTGTTACATCCAGTTTACCGGGTACCTATTGTATCAGCTGCTACACCCACGTAGTTTTAGATTGTAGTAGTAGTAGTAGTATTTTGTTCCACTTCTAGTTCTTTTGTACCCAGACATGGTATTAGATTCACTATTTTGTAACTGATTGGTCTCATAGGTCATTTTGGCCTTTTGAAGACGTTAATATAACATTTCATTTCATTTCATTTCTCTCTCTCTCTATTTCTCTCTATATTCTCTGGCTTCAATATTAAGTGATAAATTCTATTTATCCGTGATCTTGCTGTGTGCAATCAGATGGTATGCATCTATTCTAAGTGCCTGGACATGCACGGCCTGCACACAAGCTCACAAGGGTGCCAGAACACTTCTTAGGCTAACCTGAATCCTAGAACTGGGATAGCTTGCTCACATGCACATAGGGCTAGATGTGCACGTGCACTTCAAAAATAGGGGGTAAATATTTGAAGAGTCTTGAGACAACTAAAAACTAGAATCAAGGCACTAAAGAACACTCCTAAGAGATGAGAGGGGTAGAGTTCCCTCTCTAGATATGGTGGTTCCTAAGCGAGGCACCCCTTGCGGTATTTTTTTCTATTATTATGTCAACTTTCTAGCAAACATAGTACAACCATTTTTGTCTTGGAGAGGTGAGCTATGTCCATGGTTTTATAGTTATTGTTGCTCAATAGCAACATTGAAAAGCATGAAAAGAAATAGCTAAAAGCTTGATATCTCAAAAAGTAGCTTGGCACAGAGGCTATTGCATGTAAAGTCAAAAGGATCTGCGTGTGATGATTTACCACGTGAGTAGGGCTAGCCATAAAGTGGCACGGCCTATTACACGTGTCGAAGGCTTTGTGTGATTATCTACCATGCAGGGCTAGCCAGATGAGCACCCTTGCTCATACAATTCGGCATGGATAGGTGACAGAGAGTATCGAGAAGAAGTATTCTGTAACAAACTGCTGACGTGTCAAAGCCTAAAGAATGGAGCCAACTTACAGATGCCGACCGAGGGGCCTAAACCCTAAGAAGAACCAGTAACAGAAGAAGTGTCACAAAGTGATGACGTGGTTGTCCGAGAGCAAAAAACCCTAACCCTAATATCTGCCAGAAACCCTAACTGTTGAAACCCTAATTGTGGAAACCCTAATTGTGGAAACCCTAACCCTAACCCTAAGGGCAACAGGGAGATTTTCGTAAATTGGGTTGGTTGATGACGTGGCAGGCTGTACGGATTTCCGTGATTTACGCTGACATTTTTGGCTTTGCTTTTGGACCAGATGCTTTTAAGTTTGAAGGCTTTTCATTGTAATTGTTGTTTAAGTCAAGGGTCTTTAAACATGAGGTTAGGGCTCATTCTCTGGCATGCTTCTTGGAGAAGGCGCAGAGTCTGGAGTACCGGCTTGTACTGTGTTGATGCAATATAAAGAAATCCCGAAAGGGGCGCCAAGGTTTGGGACCAATACTCTCTGGGTGGAATTCCGCCACTCCGTGTTGCGTGTCGTCTCTCTCTCTCTCTCTTTCAGTTCAGTTGTTATTAAAGTGCTAAAAGTCTGTTCAGTCTGTTCTTTTCTACTGGCACGTGGTGCCCGTTTTGTGACAGTGGTATCAGAGCATCAGGCGTGTGCTTTTTGAAAGCATACCGGTCCTACAAAAGAGCAGACAGAGCTATTGGAATTATTATGTGAGGTATCTTTGCCCTCCAACCCGGACTTAGTAGCCACTCCCACCCTTACTTCATCGCGCATCAGGCGCGCTCCCGTCTTCACCGCAGTGTTACAGGGCATAAGCCAATTAAGAACCCAATACTTGGAATTCATGGATTCAACAGAATATTTACAATTTCTACTCAACGAGCTTCACCACATTCTTTCACGGCATCCTCAGCAGAATCTTTCGATGCTGCAAAGTTTTCAACAATTTTTGAACTACATGTTACCCCCTCTGATGCCCCAGGTGATACCTCCTCCTCCGGCACCAGAAAGTACGAGAGCTTCCAATCGGTAACCTTCTTAGCCGTCTGTTCTGATCGGGGGAGTCTTCAAGAATATGGTGCAGCCATCTGACCCTGATCTAGTGCAACCGCCTTTGCCACCGCCATTGCCCCCACCTCTACCACCACCGCCACCAGGCTACAATGGTTGGAGCCCATATGGATACCCTTATTTCCATACCCGGGATATGCGCCAAACCAACCCAAAGATTTCAAAGATGGTGGCACGACAGTCAAATTTTTCACTTTTTCCGGGGTGAGATCGCAAGAAAGCATTGCAGTTCCTACAACAATTCAACAACATCTATACTTTAGGGAAGTATATAGAAGAATCCAAGATTTCTCGAGCAGGGGGATTTGTTAAAGATAATGCTATGCAATGGAGTTCAATCGCGACACAACCGCATGCTCCAAGGACGTGGCAAGCTTTCAAGACAGTTTTTGCACGTAGTTACATGACTTCTATGTTTGGAGTGCAACTTCTGGCAGAGTGGGTATCCTGAAATGCTTGCTATGGAAACCCTAACAGATTATAACTTGAAATTTCTCGACATCTCTGAGTAGATGTCTCTTCACGAGCAGATGACGTTGGAGGTTCGATGTGATTGCTATCTCTTGGGACTACCATCGCCGCCAAAGAAACACTGTCTGTCCAAGAGCTGATGGACCATGCTGTGCTCGGCTACGACCTCATGGAAGGAACCTAACCCTAATTTTTGGTGCAGGTTTCAAGATGGAAAGTCTGTCGACTTTTCGAGCTCGATTGATGTTGAGATTGCTTTTTAAGTTTGAGTTCTGTTTGATCGTGTTTGGTGATCTTGTTTCAAATTTGTTTGAAATGGATGGTATCTGTTTTGAACCTGTTTTGGTGCCGATTTGAATTGTTTGACTCTGGTTTGATACTGGTTTCAATGATTGGTGATTTTACTTCTGGGTGGAGAAGTGAGAAATACTGTTTCGGTATTGTTTGAACCTTGGAACGACGCAGGCCGATGCCTGGGGATCGTTTGGTTGTATGCTTGTAAAATAATTGTTGTTGTGACTCCCGGCCCGGACCTGGATGGTTATGCGGGAGGAGTATTAAGAAGTTTGAGCAGTGGTTACTCTCAGCACCTCCAAACGACGCAAGCTGCGGTCTGGGGGGCGTTTGGTTGTAAAAGGCCCCTATATCTCCCGGCCCGGACCTTTTTAGGTTATGCGGGAGGAGTGATGAGGGAGTCGTTGAATATCTCCTGGCCCGTAACTCGTTAGGTTTTGCGGGAGGAGTGTTCATTGGCGGCTTTATGTTTCTATGTCTTGTAACATGCATATGTGAGCATTTGTGTTGCATTGTGATGTGCCAACCACTGAATATTCCTAATTGGATGAGATTGCCTGGGTTTGTAATTTTAGTGCATCAAGACACCCATGGAAGATCACTACGGTCTGGGTGTGATGGCTAATTTTACTACGCCGGAATATCAAGAGTTTCGATCTGGACGAAAGGAGAAGCTAACTCCTTGACCAAAACAACAGAAAGGAGAAGCTAACTCCTTGATCAAAACAGCCGAAAGGAGAAGCTAACTCCTTAATAAAAAGAGCAAATTGATTGTTCCTCAGAATGTCCCTCAGAAATTTTTGAGCTAACTTGAGTTGTTTTGCAGTTATGCTATAATCGCGGACGATTACTCTCTTTCAAGAAGGGGAGAGTAACAAACTCCTGACGTGTCAAAGCCTAAAGAATGGAGCCAACTTACAGATGCCGACCGAGGGGCCTAAACCCTAAGAAGAGCAAGTAACAGAAGAAGTGTCGCAAAGTGATGACGTGGTCGCCTGAGAGCAGAAAACCCTAACCCTAATTTCTGCCAGAAACCCTAACTGTTGAAACCCTAATTTTGGAAACCTTAACCCTAAAACTTACAAACCCTAATTTTGTTGCCAAAAACGCTAAAACTGCAAAAACCCTAACCCTAACCCTGAGGGCAGCAGGGAGATTTCCGAAAATTGCACTGGCTGATACGTGGTAGGCTGTACAGATTTTCGTGATTTATGATGGCAACTTTTTGGCTTTGCTTTTGGACCAGATGCTTTTAAGTTTGAAGGCTTTTCACTGTAATTGCTTTTTAGGCCAAGGGCCTTTAAATGTGAGGTTAGGGCTCATTCTTTGGCATGCTTCCTGGAGAAGGTGCAGAGTCTGGAGTACCGGCTTGTACTGTGTTGATGCAATATAAAGAAATACCGAAAGGGGCGCCAAGGTTTGGGGCCAATACTCTCTGGGGTGGAATTCCGCCACTCCGTGTCGCGTGTCGTCTCTCTCTTTCAATTCAATTGTTATTGAAGTGCTAAAAGTTTGTTTTGTCTGTTCTTTTCTATTGGCACGTGGTGCCCGTTTTGTGGCATATTTGACCATCCGGAATGGACATCTGTGATGCGTCATGGGATGGGTGACATAAAGCATTGCAAAGGAGTTGTTTCGTAAGTTTGGTGAGAAAGGACTAAGTGATGGTATTCCAGATGCGTCACATGATGGGTGACAGGAACATCGGCAAGGGAATATTCCATGGTTAGGAGGTATTTCGAGCTGAGTTAGGGTTGTGCACAAGAGATAAGACAAGCACTTGAATGAAGATGGGTTCAAGTAAGCTTTGAGGAAATGCAGCTGCTTTCTGAAAAAGTGAGTTGTTTTTGAGAAAGCAAATACTTTTCCATGAAGGAGTCTATGTTGGCATTGCATTTGTGCATGAGACTGTATCCAGAGACACTTGGGTTGTGATTGTGTAAGCATGGTTTTGAGCTTATAAGGTTTTATTGAGTTTCTGGCAGGTTCATACCATTTTTAAAGTTGCCCGGCCGCCCACTCCCCAGGTTAGGGGTTGGGAAGAGGAGAAAAACAAAAGCGCCGGAGGAATTGACATACGGCTGCAAATTCCAACCGCTGAGATGATGCTGCCGCTGACTCCCATGGCTGCCCCAAGTGCACGAGATGTTACCAAGACCATGTAGACGAGTTCTATCACGAAGAAGTGCCCTCAAAGATTGTTTCCATCACGATGAGCTGCTGTTTTTCTCTGTTTTCATCCCATCAATGTCGTAGACGGGGGCTGATTTACAAGAAAGAACCCGAGAGCACACCTCTTAGGATTGCAAGAGAGGCTTCTCTGCATAGAGATCTCTTCCGGAGAGTTGCTTTTCTGACAAGCGAGTTGCGTTCCGAGTTCGAGTCTTCACAAGTGACGTTTTTCATGTTTGATCTATGAGCATTTGTTTGCATGTGCACTTCCTCTGCAAGAGGAAGTAGGAGCAAAGGAAGGCACGAGCCTCTGCAAGAGAGAAGGGCTATGTGGAACATAGCCAGATCAGCTGAAGGGTTTTGCACCCTAGGTTTGGGAGTAGATCAACAGATCTGAGAGTGGTAGACTCTTGAGTTGGGATCAAGGATTAGAGATTCCGGAGGGGCAACTTCGTGTCGAGGGATAACAAAGTTGATACTAAGATCTCTACGGAAGAGGACTCTAGGAATAGAGTTGGAATAAAGTTTAAGGTGTTAGGTGCGGCGGAATTGAAATGGTGAAGATCTAGGTTCTACACTTCCACAGATCTTTTACTTCTTTTCCTTGCATTAGTGATTGCTTTTGGCTTGAATGATGGTTCTTTTTACTTTTCCCTGAAGAGTGGGAATGAGAGAGCCAAGTAGAGATGTGGAGGGAGAGAGAGAGAGAAAGGGAAGAGGAGAATGACACTCGATGGGGTCCCAACCAACCCTCTCAAGGCCCCCCCCACACCGTTGCCGCTGTGGTATTTGCTTTAGATTGCATAAGTGGAATGTACACACATGCAATACCTCAAGTGCAGACTCTATTGACTCGAATGATGACTGTCGCAGCGGCATAGTTGCCATGGAGTTTCGAAACGTCTCGTTTGAAACGAGTTTCAGAAGTTTCGAAACGGTTTCGTCCGAGAAAGAAACACCAAAACAAAAGTTTTGTGCAAACTAAAGAAATGTACATAAGTTTAAGTGGTATAAGCGAAGATCTTAGACATGAAAAAGAGGGAGAATAGGACTAACTTTCATCATTAGAAGCAAGACAGAAGCTACATTCATGACATTGAGGATTTCATGACATAAAAAAATCAATGCTACAGCCTGACGAGCAAAAACTTACGAGCCTTGACTTTACCTTTGAAACGTCCAAACTCATACAGAAACGTTTCTAAAACGTTTCGTAGGTTTCATGAGTGAAGAAACGCGTTTCTTGGCAACACTGCGCAGCGGTAACTCCTCGAGACAAGGCACCTCTGGGGCTGACTTGATGCACCTTTGGATCCTTCTCGATGTGGGATTGTAGATGGCCACCAAGGGGTAGATCTAGGGCTGATTTGCGCTACCGATGTGAGAAGAATGAAGGGCTAAAAGCTGGCTGCAAAAATGAAGATCTGAAACGTAAATTGCCGTAGATCGCTCGTGTAAAGCAGGGCTGAAAACACAGATCTCAACGATGCCAATGATGGACAACAATGTGAGCACTCGATGACGGCGAGGGAATGGCCGAGGTGAGGCTCGATGGGCTGCCGAAGTACAGGACCGCAACGTAGATGCAAACGAGGTCAGATCCAACCGGTTTCCTGAGGGAGATGGGCTGAAAAACTGAAAACTCTGGCTGATTTGCAGGCTAGAAGATGGCGGTAGGGCTGAAATCTGCAAACGCTGGTGGATCTCTTCCAAAATGCCAGGGTGATCCGGAGTCGGAAAACGCTAGGCTGATCTACAACTCTTGCTAGCAGTAGGCTCTACTGATAGAAAATGCTAGCTGTAGGGCTCCTTTTATAGGCTAGGAATTTGATTTATAAATTTATTAAAGCTTAAGTAGGGCAAGCTGTCCACTAGACCCAACAAAATAAATTATAAATCATCCAGCAAGTTGTCGCACACTGGCCCACCCAAGTAGGGCAAGCTATCCACTACACCCAACAAGCTGTCCGGACATGTAGGTTTTGTAAACAGGCTCACAAAATTGCTGGTACTAATCCTCCTAGGAATTCTAGACACTCCTATCTAGGAAGAAGGGGAAAACTGGCTTTGGAAGTTGATGAAGCATGTCCACGTGGCACACAGAGCCATGTGCATGTGACATCCCCTTGTGCTTAAGGTGAGATACCGGTCTATCAATCCATCACTTCTACAAAGACATCAATCATTGATCAATCACATTTCTGTCGAGGGTCTCAGATACAAATCCTAATCATTGTAACCATTTAGCAATCACATCCAGATCGCGCTAATCTTTTCACAGATGTCTTGATCTACTAAATCTTGCTACTATCATATTCTGTCACGGGACCGAGCACCATGTGACAAGGGAAAAGAACAGACTGAACAACTTTAAGCACTTCAAATAACAACTGAACTGAAAGAGATGCACCACACGAGACGGGGAGTGGTGGAATTCCACCCCGTGAGAGCACTGCCCCAAACATTGGCACCCCTTTCGGTATTTCTTTATATTGCTTGAACACTGTACTTTAGCCTCCCTCTGCACCTTCGTACTGAAGCATCCAACATCCAGAGAAAGAGCCCATGGCTTTATTTAAAGGCTCTTGGCCTAAAAAGCAACTACACGAAAAGCTTCAAACTCAAAAGCATTTGGTCCAAAAAAAGTACTAGCACCAAAAGCAGCTGGCAGGTTTTATGGAAATCCGTACAATTGACATGTCAGCACGTCAACGTGAATTTCGTGATTCCGTATAGTTTGCCACATCATCAATTTTTATGCATTCTACTGAGTATGTTTCTGCTTTATTGAATAACTTTATGTCACCTGGTCCCATCAGATGGGACCCCTTATGTTGGTAAGACTTCTTCTGCTGCTTTAGCTTCTTTTCTTGCTTCTTCTTAGGGTTTAGACTTCTCGGCCGAGATCTGTAGGTTGGCTCCGTTCTTCAGTGGCTTGACACGTCGGCAATGTGTACCCCCCCTTCTTGAAAGAAAGTAATCGTCCGCAATTACAACAACATACTCGCAAAACGACTCAAGTTAGCTCAAAAATTTTTCGAGGGTCATTCCGAGGGACAATCAATTTTCTCATTCCAAATCGAAGCCCTTGATTTTCTAGGTCGTTGGCTTCCCAGAAGAATCTCATTCGATAAGGAGTCTCTTGCCAGATGGGAACTCTTGATTTCCTGGGTCATTGGCTTCCCAAAAAAATCTCATCCAATAAGGAATATTCAGTGGTTGGCACATCACAATGCAACACAAATGCTCACATATGCATGTTAAAAGACATAGAAACATAAAGTTGCTGATGAACACCCTCTCCGCAAATAACCATTCAGGTCCGGTCCATGAGTTGTTCAACGACTCCCTCATCACTCCTCCTGCATAACCTAAAAAGGTCCGTGCCGGGAGATATAGAGGCCTGTTACAACTAAACGCCCCCTAGCCCGCAGCCTACGTTGTTTGGAGGTGCTGAGAGTAATCACTGCTCAAACTTTCTAATACTCCCCCCGTAATAACCACAAAGGTCTGAGTAAAAACAACACTTTTCAAACATTCAATACTCCCCCCGCAAATAACCACAAGGGTCGGGCCATGAGTATGAACAAGCATTCTCAAACATCATTTCTCAGTACTCCACCTGGGACTAAATCACCAATCATTGAAACCAATATTAAAACTAGAGTCAAACAATTCAAATCGGCACCAAGACAAGTTCAAAATAGATACCATCCATTTCAAACAAAGTCCAAACAGGATCACCAAACAAGTTCTCAATCAGAACTCAAACGTAAAAAGCAATCTCGACATCAGTCGAGCTCGAAAAGACGACTAGCTTTCCATCCTGAAACCTGTACTAAGATTAGGGTTAGATTTCTTCCATAAGGTTGTAGCCGTCTGCGACATGGTCCATAAGCTCGAATAGTTGAAACAAGCCTCGACAAGCAATGTTCCTGTGGTGGTGATGGTAGTCCCAAGACCTGGCAATCACACTGGACCTCCAAGGTTTTTAGCTCGAGAAGAGACATTTGATGAGAGATGTCTAGAATTTTGAAGTCGTAATCTGCAAGGGTTTCCTTGGCAAGCATTTCAGGATACCCCACTCTACCAGAAGCTGCAATTTGAAGGAAGATGTCTGAAGGCATGTAACTTCGGGCAAATTTTTTTCCTTGAAAGCTTTCCAAGTCCAAGTGTACGGCTTGGTAGCTATAGACATCCACCACTACATGGCACTGCCTCTGAGAAAAAAAAGTGGCTCGAAAACTCTTTGATCCTTCTCTTGCAAGTGATCTTTATGGCTTATGCCCTGTAAGACAGAGCGATGAAGACCATCCCGCATCCGATGCGCGATGAGGTAAGGGTGGGAGTAGCTAATAAGTCTTGGGGTCGGGGCACGAAGATACTTCAAATAAAATTCCAGTAGACTTTGGAAGTGCCGGTTTGCTCTTTTTGCTCTTTGGTGGGACTGATATGCTTTCAGAAAAGCACACGCCTGAAGCTCTGATACCACTGTCACGGGACCGGGCACCATATGCCAACCGAAAAGAACAAACTGAACAACTTTAAGCACTTCAAATAACAACTGAATTGAAAGAGATGCATGACACGAGATGGGAGTGGCGGAATTCCACCCCAAGGGAGCGCTGGCCCTAAACGTTGGCGCCCCTTTTGGTATTTCTTTATATTGCTTGAACACAATACATTGCCGGTACTTCTCTCTCTGCACTTTCGTATTGAAGCATCTAGAGAAAGAGCCCATGGCATTATTTAAAGACTCTTGGCTCTTGGCCTAAAAAGCAGTTACATGAAAAGCTTCAAACTCAAAAGCATTTGGGCCAAAAAAAAGTACTAGCACCAAAACTTGCCGGCGCATCCACATAGCTGCCATGTCAGCATGTCAGTGCGAATTCTAGCGCGTTTTGCGGAAATCCATACAGCTGGCACGTCAGCATGTCAGTGTGAATTCTGGGATTTTGTATAGGCTACCACGTCATGTGACTTTACGCATTCTTTTGAGTATGTTTTTGCTTTATTGAATATCTTTATGTCACTGGGTCCCATCGGATGGGGTCCCGTACGTTGGTAAGACTTCTTTTGTGCTGCTTTTACTTCTTTTGTTGCTTCTTCTTAGGGTTTAGACTTCCTTGCCGGGATCTATAGGTTGGCTTTGTTATTCAGTGTCTTGACACGTCAGCAGTTTGTGACAGATTCATATCCTTTCATTTCACATGTCAATCAAGCAAACCATGGCCATCAGTATCCTCACAAGACAATACATCCACATAGCATGCATTTCACAAAGTCAGACACTTAGTTCACACTGAACACCGTGTTTCAATCATTCAATCCAGCCATCTCATTTCGTCCAGAACTCTTGATGCACCTAGATCACTATGCAGTCATCTCCTCCTTTCGGAACCCTTGATGCACTCACAACAGTATCCAGTCATCTCATCCAGATAGCCATCTTGATGTACTAGAATCTCATTCAATTCTCATTCACTTAGCCATCTGTCACAAAGTGATGACATGGCATTACCATCTGGAGAGAAGTGGACAAGAGAAACTGAACGGACTAACTTGAAGAACTTATGAAGCACCGATTGTGGGGCCTGAACCCTAAAAGACAGAAGCTTGAAGCTTGAAAGGGATTACCGTAAAATGTGTTGATATGCTAACGTGGCAGGACCGTACAGAATTTCCACAATTTTCGATGTAGCTATCACGTGACAAGCTATACGGATTTTCGCAAATTAGGCTGACTGCTTTGGGGAATCTCCAGCGCTAGCTTTTGGTTAAAAGTGCTTTTGGATTGATTGCTTTTGGGGCTTTGCTTTTGGGCATCCCATGTACTCTTTATAAGAGCCCTTGGGGCCTCACTCTGCAGAGCATCTGGACGCAAAGTTTGAGAATTGGAGAAAATCGATAACATGGCGTCTACAAATCGATGAACATAACTTTGTGTCAACAAGTCGTAAAGGTTTGTCTATGCGTTTACTTGGACTGCACAACGAGACTACAGGGCAAGGCCCAACTTCTGTTCCTTATAATTTTTTGGAAGACAGTGCCGACTCTCCAACATACTCATGTATGGCACTTTTGTATGACGTTAACGATATATGGTCTGTTATTGCATGATAGATAGTTTAACTATTCACATGGTTTTTTTGTAGCTTTACAAAACAATGTTCCATACCTTGCACACTCGAATGAGACGCCTACTCAATGACCAGGTCAATAGTGACTAGTCCCAAGTTGATTTTTGCATTTCTCTAAACTATAATTTACTATATGTAAACAAACTATTTCTGACTCCAAACAACACATCAATACGAAATCGCATCAGCACATCAATACTTAACCATGTCAACAATCACTTTGCCAAGGCAACCCAAGCAAGATTAGTTTTTGTGTGCATGTGCTTTAGCCCCTTAATTTATAAGCTCAAACTTTTCAGGCCTTACAAAGGTATATGTATTTGTATAAAGGTATGCTTATTGTTTGTGTGTGCACACGGGTGTGTGGTGCTTGCTATGGAACGCTTATATTGATTTGAGCTGCAGCGTAAAACAGTTAAATTTGCATGTTTTGAGTTCATCTTAGATCCATATACACGTAATTGAGGTTGCTATAATGCGTTTATTACGGTTATTGTCAGTAGTGGAATAAATGCATCACTTAAGGTTCTTGATGGTTTTCTTTTCAAAAGCGGGGGCTCGTAAGAGTTGCCCCAGCCATTACTGGATTGCAGCAATGGACAGTGCAATCATTAATATGCTTTGGATCTTGAATTCATACAGTTTGAGGATGCCGAAGAAGAAGATGGAGATGCCATAGAAAGGGTTTTATGGCATCAGCGTAGGGGATTGTGTACTGAGGAGCATGAGAGAGATAGGGATCCAATACTGGATACAGATTCTTCTTCCGACTTGAGGTGGGAAGAGCAGGAGTTTTACATCAAATGGAAAGGCCAGTCTTACCTTCACTGTCAGTGGCAGACACTTGCAGAACTTTCACAGGTTTTTGAAGCTCCTTTGTGTTTGGTGTGAGTGCTGGCATGCAGGGGATGAATTTCATGTTTTAGAAATTTATTGCCAATTTGTGTGTATTTATCAATTTTTGTTCAGCATGTGCAGAATTTTGAGACTTATTGTTTTATTTGGCTAATGTTGTGTAGCTGAGTGGGTTCAAAAAGGTTATCAATTATACTAAGCGGGTTGAAGAAGAAAGAAATAAGAGGCGAGCTTTATCACGTGAGGAGGTGATAATTTCGACGTTGTTTGCAATGGATGCGATTCATGCTGACAATTTTGTCCTGGATTTTTTTGTGGTTGACTGCCTTGTCCTTTTCATGAAATACTCTTGTACCCATCCCAGGCAGAGGTGCATGATGTGAGCAAGGAAATGGAGTTGGACCTGTTGAAGCAATATCGCCAGGTCTGCCAAGGGTGATGTCTTTATTTTACAACCTGCATAAGTTGGACATGCTAACGTTTGATGTCCAATTTTCAACTGCAACCTTTCTCAGGTAGAAAGAGTGTTTGCAGACAGAACCTCACAAAATGAAGTTGGTGAAGAGTTTCAAGAATACCTTGTGAAATGGAAGGGCCTTTCCTATTCGGAATCAACATGGTAATGGTTAAAACATTCCATGTGAGGTTATGCTCTGTGAGTTCGGGGTTGCTTATGAACTTTTAGTGAATAATTTGTGCTCTCCATTTGACTTTTACAAAAGGAGGCTGCAAATGTAAGTGCACAATGTTAGTTGTGATAAGAATCTATTCTATATGTATATAGAGTATTTGGGCAGTATATTTAGATCCGGAGTGACTTTCTAAGGGAAAGTTTCATCCATAATAAGGAGAGGTTCAGATGTATTGTTGAACTCTGTGTGGCCCATATTTATCAAATAAAGGAAGATTGCATCCACATTTGTGCACTGGTGGTGTTAGTTTAATCTTTGGGTAGTATCATGATTTGAACAGTTATTAGATCAGTGATTTAGTAGCAAGTCACTTCAAGTTTTCCAAGGGAAAGTGTTAGCTCTTAAAATGAGAGGCTGAGATGGAGTATTGACACCATTTATCAAGTAAAGAAGGTTACATAGACATTTGGAATTGATATGGTTGGTGGGCATGTCATAGTTATTAATCAACATATGCTTGATGAAGTTTAGGGTTATATTGTCTCATGGATGAGTACCACAAGTTTATAACTTGTACTTTTTTTTGAAGGAATATATTTAGGCTCATTGGGGAGGGGGGTAAGTTTGTGCACACACAAATATATAAGGTCCAGACTCCATGGACAGGTTTTGGTGGTATTTCATGACAGTTTTCAGAGGATTGTGTTTGTCCATACCCTTTTGAGGCTACCTATTATCTTCTTGATGATAAAACCTTTTGATTGCATGTAGGGTCTGTCGTATAGCTTGCTTTAAAATTTGACAACCGTGGTTTTTCTTTTATCATTTTAAAGGGAGAAGGATGTTGATATTTCGTTCGCTCAAGTTGCCATTGACGAATATAAGGTGAACAGGCACATCAAAATTAAGGAAATATGAATTTATATTATCCGGACATGGATTAATGGTCTACTATGCCTGAACAGGCTCGGGAAGCTGCAGTCAATGTTCAAGGGAAGATGGTTGATTCGCAAAGAAAAAAAGGAAAAGGTGTTGACTTTGCCATGATTTATTCACACCTCATGCTTTGTCGAGAGTACGCCGTCATGAATGTCGTGTGGCTGTCATTGCAGCAACTTTGCGAAAGTTTGAGGAACAGCCAGACTGGCTAAAGGGTGGCACACTGCGGGATTATCAGTTGGAAGGGTTGAACTTTTTGATGAACAGGTTAGATTCTGCCAGGATTGATTTTCTGTAGGTCTGCAGGCTTGCTTAGTGTTTTTTGTTGCACCTTTCCCCAGTTGGAAGAACGACACTAATGTGATCCTTGCTGATGAGATGGGACTAGGGAAGACTGTGCAATCTGTTTCCATGGTCGGTTTTTTACAGGTACTTCAACTTTTTTTTCAGCCTAGTATAACCAAAAGCAATCATGGTAAGGTCAGTATCTCTGTGTTTTGATGCTTAGGCATTATTCTATTGTAGGTGTGCATGTTGTTAAAGCTTGGATTTCTGCTCAATTGTTTTCAATTTGTTTCACAGAATGCACAGCAGATACCTGGACCTTTCCTTGTGGTCGTCCCTCTTTCAACCATAACAAATTGGGCTAAAGAGTTCCGGAAGTGGTTACCAGACATGAATGTGGTGGTGTATGTTGGAAACCGGGCAAGCCGTGAGGTATATACATCAAGCCCATCTAAAGTATCACTCTTGTTGTTCTCGTATCACTAGGCGATCTTATTTTGAGACTTGGGGGTTACAACATTGCATGCATTGTTCCGTCTTTCATGAATTCTTAGGGTGACTTTGGAAAAAAGAGAGGGAGGTTTGCATGATGTAGAAAGGAAAACAAAGATTTGAGTCCTTGAGTTTTTCATGAAGCTTATGCGTTTATGGGTTCACATGTTCCTTTTCTTCATATACAATGCTTTTCTTGTTTGATGTAAGCAATTGTTCACTTGTTGTCGCCTTTTGACTGCTCACACGGTCCTTGTGATTTAAATGCTATGCTTGTCATGGGGATATGAAATAATGTTCCTCATAGTTTAAGACCTTTCTTCAGGTATTGATATTGTTCATGTTCTATTTGGACTTGAATTTTGAGGTCATGCTTTAAACATCAGACTTGGCTTTCTGCTAGGACTTGTGCTTGCATTTCCATGGTTGCAAATGATCTATAGGGTCTAGCTCGCAGCTAAATGTTTGAGGGGTTGTAAGAAAACTCCAGACGTATTAGATGTTCTGCTCCCTGGTAGATTGCTTCTTGCTCGCATAAGAGTGCAACTCCTTTAAAATCGAATTGACTCTTTTTGTCTCACCATCAAGCTGCGGATCATTAGTTGTCTTCATGCTTAAAGGAGTGCCTAAATTCTTCAATACTTCCCTCCAAAAGTGCCTGTTGAACTTCCTATCTCTAATGACACTATATTTGAGGGAAACTCTTTAGCTTGTAGAGATGTGTGTGTATACTTTTTTTTTTGTGCAAAAGAAGATTTTCTATCAGTTTTATAATGTGCGGAAAAGGGAGATCACCATGTTCAACTCGTACAACGGCTAAATTATAAAATGGTAGGGGGGAAGTGCGGCATAGGTTGCCTGTAAATCCAATAAATGCCATGGTCCTTGCTGAAGAAGGACAGGCCACCACACCTGAATGAATGCCGGGCGTCATCTCTCAACCCAGCTTCCCCTGTATGCTATCAGACTGTCCTCTTAAGAATGTGAATCATTGTAGACCCATGCTCGAATCATTGTAGACCCTAGAGCATGGGGCCTGCCATACAAACCAGACATTGACGCTACTGATCAACTCCCTCATGTAGTCGCTCTTCTTTGTCCAAACTGTCGCTAAGAAATCAGGCATTGGGTAGTGCTGACTAGCTGAGGTTGTCCTTTTAATGGCTGATCCAAGGCTGCTGTGCTTTGCCTTGTAGCCCAAGGCTTTCCATGAGTACCCAGACCATGCTGTAGACCTCCACATGTACATCATATCTGGGAGAATGGAGGCAATCTTACGAAGGATCCATAGCCGTATGTGCTGTACTTTGGGGAGAGCCCCAAGGAGTGTCTCCTCTGCGGGCCGGTGATGTGGCAGCTGAGTGAGTTTTTTGGTGCCAATTGTGAAACGCATCAACTTTTTCGGGCTTTTGAAGGTGCCAGCTTTTGTTATGAGTTGATTTTGGGGCTTTCAGCCAATGTAAAGGCAAGAGGCCAAGGGCTTTCAAATTTGTGCCTAGGGGGAGTATTATAAACTTAAAGATTGTGAATGTGCTCCTTCCGGCAGTTGAACACTGTCAATTGCTCGGATCTAGTACTCCGCACAAACACAAGGGACACTTACTTCACTTGAAAGAACTGAATTGAACCGAATGAAAAGAGAGAGAGACAAGAGAGAGATAAAAGAGACGACACCGAATGTCGGGTCCCAAACCCTCAAGGGCCCCCTTGCTCTGTTGCCAGAGCAAGTACTTTCTTTATCCTTGCACAATGATGCTAAATGCTGAGATGCTAATGGGTACTTGATGCTATTGACACTGGGTACTGATGGGTATTGCGGGTACTGATGGGTTCTATGTCGACGACGATGATGTCAATGACGAGGTACTGATAGAATCTATGTCGACGACAATGATGTTGACGAGGAGGTACTGATGGGGTCTATGTCGACGCCGACGAGGTACTGAGGGGTTCTGTGGGTCCTTATGCCGAGCCAAGGCACAAGGGGTACTAGGTGTTGGGGTATTGTGTCGACAACGACGACGACGCTACGGTTGAATGCCGGTATTTGCTAGCGATGTCGATGGCCAAGGTCTGCAACTACGACGAGGCTAGGGGCTGAAATCTGCTGGCGCTTCACAACTGACAACATTGGTTCTCTTGGTTGAAAACGCTAGCTGCTTTGGCCTACAAGTACCGAGTCTGCGGGTTCTCTTGCTATTGCTTCTGCTTCTTCTGCTTCTTATTGGCGCCTAAGGGCTGCTTTTATAGGTGGCACATGCTGGGTCGAACAAGCACAGTGATGCCCCCACGACCAAGTAATAAATAGGCTGAAATTGACTTATTAAAAATAAGGTACTAAGAGGTGGTTAACACGGCAAATTACCTAGTGCTGAAATGCGGTACTGTGCAAGAGAGGGTATGCAACTATGACCGGCCTGGACATGTACGTCTTGCTAGAGGCTCACAAAGGTGCCAAGCTAGGTCCTAAGCTAATGACTCATGCTAGACTGTAGCAGAAGCATGTCCACGTAGCGCAAGTGAAGTGCACACGTGACATCCCCCCCTGTTAATGGTGAGTTTCTTTCTGGACGTTTGATGCTGACTGCTTCTGAGGCTTGTGGTTGCATAAACTGATGAAAACTCCTCCAAACGGGTGGATAGTGCGGATGTAGGTCTGGTGCGATGTAAACAGCGACCATACGATTAGCTAGGCAGGCTTACTACTGTTGCAGAATACCAGCCTTCATACTGACTCTACCTTGCGAGCAAGTACTGCCACTCGAATAGTCGTGTCGTGAAAACACTGCAGGTGCAACTCGAATGTAAAGGTGTTCAGAGGTATTTCCAAGGGTTTCTTGTTGACGAAAGTGGATGCACGCTACATGCGAATGCGAATGCGAATGCAGAAGAGGGTTAGAAATCCTGTCTCCAACTCCTTCCATATCCGCATAGTAGGCAAGTAGATCTTGGTACTCAAGATCTGGTTTGTCGTGTATCCGATGTTGATCTTTTCTCAAAGACATGGCAATAAAGATGGGAGCTAATAAGTTCATGATTGGGACTCAGGGAAAAAAAGAAAGTTGGGAGAGGTTCTTTGGGTTTTTGGTCTTTGATGGTTCTTGGGTTCTTGGTGTTTCTTGGGGTTCTTGGTGGTTCTTCCCTTGAGTTCGCGAAGCCGAAGCATGCACAAAGCCTGATACCAATGTGAGATGCAGCGGAAGTGTTTAAAGATTTAGCTCAAGGAACACTTACTTAACTTGAAAGAACTGAACTGAATTGAATGAAAAGAGAGACACACAAGCGAGAGAGAGAAAAGAGACGACACTGAATGTCGAGTCCCCAACCCTCAAGAGCCCCCTTGCTTTGTTGCCAGAGCAAGTACTTTCTTTATTCTTGCACAATGCTGGTACAATGATGCTAAATGATGAGATGCTAATGTGTACTTGATGCTATTGACGTGGGGTATTGCGGGTTCCGATGGTTTCTATGTCGACGACGATGATGTCAACGGCGAGGTACTGATGGAATCTATGTCGACAACGATGTACTTACTAATGGGGTATATGTCGTCGACGACGATGACGACCATGCGCCACTGAGGTAATGAGGGGTTCTGTGGGTCCTTATGCCGAGCCAGGGCACAAGGGGTGCTGTGTCGACGACAACGACGCCGCCACTACGGCTGAATGTTGGAATCTGCTAACGATGTCAATGGCCAAGGTCTGCAACCGCGACGAGGCTAGGGGCTGAAATCTGCTGGCGCTTCATAATTGACAACGGCGGCTGTCTTGGCTGAAAATGCTAATCATGCTGGCTGAAAACGCTGGTCTTCTGGCTGAAAATGCTGATGAGAAGAAGGCTGGAAACGCTAGCTGCTCTGGCCTGCAAGTACTGAGTTGTAGGCTCTCTTGCTATTGTAGAAGAAGCGCGCCTAAGGGCTGCTTTTATATTTGGCACATGCTGGGTCGAGCAAGCACACCGATGCCCTCACGACCAAGTAATAATAAGGCTGAAATTGACTTATTAAAAATAAGGTACTAAGAGGTGGTTCACGTAGCAAATTGCCTATGAGTTGAAATGCGGTACTGTGCAAGAGAGGGTATGCAACTATGACTGGCCTCGACATGCACGTCCTGCTAGAGGCTCACAAAGGTGCCAACAGTGTGATAGGGAACGGGCGGAACATAGCCCAAACGTTCCGAAACGGAATTCCGGACGAGTCCCGCTCCCGAAATGGAGTCGGGAACGGAACATTGGTCTAGAAAGAGGGATAACCGGAACAATGTTACGGAACACGGGAAAAACTAGGCATTTGTGGGGCAGATTTGGGGCTGTTTGGGGAGACATATCTGGGGCAGTTTGAGGGCAGCTTTGGGGTTGTTTGGGAGTTGATTTGGGACTAAGCTGAATGGAGGTAATTCATGCCTTTAGTTGACCGTTCTGGCCTTGTTCCCGTTCCCCCCCCCCCCCCCCCCCCCCCCCCCCCTCTTTCTATCCCGTTCCGGACCCTCCCGTTCCCGTTCCTGTTCCGGGTAACTTTGGGTGCTAGGCTAGGTCCTAAGCTAATGACTCATGTTAGACTGTAGCAGAAGCATGTCCATGTAGCGCAAGTGAAGTGCGCACGTGACATACACTCAAATATAATATAAACGTTGCAAGGGGCCCCTAGTTGAGAGGCCAATACATTTGGGAGCGGAACTCCGTCACTTCTTTTCTCATCTTAAGTGGGCCATGTCACCAATGTCACAAATCGCGATGATGTGGCATGACAAGTGGACACTTAAGGCCATTGGACAACATGCTGGACCAAAAATGAAAACAATGATGATGTGGCAGCCCTAGTCGTAAAGTGTGCTGTGATTTGCGGACTGGCACGTGGTTGCCGAATAGCTTCTACGTGAGCGTTTGGGTCGAGCTTTTGGGCCTTGTTTTTGGTACGTGAAAAGCAATTGGGGTGCCCAGTTTATGGGCTCCATGTAACCTATATAAGTGTGCCCAGGGGGTGGCTTTGGCAGATGAGCCTTGAAGTGATTGTAGAGCACACCTCCCGACAGATGTATTTTGTGATCATCAATCAAGCAAGAAATACTGAAAGGGGCACCAAGCGTTGGGGCTAGTGCATCTGGAGGTGAACCTTTTTGTTGTGGGTGTCTTTCA
Organism: Adiantum capillus-veneris; assembly: GCF_014529385.1. Classification (NCBI taxonomy): domain Eukaryota; kingdom Viridiplantae; phylum Streptophyta; class Polypodiopsida; order Polypodiales; family Pteridaceae; genus Adiantum; species Adiantum capillus-veneris. Next base: position 120,174,395 of record NC_140954.1, read on the forward strand.
TATGTTGCTATTGATTTCTCACTTGGGTGTCCAAGCTTGTTATAGTGGTATCAGAGCTCAGACGATTCTTCTTGCATAGAGGATTTGATCCGATTTTTTGTAGCACACATGGGTTGCGACACTGAATCCGATAGAGAGCAACACATCAGACCCACAACAGTTTTGCGGGAGAATGAAGAGCACTCGAATCCTAGTGGGGAAACGGAGAGTCCAACGAGGGCAAGCCTTCTTTTGAGGAGTTGAGAGAGGACCATGGCAAGCCGTCAACAAAGGATCTTGACAAATGTGAATACAAGCGACGGCGGTAGGTGGACACTTGTGCTAGGTGCCTTATGTCACGTGCACGCTTTGTGCCACGTGGACATGCTTCCAGAGCCAATTCTATACCTATTCCTAGATAGGAGTGTCTAGAATCCTAGGAGGATTAGTATCGACAATTTTGTGAGTCTGTTAACAAGACCTGCATGTCCGGACGAGTCCATTAGATTAGGTTTTGACAAATGTTATTACACTCCGGTGGACATTTGACATGACGAGCATGTAGGTCTAGGTTAGAGGAACGTGTCGGTCCAGTCCGTTCGTCAAATGGGTAGCATTTTGCAGAACAGCAAGCTTGGCGCTTTGCTTCTTTTCGCGAGCCATCAGCCCGAAGAAGCCGTTCAGCCGAGCGTTTTCAATTTTCAGCCCATCTCCTCGCCGGGATTGTGGTGGATTTGCTAACGCTACGTCCTCGGCTGCAGCCCTGTATATCGGCAGCCCATCAAGCCTCTTCTCGGCCATTCCCTCGCCGCATCAAGTGCTCCCATGGCTGCCATCATCGGATTCATCATCATCTGCGTTTTCAGCCCTGCTTTGCGCGACAGGTCAGCTGCGTTTTCGCAGCCAGATCTCTGTTTTTGCAGCCAGCGTTTAGCCTCTCACATCGGGAGCGCAAATCAGCCCCAGATCTACCCATTGGTGGCCATCAACAACCCCTCATCGAGATGGATCCCAAGGTGCATCAAATCAGCCCCTGAGGTGCTTCATTTTAAAGAGTTATCGCGGCGACATTCCCCATTCGAGTCAGTAGAGTTTGCATTGAGGTATTGCATGTGTGTACATCCATTTATGCAATCAAAAGCAAACACCACATCGGCAACAGTGTGGGGGGCCGTTGAGAGGGATGGTTGGGACCCCATCGGGTCTCTCTCTCTCTCTCTCTCTCTCTCTCTCTGCCTCTCTCTCTCATTCTTTATGTAAAAGGAACCATCATTCGTGCTAAGTAGCACACATTCAAGCAAGGAAAGAAGTAAAGATTTGTGGAAGTGTAAAGTCTAGATCTTGTCACCATTTCAATTCCGCTGCACTTGGGATTGGTTTTAAAGCTTTGTGATTTTGGACTAATCTTTGAAATTTTTCTCTCTTTAGTGTTTGAGTGTGTGTTGTAGCGTTTTGCCCAAGGACGGTTCTCTCACTCAAGGAACTGCATGACTTGCCATTGTGCGTGGGACCGTGCACCTTGAGCATAGGAAATGTAAACACTATACCGGGGGTTATAGTTGTGCGCCCGCGAGAGGATAGTTGACTTGGTGTGCGCGCTCGACCACCTCGACATAAAGAAATTCTTGCATGGATATTTGTAGTCTTAACTTCTTCGACACGATAGATCGCATGATTGAAGATATGCATTGGAAATTGAAAGCATGATGATTTTGATTGTGAGTATTAGGATTTGTTAGCGGCCTATGACGACAAAGGAAGGCGCCATCCAAATCAGCCTTTTAGCTTTGGAATCTTGGCATTGTTTGAAGAACCGTCTCTCCTATTTGCTTCATCATTCCAGAAGAGGCACATCGGGTCTACATCTACATCTTCTTAGCAATCGATAGCCATCAGTTCGGAGCCAAAGGGTTCCAATTTGAGGCAAACACCGTGGGAGTTGGTAGGCATCGTGAGCCTACATTCGTAACCACATTCGTTGTAGAGACGAGGATCCATCTAAAGCTTTCATCACATGGCAATCTAGTCGAAGCTCCAAGAAGAGCCTTTATGTTTGAGGAGTTATTCGGCGTTTTCATGAGACATTGTACAGAGGACTTGCCATGGTTGTGGGCATTGCAAAGGACATATGCATCTTCATCTCCCATTCGGTGATGCTCTTGCCAATTTTCCCGCGTAGGGGTAGCATAGGCTCGTCGGTAACCTTCGTGTGCGTCATCGTTTGCATATCTAGCCATTCGCTCTATGAGCATCCATTCGGTTTGCAGTTTGCAGTTTGGTTCACACCATCCTAGTTTGGGCAGCTGAGGGTGGCCGGTAACCAACAAGGGCATTGTTGATCCAGGAGACAATCCATCGTTTGCGAGTAGATGCATCATCACCATCCTTGTCTTTTTGGACATTTTCACATCACCTTGGGGAGCCTCTCTCAAAAGTAGCCGTGGGGGACATCATCGAGAAGGCCATTTATTTGAGACCATCTTATGGATTGCCTGGAGTTCGGTACTCGTACCTTACCTCAAGCAGGAGGGAATGTCACGTGCACGTGGCTCTGTGTGCCACGTGGACATGCTTCATCGACTTCGAGCCAATTTTGTACCTATCCCTAGATAGGAGTGTATAGAATCGTAGGAGGATTAGTATTGGCAATTTTGTGAGCCTGTTCGTACGACGTGTATGTCAATTAGATTAGGTTTTCCAGTTTTGAACCCTTGCATAAATGGATTGTACAAGCATTTTGACAGATTTTATTAGACTCGGGTGGGCATCGGACATGATGAGCATGTAGGTCTAGGTTATAGGAACGTGTTGGTCTAGTCCGTTCGTCAAATGTGTCACAGAATGGCGAGTTATTGCTAGAAGACTCCCATGTGCACACATTTTCTCAACTTGGCACGCCTGATATTAGAAGCCCATTGCCCAGTGTTTTGCAACAGATTAGCCAGCGCTAGAGGATCAGCCCAGCATTTTGCAGAACAACAAGCTTGGCGTTTTTGCTTTTATTCGCGAGCCATCAGCCCGGAGCAGCCATTCAGCCCAACGATTTCAGTTTTCAGCCCATCTCCTCACCGGGATCGTGGTGGATCTGCTAGTGCTACATCCTCGGCTGCAGCCCGGTATTTCGGCAGCCCATTGAGCCTCTTCTCGGCCATTCCGTCGCCGCATCGAGTGCTCCCATGGCTGCCCATCATCGGCTCCATCACCATCTGTTTTTTCAGCCCTACCTTGCATGACGGGTCGGCTGCGTTTTTGCAGGCAGCCTTTAGCCCTTCATTGCTCTCACGTCAAGAGCGCAAATTGGCCCCGAATCGACCCCTTGGTGGCCATTAGCAACCCCTCATTGAGACAGATCCAAAGGTGCATCAAATCAGTCCCCCCGGAGGTGCTTCATCTTGACGACTGCAGCGACATTCCCATTCGAGTGAGTAGAGTTTGCATTGAGGTATTGCATGTGTGTTCATCCATTTACGCAATCAAAAGCAAATACCACATCCGCAACGATGTGGGGGCCCTTTAGAGGGTTGGTTGGGACCTCATTGGGTCTCTCTACATATGTCATTGCACAATGTACTATGAGATTCGGGGCCGTTTCCACTTCTTATTTAGAGAGGGTTTCGGTACTTTCTCTAGTGTCATGAGTTATGAGGATCAGAGATGTCTTGGGCTATATCTACTTGAGTTACACAGATATAGAGATACTTTACTGGGGAGAGCTAGAGAGAGAGTCCTAGAGACGGATTACAGATTTCTTTTCACTAGATATGGGACAGCCAGAGGAGTTGCCATCACTGTAGAGCTCGACCCACACTCATTCGACCACTGCCGGCACTCTCATCGACCGAGCACTGGAGTTACAAAAATCCAGATGGCCACGATTGAGAAGAGGGGCTACACAACATTGACGGAGACCACAACAGAGGATTCGAGCCATACTCTCTCGACATCCAGAGTGCAGATGAGGATGGATTCTAGTAGTAGTACTATTTTTGTTCTAGTCTTTTTGTACCCAGACATGGTATCAGATTCACAATTTTGTAACAGTTTGGTCTCATAGGTCATTTTGGCCTTTTGAAGATGTTAATATAACATTTCATTTCATTTCATCTCTCTCTCTCTCTCTCTCTCTCTCTCTCTCTGTGCACATCTCTACCTCTCTCTCAACACACATTCAAGCAAGGAAAGAAGTAAAGATTTGTGGGAGTGTAAAGTCTAGATCTTGTCACCATTTCGATTGCGCTGCTCCTGACACCTTGTCAAATATGCCAAGGATCCGAACTGCGTGGAGTATTTGAAGGGTCACCTGATTGTTGAGGTTTCCGATAGATGGCAGAAGGTCGTCCACACTCTGATCAAGTTTGCCATGAAGAGCATGGTCAAGCCAAGTGTAGAGAAACAGAAGCTTTATTCACGAGAGGAGTTTGATGAAGCTTTTGAGAAGAGATTCAGTAAGGTAAGTTGATGAAAGCTAAAAAGGACTCTCGGAAGGACAGCAAGTCAAATGGTCATGCTGGCTATTTGGGTAGAGATTTATGCTCGAGGAGGCAAGCGGATCAAAGAAGCGTGTTTGCTTTGAGGAGGACCCCAATCCTTCTTCCTCTTTTGCCAATTCTTGTTCTAGTTCCAACAAGGATGAGAACAGAGGGAAGAAGCAAAGAAAGAATAAGAAAAGAAAATTAAAGAAACGCAAGTCTAGAAAGCATAGAAAGCAATGTAGCAGCTCGAAGGAGGAAACTTCTTTCCTTTCTGATAGTTCAAATTGTGATATCCACACTTTTGGTACACTTTATGGTAGCAAGGAGTATCACTTGTTATGAGCTACGCGATACGACTGTGGGCTACCTAAAGAGATACGAGATTATTGTCTGCAACAGAAGTCCGAGTCCATGCAACAACTAATGGGACATGCCAAACAAGGGCTTGCAATGCACGGGGGCACTCTTACGTACCCTACAAACAAGCTTGTAGCAATTCGGACTCGGCAAGAATCGAACAACGGTAACAAGAGGAAGGGAAAGCAACAAAAAAACAGGCCCTCAATTGTCAGCATAGCAACACGCCGAATACTACAAAGAGGGTAAATGTTATGGATGCGAGGAACAAGGGCACATGCTTGCCAGATGCCTCAATAAAGCGTCTAAAGATCAATCAGAGGACAAGCCAGAGAGTTCCAAAGCAGTTGAGGCGCGAACAAAGAAAGGAAAGACAAAAGCATGAGGCCAGGAGAGGCCGTTGTATAGGCCTTTGGGGGAGCACCTTGAGGCATTGTTCAGCAGCCCAATAGGGTGCCCTTGTGGCTAGCCCTTCACCATGCGTAGCTGGCCTATAGGAGACCAGATTTGCTAGCGTTTTCAACGGGTCCAGCCTAGCGTTTTTGGTAGGCAATAGGGTAGCGTTCTTGGCATGCGATATCGGCAACATGCGGGCATTGGCAAGGAATCCAGCCTTGCATTTCCTCCTCAGGACACCCTGTGTGTTCGATCTCAGGCTTAGGCGGAGCATCTCCACAATGGTGTGGGGATAGGAGAGCAGAGATATTCAGCTGTAAGGAGGTCGGGCACGTGCCAACGGGAAAGAACATACTAAAAAACGTTTAAGTACTCCAAATAACAATTGAATTGAAAGAGAGTGCACGACACATGAGACAGGAAGTGGCGGAGTTCCACCCCAATAGAGCACCGGCCCCAAACCTTGGTGGCCCTTTCGGTATTTGTTTATATTGCTTCAATTCAGTACAAGCCGTTACTCTGTTTTGTGCACCTCCACGCGGAAGCGTGCTAGAGACTGAGCCCATGGCACATATTGAAAGGCCTCGGGCCTTCCGAAAGCAGTACATGAAAAGCATCATCAGGTCTCTAAAAAGTAGCCAACGCTAATCATGGAAATCCGTACAGTTGCCACATCATCAATGTAACAAGTAGTAATCCATATAGTATGCCACGTCAGCATTGCCAGTGTAATTTTTGGGTTGTCTGTACAATAGTGCCACGTCATCAGTTGTTCGCAAGAGATTGTATGTGTGTGTGTGTGGGGTTATGCTTTATTTTAATTCCTTTAGGTCTTCTGGGCCCCATCGGACGGGGTCCTATAAGTTGATGGGACCTCTTCTTTAAAAATAGGCCACTTGTCATGGGTGGGGCACCACGTCCCAACGGAAAAGAACAGATTGAACAACTTTAAGAACTTCAATTAATAACTAAATTGAAAGAGATGCACGACACGAGTTGAGGAGTGGCGGAGCTCCACCCCAAGAGAGCACTGGCTCCAAACTCTGGTGCCCCTTTCGGTATTTCTTTATTATTGCCGATTGACAAAGTACAACAGCAGGGGAGCACCTCCTCTGCAATTTGCACGCTGAAGAGTGCCAGAGAGGGCCCCCAAGGCTCATGTTTAAAGGCCCAAAGCCTAAAAGCATCAAATATGAAAAGTGCTAGGAATTCTGGTTATTTGCCGGAGTTGCTTTTGTATCTCGAGCTTTCTTTCATAAGTTTGTAGCCAACCGCGGCATGGTCCATAAGCTCTTGCATGGTTGATACTTGCTTGGATAGACAATACTCTTGTAATGGTGATGGAAGTCGAATAGTGTTTCGCTTGCACTCGTCCTCCAAGGGAACCAGCTTGAAGAAAGACACCGGAAGGTGGACGTCGAGAATTCTTTGGTTATAGACTTCCATGGTATTCGTGGCAAGCATTTTCAAGTTGCCCTATTTTGACAAATTCAGGACTTCAAATAGAGAACTCATATAACTGCGTGCAAAGATTGTCTTGAAAGCTTGCCATGTCCTTGCAGCATGCGGTTGTGTCGCGATTAAACTCCACCATTACATAGCATTATCCTTAAGAAATGCGTTGCTCGAGAAATCTTGGATTCTTCCGTATAGTTCCCCAAGGCATCGATATTGTTGAATTGTTGGAGGAACTGCAACGCTTTCTTCCGATCTTTTACCCCAGAAAAGGTGGAAAATTTTATTGTTGTGTCGCCATCTTTTAAATCCTTTGGCTGGCTAGGTGCGTAGCCTGGGTACGGATAATAAGGATACCCATATGGGCTCCAACCATTGTATCCTGGTGGTGGTGGTGGTGGCAACATCGGTGGCAGAGGCGGTTGCACTAGATCAAGGTGCACCATATTCCTGAAGACTCCCCCAATCAGAACAAACGACTGAGAAGCTCTCGTACTTTCTGGTGCCGAAGTAGGAGGTACCACCAGGGGCATCAGAGGGCGTAACATGTAGATAAAAAACTATTGGAAACCTTGCAGCATCTGGAGATTCTGCTGAGAATGCCGTGAAAGTATGTCGCAGAGCTGTTGAGAAGAAACTGCAGGTACTTTGCCGAATCCTTAAACCCATGGTGCTTTGTCTGTTCTTGGTAGGATGGTATGCTTTGAGAAATACCCACGACTGGAGTTCTGATACCACTGTAGCGGGACGGCACCATGTGCAAACAAAAAAGAATAGACTGAACACCTTTAAGCACTTCAAATAACAATTGTACTAAAAAAGATGCACGACACATGAGACTGGGAGCTACGGAGCTCCACCTCAAGAGTGCCGTGGCACCCCTTTTGGTATTTCTTTATGCTGCTTGAACTCGGTACAACAGCGGCGTCACATATTTGCACCTTCACGCAGATGCATGCCAGATAGCCACATATTTAAAGGCCCTTGGCCCGAAAAGCTCTTTACATGAAAAGCTACAAGCCTATAAGCGTCAGCCAGTGCTCAGCCAGCAATAGCGCAAAATGCAAAAATCCTTACTTTGGCCACGTCAGTAACTGCAACGCAAATCACAGACTTCCCTATAGCCTACCACGTGGCATGTCAATGCGATATGTCCTTACAGGGCTTGCCACATCAGCATTGTGCTATGCAATGTCTTTATGTGTGTCTGGGTCCTGCTTTATTTATTATGGGCCGCATCGGATGGGGTACCCATAACTTGGTGGAACTTTAAAAGTTTGGCCCCTATCGGCGGCGAGGAATTGTAAGTGGGTAGGCACTTTTGCTGCTGCTTTTGCTTCGAGGGTTTAAGCCCCTTGGTCGAGATCTGCAAGTTGGCTATGGTCTTCAGTGGCTTGACACGTCAACAATTTGTGACATGATCACAATTCAGATAGCTACATTTCACCACCTGATAAGAGTATCTTTATCCTTAGATATATCAGGTAGTCTGATTTGGTTTTTTTCCCATGATCTTAGTGTATATCTAGTGTATATGTTTGAGAGTTTTTTCCATATTTCTTGTATGTGGACTTGTGGTCGATTTTATGTAATGCAAAGAATCAAAGCCCTACTTTTATTGCCAAAAAAACAAACTTGTTACATGTTTTGTCTTGACTCTCATGTGTGTATGCTTGAGTATGTGTTGAAAAGATGACAATTGCAGATTTTCATTTGTTCTCTTCACGAGTCACATGAATATCATAGTAACGAGATTTAGTAGATCAAGACATCCATGAAAGATTAGTGCGGTTTGGATGTGATTGATAAATAAGCTAGAATGATCATAATTTGTATCTGAGATCTTGATGGGCATAATGATGTGAATGTGATGTTGACTGTTTAGTGACCAGTGTCTTTGTGCAAGTGCTAGATGTGTGCAATTTGCTGCATGTGTGCATAGAGTTAGTGTCTATTGAGCTAGTTTCGGTCCTCTGCTTGTCTTGTTGGCATAATTGAGGGTGACTACTCTTCTTTCAAGAGGGGGGGGTGTATGTCTCAAACTGTGATGATGTGGCATGGCAACTGGACATTTAAGGACAAGGTGTCGGACCAAAAATTATAACGTTGATGACGGGGTAACCAAAAACTTACTTAGAGCTATAGTAAAAGAGTCCACACTCATTGATAAATTTACACTAGACAAAAGTATGTATGCAAAACTCAGACTGAGTTTCAATCGGCATTTTTTGGGGGACTGAAAACATTGACTTCCAACATTTTGCTGCACATTGAAGCTTGCCATGGTCATATATGATATCAAGCCTTGTGTTGGGTTTTCCAATATCTCTTTTGGGTTATAACTCTAGTCAAGACAAAGCCCAAGCCATCTTCTTTGCAAAAATTAGATTAGATTGAGAACGGATGGCAGATATGTTTATTGTTGCAAACATTGCACCCACTTATGCTGCCCGATCTCATCCTCTTGGAACATGTCACATAGGCTTTGTCCTTCAAGGCTTCCTTGGTTAGGGTGTTCATCTGACGGTCTTATCACATGTGTTCAAGGGGTATCCAGAAAACCCGTACAGGTTTCTGTTATGAGCTTTTTCTTAAAACACTTACTAGTTTTTCCCCACAAGGCAATAAAAGATCCTGTCATGGTGCCTATATTGCTCGATTGATCTCTCCCTTTTAGAGTTGCAATAGCGACTTTTCTCTTTGTCTCCTACTTGCTTATTTTTTGCTTCTCTTCCTCCTTTATCCCATCTGTGCCTCTCTTCAGTTTTGCAGATTTACCCTCTCAAGAGGGGAAGTTTCACAGTTGATTGTTTGTAAGAAAACACACCATTTGGCACTAATGATGGTAGTGGGGATGTAGTAGTAGTTAGTCAATACCACACATGATGGATTCAAGGTTCATGTCCTGGTATTTGGCCATTATAATTTATGACGCAGCTGATGGTCCTATTGTATTGTGATGATACCATGAGTCTTGACTTGCACTTCCCTTTATATGTGAAGCTGGGCTTTCTGTGGAATTATCTAGGCATACATACCTATTATGAAAATGTAACGTTAAAATGTTTTCAATGTGATCTGTGCTTGTGTAATTATGGTTTTTATTTCTTTAACTGATCACCTTCTCAACTAAATTGTCAATCTCTTGATGTTGAGAAATCCGTAGGTGCCTTGTTCGTTGTGTGATTTGTACGAAGGTTTGAGTCTCCTATTTAGTTTTCTAACTTGAAATACATATTGGAACTACAGGTGTGCCAAAATTACGAGTTTTTCACACACAAGAAAAACGGTCGTACAAACAAATTCAATACATTATTAACCACTTATGAAGTCATACTGAAGGACAAAGTAATTCTTTCAAAGCTAAAGTGGATCTACTTGATGGTTGATGAGGCTCATCGACTGAAAAATAGTGAAGCATCTCTATACACAACACTCTCGGTATGGATATGAGCTTAGTAGCTTTTGGTATCCCTTCTTGGTTCCTTCCAAAATCATGTATTCTTTTTTGGCGGTAGGAGTTTAGTACGAAGAATAAACTCCTCATTACAGGAACCCCTCTACAAAACAGCGTTGAGGAGCTTTGGTCAGTAAACTTATTGATATTTTCAGCTAGACACCTCAAATCTCTGTGATGCTGATTACAATCCAATATTTCAGGGCTCTCCTGCATTTTCTTGATGGCGAAAAGTTTAGAAGCAAGGAGGAGTTTGTGGAGAAATACAAGAACTTGAATTCCTTCAATGAAGTGGAGGTTTTTTTTTGATACTCTGTAGACTCGTAACAGTATGTAAGAAGTTGAATGAGATAACTTATGTCCTTTACTTTGGCAGCTTGCAAATCTACACATGGAACTCCGACCCCATCTTCTGCGAAGAGTTATCAAGGATGTAGAGAAATCCTTGCCACCAAAGATAGAACGTATTTTACGAGTGGGAATGTCACCTCTTCAGAAACAGTAAGGATACTTCTCTCGTCTATGAGTTCAATTGCTTTGTGCATTTCTTGTTTTGAACTGTCAAAAAGCTAAGTAGTGTGTACGTTTGAAGGTATTACAAGTGGATCTTAGAAAGAAACTTTCAGGATTTGAACAAAGGAGTTCGTGGCAATCAGGTATTGAAACGTTGAGGTTGCAAGACTTTTGCGCTTTATTTTAGAATCCACAACTACAGTTGACATTACTGGAAGCTATTTACTGGTTATGAATCTTGTGTCTTCTGCTGAAGAAGCTAAAAGCTGCGGGATTTTGAGAAGTTTCTGAGAAACTTTTCATGCAATTGCATTTGTGTTTGCATCTGAAGCATGTGGTAGTTTGATGTTCTGATAATAGTGAGAGGTTTTCGATTCTGATAATACTGAGAGGTTTCGAGTGCATGACTGCCTTTAATGACTTGATGGTGTTCAAGAGTTACAGCTGTTAACTAATGTTGAGATATGTATATAGTTTGATACAGTAGTTAGATTGTGGCTATGTGCTTGAAGACCTGACTTTGCTTGCATTTGACCTAGTGGCGAGCTCTCAAGGGCCTTTAAAAGCATTGCAAACAGCTCATAAGTGCACTACTTTCATTACTGCTTATTGAAGGTTACTTTTCCCTGCTTAGAACCAATTTCTCTCATTGAAGGCTACTTTCCCTCCCTCCGACCAATTTTCCGTTTGCAATTCCTGTGCTTACTAGTGGCTTAAGCTTCTCTCATGCTACTTCCTTTGCTCACCAAGGGTGAAAGTTCTACTTAGGATTTGTAAACCATGATGTTTGCAACCAAGGGCTTTATCTAACAGTTGCAAGCTATGTGGAGACAGTTGATGTTAATCAAACTAGGGCATGGGTATGTGGAATCTTTGTCAGAAAGAGAATGTAAATGTGCTTTTGTAAATGTTTGTGCTTTGGCATTGCTTTTTATGCTCACAATGATGGTATGTAATTCTTTAGACAGGAAACAGTCAAAGTTCAATTATTCTTACTGCACAGGATGACAAGTTGATTTCTAGAATAGTATCTTTAATGGGCTTGGGTTGTTTTTGCCTTCTCTATATATTGTGACTGTGCTTGAATAAGCATGAGGTCTGGTATACAATAGCCAGGTATTCAACTAGTATCATACTTACGTAAGAGTTCATAAACTTTTGGAAACAAAAGGAATGAGTTTTGCACCCTAATAAAATGTAAATATAAACGTACATATATGAGGATAAATGCTATGACTACTCTGAAATTCAGCCTTGAATTAAGGCTTCAATCACGGGAAAAACCAAACACTCAAGCACACATTGCAGCGAAGTACCCAGTAGCTTCAGTGGAAAGATACAGCTATACATTCATGTTTGTACTTACTACCTATTGTATAGGAGCAGAACAAGCTGATGCGAACTTAGAGCTTCAGAAAAAAGGGTTTAGAACTGGGGTTGAAAAAGGAAACGGGTTTCGTAAAACGTGTTTCTCCGCAACAGTTGCACCGTATTTGCTATATGAAAGGTTTTTATAAGTTATGAGTTTTACTGGCAGTTTTCTCTCTTGTGTACTGTTGTTGGGTTGAAGAAATGCTAAGTTTTACTTGCAGGTTTCTCTCTTGAATATTGTTGTTGAGTTGAAGAAATGCTGCAACCATCCTTTCCTTTTTGAAAGTGCTGATCATGGTTATGGAGGTGATGCATCAATGAATGACAATAGCAAGGTCCAGCGCTTGGTGCTGAGTAGTGGCAAGCTAGTGATATTGGACAAGTTATTGTTAAGACTCCGTGAGACTGGACATCGAGTTCTCATTTTCTCTCAGGTACAATTTTTTATATGATTCAATACTTCCTTTCTCTTGTCTGCTTTCTATCCATTCATACGCTTCTCACACTAACAGCGGTGTTGCAGATGGTTAAAATGCTGGACATTCTTGCCGACTACTTGAGCTTAAGAGGCTTCCAATTTCAACGTCTAGATGGAAGCACACGGGCTGATTTACGACACCAAGCCATGGAGCATTTCAATGCACCAGGAAGTGACGACTTTTGCTTTCTCCTTTCTACGCGTGCTGGTGGGCTGGGGATTAACTTAGCAACTGCTGACACAGTAATCATTTTTGATTCTGACTGGAATCCTCAAAATGATCTGCAGGTAATGACGCGGTAGTTCATCGGAGCATGGGAGGATCTGTTTGAATAAGTGCTTTTGTGTTAGTTATCATTGTTTTATAGTCCGATTCTGTCTAACAAAAGGACATAAGGTTTATGTCTTTAATGTCTAGCCTTTGCTTCCATCGTCTACAAGGGAACTTGTTCCTATCAATTTCATGTTCCTCATGTGTACTTGCATGGGACTGGTTTTCTTGTTTGCAAGTTTCCGTACTACAATCATTCGCTTGCTAAAGTCTTCTAAGAGAACGATATAGGTTAGAATTGTTTAAATTGTGAGAAAGATGGGGGACAAACAATAGGTGGGTTGCCTGATGTTTCTCTGGTCCATAGGCAATGAGTCGGGCTCATCGTATTGGGCAGCAAGAGGTGGTGAATATTTACCGATTTGTTATGAGCAAGAGTGTGGAGGAAGACATACTTGAGCGTGCTAAAAAGAAAATGGTAATGTCCTTATCTGAAAATGCTTCTATGGACATTTTACAAAGAGCACCACTGGAAAGCTCTTTATGTGATTGTGCAATAATCCTGATCAATGTGAGATTTATACCATGTTTCCAGGTTCTTGACCATTTGGTTATTCAGAAGCTAAATGCACAAGGCAGGCTAGAAAAGAAGGAGACTAAGAAAGGCACCTCTATGTTTGACAAGGTACAGCCTTTGGTTGCGCTTATTCCACAAATTGGTAATCCTTAGAAGCAGCAGGAGTGCAGTGTTTGAGAGCTGACACCTTAACTACTTATTTCTTTGGAGTGTCTTGCAAGAATGAACTTTACTTTCGGTTGTGCAGAACGAACTTGCCGCTATATTGAGATTTGGTGCTGAGGAGCTTTTTAAAGATGAGAAGACTGACGAGGAAGCCAAGACTTTAGAGAATCTGGACATTGATGAAATTTTGGCCAGAGCTGAAAAAGTGGAGACCAAGGCAGTTGATGAAAGTGAAGGAGGAAATGAGTTGCTTAGTGCTTTCAAGGCATATTTTACTCCTAATTCCCTTTAAAAATGTCATGTTGATTTTTTCTAGCTAGAGGCAACTCTCTCTCTCTCTCTCTCTCTCTCTCTCTCTCTCTCATCTGACCTTTCTTTCCTCACATTTTCAGCCATGACTTAGGCCTACACACTTTCTTCTCCTAGCCACATCGTGGGCTTTCCATTTTGACTCTCATCACCACGATCCTTGAGCATTGAGGATCACTTATCAACCCCACACATAGTACAGTACAATATCTTTGGTCCCATGGGTCATAGCTGACCTCCGAGGACGATAATACTCTCTCTCTCTCTCTCTCTCTCTCTCCCTCTCTCCCTCTCCCCCCCCGCAGTATTTATATTCTGTTATCCTAGTTTAATTTATTTTGTTAATCTGACTTTGTACCAGATACACCGCATTGTAACTTTCTGGTCTCATAGGTCACTTTGGTCTTTTGAAGGCGTTAATATAACATTTCATTTCATTTCATTCTCTCTCTCTCTCTCTCTCTCTCTCTCTCTCTCTCTCTCTCTGTGTGTGTGTGTGTGTGTGTGTGAAAAAAGTGGGTTGTTAACCCATAAAATCGACCATAGGTCCATATACAAGAGACATGGGAAAAACGTTGAAAGATATACAATGAGAGCATGGGGAAAAACCCAAAACAAACCACATGATACATCTAGGGATAAAGATACTCTAGTCAGGAAGTGAAATGTAGCTATCTGGTTGGTGATAAGCCTAAAAAAATCTGCTTGCAGCTTTGTCCACCTCAGGCCATGTAGCGAAAACTACAATGGTGAGTCCCAAGTGCCAAAGTTAGTGACGTGGCAAGGCCCCATGGAGGTTAGAGATATTAAAAGATCCTAACTGATGGACAACTGAGCCGAAGATAAAAAACTTTTGCAATCCCTTGTTGATGTGGCAGTTGTACAAACGCTCGGAATTTGTAGAAGGCCATATGGTTGGCCGCAAGTCGCAGAAACATTCCCAAGGGCGCTGCTTTTCATGCGCGAGCTTTTGGGAGCCAAATCTTTTCCTACCTGATTCGTTTGGGCCAAGGGCCTTTGAATATGAGCCTTGGGGGCTTCTTTGGCATTCACATGTTTGCGGAAGCACATTTCAAATCCCCCGGCAATTTTACCTTTCTGAAGCAATATAAACCGAAAGGGGCGTCAGGGTTTTGGGACTAGTGTTGTGGGGGTGGAACTTTGCCATTTCATGTCTACAATGTGGACGACCCCCCCCCCCCCCCCCCCCCCCCCCCCCACTTTCAAATTGGAGATAGAGGCGCTTACCAGATCAGTCTCCTTTATTCACAGCTTATGGGATACTACCAGCGAACCAGAGATAGATATGTCAGATTGGCCCTTGAGTCCTGATAGTTAGCTTTACAGGGGGACACTTCTTGGTGGTATACACAGATGTCATCATGGTTCCAGACACATGGCTTTGGCATGGACAGCTTATCCCCCTTCCAATACTCCCTCGATGCACCATCGTTGTCTCTTACTGAAACCGGCCTGTTCAATCCAAAAAGGGCGGTAGACTTTACTTTAAACCTTGATTTAGCTTTCACCCATTATTAGTCGTCTATTTTACCTGTACTTTCAAGACACAACAAAGGGGAGAGGGATACAGGCTGCTAGATTGCACCTGTATGAGTAGACAGACACCAGATTGGCCCCTAACTTAGGCGCCCCTTTCGGTATTTCTTTATTGTTCAAAAGAGGGAATAAACGCTGTGGTTCCTACAAGCTGCCCCGCACAAACTCGGCCGAATTTCCACTGTTCCAGCCCGATTTCGGCAGCATAACTGTACTAGAACCCTTCACGGTCAGTATTCCCACGCATTGACTGACTTTCCCGACGCATACGGGCACTTTGCAAAACCTGGCGAGAATCTGCAGCACGCTGAATTCTCTGTTTTCAGCCCTGAAAATGCGCCAGATCGCCTGTACAGCGGTCCCCTTGCGTCCCCGAACCTCCTGGGGGTATTAGGGTCCGTTTAGGGCCAAAACCCTAAACCTGCAAAAATACACAGCAGGCTGTAATTCACTGTTTCGGGCTCCGTTCCGCGTGCCGGTCGCATCCCTAGCAAGTCCTCGAGCTCCCGCACCTGTAGGGCTACTTGCCCTTTGAATCGGACGAGATTTCTGGCGTGAAACCTCTCCGAATTCACCTGTACCTGCGGGGGGGATTAGCCGCTAGCTAATCCAGTACCTGTGCAAGAGGCTCTTGCCTCGGCAATCGCGCATGAACCCACACAACTGTACATTGGTCAAATGAAGAGCCCACTAGAGGGGCATAACATACTGCCAAAGGGGAGAGAGAGGGCAGTGCGTAGCGTGCAGGGCATCACTCCTGGCACCGCACTGTGCATAAGAGGGAAAGCAAGCACTCCATAGCTCTTAACCTGTGACAAAATCAGCAAATGAGCTCTTCTTCCCTTCAAATTCAGCGCCAACTCCTTCTTGCATTGGAAACTGCACCAGAATGTGCCACTTGGCACATTTACAAGCATTTTCCCGTTTCGGGGTGGCCGCCTAAAAATATCCCAACCGGTTGCCCAGTTGACTTCACGGCAGAGTAAGAAAATGTTCCCTTTGTCATTCCGGAGGTAATGACGCCAACACATTTTCAGGTCCCAAAATAGCAGTTCCCTAAATTTTAGGAGATGCTGCCATTATATCTTTCTAGGTCATCCGACCCTCTTTGTACACTGCGACCACATCCAAAACTGAAATGTAGCCTCTGTAGCAAAGGATTCCACTTTGGCTAGTCAATGACCCCACTTGGCTAACCATAGTCCTTGTCCAACCTTAGTGCTCTCTTGCCCTCAGGCCTGGACTCCCTCTGGACAGTTCCACACTAGCTATGCAATGCAGGGCAGTTAGATTTCCCGAGGGGTGTTTCCAAAAAGTGAAAGTAAATAGATAATAAGAAAGAAATCAACAAAAAGGATAGATAGTAGTCACACGCTGGTGACACTTACACGGGCGAAGATTGCTAGACTCTTTCGCCATGACCTGACCAAGTTGGACACCAGGAGGACATGATAGAACCGACACAGGAGTTGGATACGAAGATGGCTTTCTATAAAGAACATCTTCTCCAACTCACAGGGGATGGGTTTGTGATTCGACCTAGCTACATGGTTACACATCTATCTCACGGGTTACATTGGTCAGATATCGACATCTTCCCACAAGCTTGAGATTGAGATTGAGATTGGTAGATTCAGAGGGATACGGCAGGATATGTTGCCTCTCCCATATAGAGCTAGAGACAGAGATGCATCATATATGTTAGTGCACAATGTACTACGAGATACAAGGTCTCTTCCATTATCTATTCAGAGACAGCTTCGGACCCTTCTCCAGAGTCATGAGCTATCCGGACCAGAGATGCCTTGGATTGTATCTACTTGAGTTGCACAGACACAGAGAGAGTTTACCAAGGAGATTCGAAGAGAGACAATCCCTGAAACACAATACCGATTTCCTCACACTAGAGATTGGACAGATAGAGGAGCAGCCACCATTGCAAAGCTTAGCTCACACCTGTGGTACTCTCATAGACCGAGCATTGGAGCTAAGGAGATCGAGATGCCCGCGCCTAAGGAGAGGAGCTTTACAGCATCAACGGAGACTGAAGCAGAGGATTCGAGCCATACTATCTCGACATCTAGAGTACATATGAGGATAGACTCATGATCCATTATATCACCCTCTTGTACTGGACACCCATTGTATTAGTGATTACGCATACCCTGCAGAGTTCTTGCTAGTAGCACTCGTAGATTCATTTTTAGCATCTCTTTTTTTGTACCCAAACATGCTATCAGATTCACCAATTTGTAGCGGTTTGGTCTCATAGGTCATTTTGGCCTCTTGAAGACGTTAATATGTCATTTCATTTCATCTCTCTCTCTCTCTCTCTCTCTCTCTCTCTCTCTCTCTCTCTCTCTCTCTCTCTCTCTCTCTCTCTCTCTCTCTCTCTCTCTTTACACTTCTCCATCGGTGGCCTCCCCTAGGTGCGACCGGCCGCCTTGTGGGGGGCGTTAGATCTTAGTTGTGGCCCTTGCAAGCCCGTAGATGGCCTCGCCGTGCCTTGCCGTCGACCCCAGCCCACGTGGCCGCCAAATGCAACAGCGCTACTGCATCCTTGCATATAGTTTAGGCAGGCTCACTAGCCTACACACTCACACACTTTAGCTGGGGTTCGCACGCTGCAATCCAACCCACTCTTCGTTCGAACACTTGAGTTGATTTCGGTCACTGCAGTGGGCAACATGACAACCAAAGAGAAGACTACAACCCCCAAGAACCCTGTGAGGACAACGTCAAAGCTCAACTGTAAAAGACATGGACACTCCAAGTCGAGAATCTGCCACAACACACATGAGCAAAGTGAGAAGAATTGAATGAAACAGAAAGAGAGAGATACGGCATGACGTAGTTTTGCGCCTAGAGAGATTAGCCCCAAAGACTAGCGCCCCTTGCGGTATTTCTTTTTTATTAATGCTTCATAAAATACAATGTCCGAGGGTCCTCGTCTCAACAGTGCGTATCTGCCTGAGACTGAGACCCTGGATCTTTATTTATAGGTCCTGGGCCTTTCAAAAGCAGTGTACATGAAAAGCTTCAAGTCTAAAAGCATCTGAGCCCCAAAAGTTGGTGCTAGGGCAGCCATCGCAAATCACGAAAATGTGTATAGGTGCCACGTCAGTAGGCAGTGCGAATCGTGGAACTTCCATACAGCTCTGCCACGTTAGTATCGCCATGCGTTTTGGGGTTCCTGGCTTTATTTTAATCCCTGTCGGACGGGAGGCCATAAGTTGGAACAACATATAAAGTCCTTGGTCTTTATTTTCAAGTCTCTCTCCTAGGCTCTGCAAGCTGGTAGCACTTCTTTGCATCTTTCAACAGGGCTCTGAGTGTGTTCGGAGTGTGTCCTTTAGGTCATGCCACACCATCACTTTGTGACATACCCCCCTCTTGAAAGAAATGTAATTGTCCTCGACCACGCCTGCACAACCAACATTAGCAAGCAACCAGTTCCGTAGACACTGACTCAAAGTACCGACGCACTAGACAACACATGTCCAGTACTTATACGAAGATGACAATCATTGAACATTCACATAACATTCACATCACTATCCCTGTCGAGATCTTTGATGAGAATCAAAGATCATTATAACGTATCTAGCAATCACATCCAGATCTCACGGATCTCTAGCGGATGTCGAGACTGACTAAATGTTGTTATTATCATATCCACATCACCCCTTAGGTGAACAAGATTGAAATGCTACAGTCATTTTGTCTTTCAAACATGCACTCAAACAACACACACATGAGAGAACACATATATCAAATTCATGGAAGGAATTCCCATTTCAAATTACTTCTTTTCTTAAAGTCATACGAAAGAATTCTGTCAGCCTATCAGTACACATGAAATCTCAAAAGAAATCACTGACTTTAATAGATTTGGGTAATTTGTGACAAAGGAGTGGATTAACTCTCCTCTTGTGCAGTCCACACCGCACCAGATTCAACCCGCCGATCATCGGTAACTCTTGGAATAGTTGAAGCTAGACCAAAAGCCTCAAGGTAAAGCTCTAGAATCTGAGGAGTATCTGTTACGTCCTCCTCCATCTATTTCATATCCAATGCCAGATTATTTTTAAACTTGACTAAACACCAGCATGTTAGCTTACCTTTCACTTTCTTTTCCTTGTGAGCCAGTATTTGTTCTGGAACGAGAATCTCCTTTGTCTCTTCTACTTAAGGTTGCTCTCAGGCTCCTTGACACCTCACCCTTGAAAGGTTTCAATAGATGTATTTTTTTTTTCCCCTCAAAAAGTGATGTTGTTGCATTGGAAGTTCCTGAGTTCACACAGGAGAAGGAATTGTTGGCGGTCATTCATGCCTTGAAGGTTTGGCGCCATTACCTCTTTGGTGCCCGCTTCGTGGAATGGACGGACCACCATTCTTTGAAATATCTCTGTGATCAGCCCAACCTTCAAGGTCAAAGGGCAAGGTGGGCCGAACTCATGCATGAGTTCGACTTCGAAATACGCTATTGTAAGGGTGCTGCCAATATGGTAGCCAACACCCTTAGTAGAATTCTAGAGGTCAATACTCTTTCGTTTGCTAAAATTTTGACCTGACTTCTATCTCTCTCTCAAAGGGCGTTGTCAAAATGATCGTCACTTCGATGCAATTTGGCAACAAGTCCAAGAGGGAATGCGTAGCCCGAAAAGCTATGGCCGTCCAGACGCCTCTAAGATGGCTACGGAGAGCAAGGTAGCGGAGAAGTATTTCATTCCTTATGGATTATTTATCAAACAAGGCAAAGTGTGTGCCTGTTGATGAGGATAGCCACAAGCAAATTTTGTTTGAGTGTCATGATGCACCTAGTGCAGGACACCTTGGTATACACACCGTACTTTGGCCTTGGTTGGCCGGTATTTTTATTGGCCACACATGAAAGCTTTTGTTGAAAAGTATGTGCAGGAATGCGCGCAATGTTAGCTCAACAAAGCCAAAGGACAAAAACGTGCCGGGTTATTGCATCCTTTACAAATTCCCGATAGCAAATGGACGAGCATTTCTATGGATTTTGTAGTTTGATTACTCCGGACCAACCGTGGATGCCATTTGGGTTGTCGTCGATCGACTCACGAAAATGGCACGATTTATTCCCACACGTTCCACCGTAAAGAGGCATGATTTAGCTCAGCTTTTTGTGGAACACTTAGATAAATTATATGGTTTGCTCGATGAAATTGCGAGTGATCGTGATCCGAAATTCACGGGCAATTTTTGGCAAACGGTCTCTTAGAATTTGGAGACCTGTCTATGCATGTCGTTCTCATATCATCCTGAAACTGGTGGACAGACCAAATGCACAAATCAAACTATGGAGGACATGCTACGAGCGTATGTCTCCGGACGTCAATCTGATTGGGAGCATTATCTCCCCCAGATTGAGTTTGCTTATAACAGTACAAAGCACTCCGCTACTGGCTATAGCCCGTTTATGCTTATGTACGGTTACGAGCCGAAACCACCAATTGCGACCGGATTCAAAGGTATCAAGATGCGATTGATAGTCGATTTCTTACACAACATGCAAGAACTGCTTCAGATTGCGAAAGAGAGCATAAAGACGGCACAAGATTGTGCTACTTTTTATGCCAATCAACATCGGCAACCCCGTGAACTCCAGGAGGGCATGTGGGTGTACCTTACGGTACCGAAGGATTCTGAGACGATTCGAATTGGCCATTGCTCGAAATTGTCTTCTCGTTATTGTGGTCCATTTCAGATCACAAAGAGGATAAGTGGGGTTTCTTATAAGTTGGACCTACCTTCAAACATTGCCGTTCATCCTGTGTTCCACGTGAGCCGTCTGAAAGAACGGCTGGGGCAGGATGACTTAGTAATTCCTCTTGAGCAAGTCTCGAACTTAGAAGACACCACTGGTTATATTCCACTTGAACCCGATTCGGTTCTTGATAAAAGGGTCCGTAAGTCTCGCAAGTCTTCATACCCCAAATACGCGATCAAGTTGAAGCATTGTCTTGAGTCCCAAGCCACTTGAGAGTCAGTTAGATCGTTAAGGAATCAATTCCCCGGCTTTATAACCGAGGATATTGCTGAGGACAGCCCTTAAAAATAAGGGGGGAAGTGTTACGTCCCTAGACATCAGGATGGGCGCTTGCAGTTATGTCCGGCCAGTGTGAACATGGCCCTTTGGTCATGAAGTCCTATAAATAGGACTTGAGTCTCATTTGAGAGACATCTTGTGTGATCACCACACTTGGACTCTTGGCCCTTGCCAGCCCGCACACCTCTACTAGTGTGGGTTCGGTGGTATGGTACACTGGCCCTTGTCGTAGAGGCTAGCCCGCGTGGCTGGAGGCTCCCAGGCTCGGGGGTGAGCCTCTATTGACTCTATGGCTGGGAGGTGAGCCTGATGTCCGCTCACTACGTTCGTCTAGGTATGAGTTTGGCTTGTGTCGTGTCATGTGTGCAGGATGGATCCGGCGAGGGACTAACAGAGTGGGTGCATACAACTTTGCATTTTGTGCCCTAGCCCACTCATTGTATACCCAGATTCAGCTCTAGTATCAGCCGATTACTTAGTTATAGCTTTTCAGTCCAGTTCTTTTTCATTTTGCTGGGATTACAGAGGATACCCACACAAACACTGATTTGTCTGAGAGGATGCCCCACCCATGTACACTGATTTGTCTCATAGGCTGAGTTCAGTCGCAAGACGTAAATAAAATCTCTCTCTCTCTCTCTCTCTCTCTCTCTCTCTCTCCCCCCTACCCCTACGCGAGGCTCTGCACAGGAAACTCTCTCTCCCCTTTCTCTCTTTCTCCTATGAGAGAGAAATGACGAGCTGTTGCTGCTGCTGAATGATGAGCTGTTGAGGAGAGTGGCAAGCTGGGAATCAGCAGAACACAAGGTTGAGGAGCAATGGGCAGAAAGTGAAGACGAGGGTTACGGTCTCGGGCACTGCTAGATAGCGGGCTGCGAAACAGGACGCCCCCACAAGGGCTGGTTTTATAAGCACCCTACAAGGGCTGCTAGTCTCTGTGTCGCAAGCTGGAGGTGTAGAGTACAGTTTCCAACACAGCAGGGTTTGGGTCTCCTATCGCCACGGGCTTAGTCATTGGTCAATACCAAGCCAACCATTTGTAGCAGCCTTTCTCGACGGTGGTTTTTGCAGGTGCAAGTTCTTCTACGCGTAGCAAACCCCCCCCCCCCCCCCCCCCCCCCCCCCCCCCCCAACCCCCCCGCCCCCTCCTCTCTTCATCTACTCGTAGAAAGACAAATATCTCCTACGTTAAAGTTTAAAGGTTTTTAAGCTTTAAGATAAACCTTTAGGTTTGCCTTATTCTCAGTCCCTCACCCTAGTACCCTACCCCACATTTGTGGCTCGGGTTCGATGAATCCGCCTACCGAAGGGGAAGGGCCGGGTGTAGATAGCTACACCACCCCAAAAAAACAACGGCTACTTTCAAACGGAGAAACAGAGATACTGTACTATCACTAGGATCCTTACGAGTTGGGAAAACCTCTAGGATACATGATGAGCTACTGATGGAGAAGGTCCAGGTGATGCTCAAATAAGAGCTAAACTATATGAGGGATGATATTAGGAAGGAAATGCGCGCGAACGCTGAGAGCTACAGGAACTCCATGTATGGAGACATGATGAGAGAACTAAGGAGAGAGATCCGAGGGATACAGAATGAGGAAATTCAGATCATGAAAACGGAATTACGAAACCTAATCAAGGCCGAAGTAAATGTAACAGAATGCGTTATGCAAAAGAAACTCGATGAGACAGTAGCAAGTTTTGAAGCATGGAGAACAAATATGGAAAAGCACATGGGGAAAAAGATGCAATAATCGAGGAGCTAAAAGGAGAACTTGCGGCTTGCAAATCTGCAACTGAGGAGAAGGGAGACGACCAACCTTCGGTGTTGAAGGAGCTCGAGGACATGAAGGATCAGATGAAAGCTCTACGGGAAGGAGATGAACAGAAATCGAAAACGGCATCTTCATGGGCGGAACGTCTTGTTAAGACACAAGAAAAGGTTGATGAAGCAGAGAAATGATCGAGGATGCGAAGAAAGGGAAGGCCCAGATGCCTGAGACCACACCTACCTCCACCATTATTAATATGACCATTGAGGAAGAGCAGAAAAGGAAGAATCGGGCTCTGCATGTGCGGATCACAGGAGTCGAAGACAAAGAGAATGTAGATGAAGAAGTGAGGGAGCTGCTACAACGCATGGGCATCACAGAGCCTACTCACACAAGTGCATGGAGAGTGGGCAAGAAAGGAATCGACGAGAAGGGAAACGTAAAGGATAGGGCACTTATTCTCCGCTTCCCGAATATAGAAATAAGGAAAGAATTTCTAAAGAAGAGGCCAACTCTTAAGAAAACCGGTATTTTCCTGGGAGATGACCTTACATTGGCACAAGTGGCACACATGCAAGAGATCAGGGCATCAAGAGAAAAGGGGAAAATCGCCTTTTATAGAGGAGGGAAAGTAGTGGTTCTGGAAAAGCGCTCATCATGACGGTGCAAGACCTATAGGGCGACGCTCCGGATAGCGGCGTGGAATTGTAATGGATCATATAGGCTAGATGTAGGTGCCTTTGAAGACAGCTTTAGGGACAGAGATAGTTTTCTACTCAGAGACACACCAGATACTGGGACAGCTTATGCCACATGTGAAGGGGTATTTATGGGAAACAGCTGGTCGACCAGACAAGAGATCTCTACGAGGTAGCCGGGGTTCAGGAGGAGTAGCAGTCTTATTTAAAGAGGAGCTGAAACCACTACTACAAATTATCAGGAAAGATGAACAAGCAAGGTATATGTGGGTGAGAATGAGAGCCGAGACAGGTAGATTTCTATATATCGCTATATGCTACTTCCCAAGTACATCAGTCTACTCCTCACCTAAAGGACAGTCCCCTTTCTCCATATTGAATAATGACATATGGGAGTTCTCTAGAGATGGAGACATCGTTCTCTTAGGAGACTTTAATGCCAGAACGGCCAACTCTCAAGCAGTATTCTATGATACTTCTGAGGAAATGCTTAGAGAAGTGGATTTATCACAGGAGGGGCTTACTAGGTACTCACAGGATAAAGAACACACTGAATACGGGAGACATCTCATGGAACTGGCAACTACACATGGTTTGGCCAATACTTAATGGTCTAGAGAATTTCCCTTTATCTGGGGGATTCACATGCTTCCTGCAGAGGCATGGGGCCAGTACAATGGATTATGTCATGACTTCACCAAGCTTTATTTCTACTATCGAGGTCTTTAAGGTGGGACCCAGACCGGTTGGGATTGCAGTGGATCATACTCTCTTGATCTTATCAATCTCCTTCCAATACAATGCCTCTCAAGTACAAAGGAAGAAGACACACACAAGATATACTTTCACGCCAGAGACTGATTCAGTCTATGTGGAAAAGATCTATAATAGGATGTGAGCAGCCGAGCTAGTATATACTGTAGAGGAGATTACTTCTCAGCTAACAAAGATACTACATGGAGCAACACAAGAGGCATACCCACATACTCAGCCTGATCAGAAGAGAGGATCTGGGACATGCCTCAAAACAATTGGCACGACGAGGAATGCAGAGAGACGAGAACCCAGGTCCAGAAAGAGCTTACACTTGGGATCATCACATATAAGCAGTCTCGGATTGCTCTTCGGCGTATAGTACGTCGCAAGAAAAGGGCATTTTTAGCCAAACTGGAGAAGGATTTATATCAGCTCTTCTTGAGTCAGGACTCACATGAGGCTTGGTGTTTATTTCATGAGCACTCATCGCCTTCGACAATTACTTCTCCTGAGATTTGGGATCAATATGTAACATCATTATATACGGTATCTGGACAGCCTCCATTACCAGATCCGCTAGAGCCATGCCCTGCTACCAATACTTTCTTTACTACGGAAATGGTGGAAAAAGCCATTGATAAGATGAAGACAAGACGAGCATATGATCATGAGGGTTTAGTAGCAGAACATCTGATCCATGCAAGGGATCTACTTTCAGAAGTCCTTACTCGTCTGTTTAATCGGGTCATGTGTGAAGGATTGCCTAAATCTTGGAAATTATCTACTATCATACCTATGTTCAAGTCAGGGGATCCTATGATACTTGGGAACTACCGTACCATTATGGTGGGTCACACATTGACCCGACTGTACGCATCCATTCTAGAACAAAAATTGAGTAGATGGGCAGAGAATGAGGGCATAAGGGCAACAAGACAAGCTGGATTCAAGAGGGGTTAATCCACTTTAGATCATATTCTTACGCTCAGAGCCATTATTGAGGAAGGAAGAGCAAGCGGGAGAAGGATGTATTGTTGCTTTGTGGATTTTCGGAAAGCTTTTGATACAGTACCAAGGGCCAGATTGATGCGTAGAATGCAAGAGTTAGGGGTCCCCAAAGAGATTATCTGGGGGATCATGGCCTTATACGGGTCAGTAACTGGTTATGTACGTACTCCAGAAGGGGATTCCGACATTGTTCATTCCACCGTTGGAGTAAAGCAGGGATGCCCATTGTCCCCTACTTTATTTGGTATGTATATAGATGAGGTATCAGATTACATTGATAGAGAGGGTGACAGAGGTGCTCAACTTGCAGGGTCATGGATCCCTCTGTTGTTGTATGCAGATGATATCGTATTGATAGCTGAATCACCAGATGGAATGCATAGGCAGTTAGATGCATTACATAAATTCACGGAGGACAGCGGACTGTCGGTAAATTTGGGTAAAACCAAAGTTATGGTGTTTAACACCACACCGCAGTGGGTTAGGAGATCGGCACCTACATTTGCATATGGCCAGGATACAGTAGAGTACACAGATGCATACACATACCTTGGTGTGGTATTTACAGGACCGAAGTTTACTCTTAAGAAAGCAGCGGATGCTAGATTGTCCAAAGCCTCTGCGGCCTTGGGAGGGTTGGAGAGGATGTGTTCACAAGTGCAGTTTCAGGAACCACGAACAAAACTTTGGCTCTTTGATACTGTGGTGGCTTCGGCTATGCTTTATGGGGTCCAGATTTGGGGACCATCTGTGGATCATGATAATTGGAAGTCAATGGAGAGACCTTTGGTATCTATGATTTCCCGAATGATTAGAGCCAAGGCCTCCGTACCACACGCAATTACCCGAGCGGAACTAGCTGCCCCTCCGATAGAAATTGAAGCTCTTACCAGATCAGTGTCCTTTATACATGGTTTATGGGATACAAATAATTGCTGATATACTAGATTGGCCCTCGAATCCTCTCGACAATTAGCAATGAAAGGAGATACATCATGCTGGTATGTGCAACTGTCCTCGTGGTTTCAAAGATACGGGTTCAGTATGGAAAGATTACCCCCCTTTCAATACTCTCTTGAGGCTCCATCACTGGCAGTCACACGAACGGAGATTAATAAAATTATCCGCTAGGATCTTATACAGTTGGACACTAAGAGGACATGGGTAGACCCTACACAAGAATTGGGCACGAAAATGGCCGACTACAAAGAAAACTTCCAACAGCTATCTGAAGATGGTTTTGTGATTCGCCCGAGCTACATGGATACCCACCTGTCTCATGGTTTGAGGTGTGCTATTGGTTAGATTCGTACATCCTCACACCAGCTGGAAATTGAATTTGGCAGATTTAGGGGAATCCCACCTGAGAGCAGAATTTGCAAGTTATGCAGAATGGAGCCGGAGACAGAATTACACTACATATGCCATTGCACCGTATACTATGAGATACGTGGGCGTTTCCATTGCCTATTTAAAGAAGGCTTTGGACCTCTAGATAGAGTCATGCAATACCAAGATCAAAGGTGCTTAGGCTTGTACCTACTGGAACTACATCGGCACAGGGATAATCTAATGAGAAGACAAAGAGCACTACAACCTCAGAGGCAGATCACAGATTTTTTCGGATCGAGAGAAGCAGGAATGGAAGGAGAAGCAAGAGGCCAGCAGCGAGCACAAAGGAGTACCCACATTCATACCAAAGGCACCTTGCACCCTCATTGATAGGGCGATTGAGCTTAGGAAATCGAGACGACCACGACCGAGATGCAGAAGCACACTTCACCGGAGGAGACTACAACAAAGGATTAGAAGCATTCTAGCCAGACACCCAGAATGCTGCTAAGAAGTTTATCTAATACTTTGTATTTAGTTTTTCGCATTTATTTTCACACTTTCACACTTTTTAGACATTGTAACAGATTCACCACTTTTGTATCAGTTTGGTCTCATAGGTCATTCTGGCCTTTTGAAGACGTTAATATAACATTTCATTTCTCTCTCTCTCTCTCTCTCTCTCTCTCTCTCTCTCTCTCTCTCTCCCCCAACAAGACGCCCTTTTTTTTTTTTTTTGCCTAGTCTTTTGCTTGGTTCACATCGATCAACTTAGGACCCCATAGTATATATCTTTGTTTTGTACTGTTGTTAGGTTATTTTGTTACTCTGACTTTGTATCAGATCCACCACTTTGTAACTTTCGGGTCTCATAGGTCATTATGGCCTTTTGAAGACGTTAATATAACATTTCATTTCATTTCTCTCTCTCTCTCTCTCTCTCTCTCTCTCTCTCTCTCTCCGACCTCAGCAGTAGTAGTTTCATTTTCTTGTGCACTTGCCACTTAGCTAATCTTCTTTTTACGTTTCATAAGTGTTAAGGTAATCCATGCTTTTTTTTCCCTTTTAGGTCGCCAATTTTAGCAGCACAGAGGATGACGCAACATTTTGGAGCCGTTTAATTCAGCCAGAGGCAAATACTCAGGCAGATGTAAATCTATTTTGAATTGAGAGTCTTTAAACTATAAGTTATGCCAGATTAGTATGTGTCAATCATGTTCATGGTGTCCTCATATTGCAATCAGGAGGCTCTTGCTCCTCGCGCAGCAAGGAACGCAAAAAGTTATGCAGAGGATTATCATGCTGAAAAGCCAATGAAAAGAAGACGGCCTTCAGGAGATGTGAAGGAACGTCCAGCAAAGAGACATGCCAGGGCACCAGAGGTGGTGGTAGCACCTGCTCCAAAGATTGAAGGTGCTGCAGCTCGTGTCTCTGTTTGGCAAGGCGGTACACTCTCAAAGAAAGATGGGATTGCATTTGTCCGTGTGGTAAGATGGTATTCCCTTATAAGGAGCTGGACCTTTGAGTTCTTACTTCGTAATGTTGTACGTTTTGTAACCAAGAGGTTTACCTTGTATTATATCTTAAACTGTTTCTTTTTTTCCATTTACATTTGTGATCCTATGTGTATGCCCATTGCTCGGGCATGCACACACACATACACATGAATGTCTTGTTTGATCAGGGTCTAATTGACATAAGTGCGATATAATCTGGTTGTGTGGTCCGGCCAAATTGAAGGGCTTTGATTGACATTGCAAAGTTAGGTGACTGTTGGGGGGATCTTTGAGCTGGCTCTTAGGGGGCCATTTGCTCTTCACAATGGGGCATTAATCTCCATTTCCAACATGCAAACTTTGAAATTGAATTTGAATGCCTGGCCTACATGTGAGGTGGCACTTGGTTATGTACACATTGTCATGAAAGTGCCCTTTCTCGCAGGCCTGTGTAGAAGAAGCGAAATTGTTTGAGCAAACTGGAGGTAGAGATGTATTTGCTTTTCTTGGGACAAGGCGATAAGAGGGCATGGAGGTGGTTTCACGGGAGCCTGCCACTAATTAATTGTTGCTCTTGATGGTTGGCGTGAATATGCTGGTATGCCATATTAGTCTCCAAATCTAGAGCTTATTTTCCTTCCATTGGTCTCTGGGCCAACACATTGCAGCTTCTTCACAAAGAAGAAGGTGAAACATGCTATATGGAGGTTAAAGAATGGGAGAGTCAAGACCACAGTGGCTAGGTAGAAAAGCATCCTGTACATGCGTGTCAGATGCTTAACACCAACATGAGCTCACATAATCACTAGAACAGTTTCTGAGGTGTGTTTAGTTAGCTGGTCAGACCATATGATTGTACTAATACTCAAAAGTGGAGACCCGCTTCCCTATGGCACCATGCTTGTGGTCTTAAAGGATTTTTGGAAAGGGAACTTAAGGTAGATATCTCTTAGATAGACAACATAGGGCTATGGTACTTCTGCATTTTGGTCACAAAATCTTTGGTAAAATCCATCATTTACTTGCAAGTGCTTTTTATCTGATGCAAGAAATTGCATATCCCAGACATAAAATTATGTTATCACGACTCACTCAAACTTTTAGAATAGGCTGTGGGGTGAGCCTTATGAAACGAACACCTTTGTTTTCGCTGAGGGCCTCAAAAGTTTTTGTTGTGTTTTTTTTTTCCTGCTCAGAAAGTTGACCTCCTGTCCAATGGACATAGAGTACATAGAGCCCAATTTTCCATCAATGTCCAGCCTTCGGAACATGGAATGCCAAAAATTGAAAAGGTCAATCCAAATATCCTTGCATCCTCCTCTCTGAACCAATGTTCAATAGTGTCTGCTGGCTAGGATCAATCATCTCAATTGGTTACTGGAACCAATGCATGTAGGGTGGGGCCTACTGCAAGTATTGGCCTCTTTCAGGGGTGAACCCAAAGGCAAATAGTGGGATGCTGAAGCTCAAAAAGATTCATAGCTGAAGGGTAGTACAAGTCAGCTCTTTGAATATATCGTAGTCTTTGCTGAGGATGGTCTGGTGCACATTCTTGCAGAATTCTCTTCTTCTGCATCTATTTGTTCAGGAAGTACAATCATGGTATGCATGTATCTACCTCGTTCCATCTGGTACCAGAGAGGAAAGTTTCTTTCCTCCGGTTTCTGAGTAGGCCAAGCGAGCTTCTACTAAGAAGCATTACTGCGAGTTCAAACCCATGTGACAGATTCTGCACATCAGGTTTTACTGAGACTCCTGCTCTCTATTTTACAACCTGCATGTGTAAGCCTCGGGTGTGTAACAGCTCCCTGGCTTTGCCAACCTCAAGTGAACATCTGATGATGTGTGAGCTTTCCAATGTTTACCGTCATAGCTGTAGCATGTAATGTCGTGATGGTCGGATGTGAAGCTTCAAGGAAATCAATCTATTTGAATGGTTTCTTTGTGTGTGGGTCATGTCAGAAAGTGTGTGGTTTCTGTCTATGGGAGAGGGCATAAAGCAGTTAACATTGTTCAGGAAAGGACGTAGTCTGTGTATATTTAGCTGGGGATTTGTAAACGATGGAGGACTGCTTATACTTTGCTCTATATGAAGAGGGCCAGAGAGCATAGGAGGTGAATTATGACTTATAGGAGTGCTGGAGAGAGATTTAACCCCTGTGAATTCTGCGGTGCGCATGCACGAATTTGTAGGGTTTTTACTACATTTCCAATTTAAGATCTTTGAGAGGAAGAGCACCTTTCGTAGCAGTATTGCGATCACACTTGCACACTCCAACATCACAGAATGTCGTGGAGCATATTGTAGTTGTGGATGTCTAAAATCCTATGTTTATTAATAGTTGCGCAGTAGTTGAACTTGGAAGGCACGAGTCTTATCTGGAGCTCCTTTGCGTTTTGTTTGCGCAGGCTAAAAAGTATGGTGATAAAAGTAAACTGAACATTATGGCAGCAGAGGTTGGTGGTGCCTTGGAAGTTTCTAATCATCGTGCCCAATCGCAACTGCTGGATGATCTTGTAAAGGGTTGTGAGGAGGCAGTCCGAAATTCAGGCTCTGATGCCAAGGTATGTAAATTTTTTCATATTAATTTAGTATATGTCTCATGATTTGATAATATGGTGTGCAAGTTACCACCTCTTGTTTTATTGATCAGGGTGCTATTCTAGACTTTTTTGGGGTGGCTGTGAAGGCACAGGAGACTATGGACAGGATAAAAGAACTTGTGTACTTGGCAAAACGTGTAAATAGGCATTCTGATCCTGTCGCTCATTTCCGACTTAAGACTCATCCCAAAAATCCATCGTGGTCAAAATTGTGTGGCTGGAATCAAGGTCTGTATTAAACATGATCACCTTCTCTCTATTTTTGTGCTGTTGCCCTTCACTGTTCCAAACTGCTTGGTAGTAAATCTTTTATACGCTGTGATGCTTTTTGCAGTTGATGATGCAAGAATCCTACTTGGGGTGCATTATCATGGATATGGAAATTGGGAAAAGATACGGAATGATCCCAGGCTTGGGCTGTATCACAAAATTGCTGCACTCGGTGTTCCTGCTGGCGAAACTTACCTGCCACGAGCACCAAACTTGGATGCTCGAGTGAATGCGCTTTTGAAAAAGGTATTATCTCATCTGATGAACGTTTTATGTAGACTACAATGAGTTTGTCTTATTTCTATTATGTTCTTTTACTACAGGAAGCAGAGTCGGATACTTTGCCAACCAAGTCTGTAATTATGGCAAGGCCAGTTAAAGAAAAGGTACCGCTTAAGCGGGACCGTGATGCAAAAGCGAAACCTACACATGTTGAAGCGGTGGAAAGAAATGGAAAATTAAGCAATGCAAGAACCAGGAAAGCCTTGTCAGCCCAAGCTCAATCCTCCAACAGGGACAGTGCACTCAAACGGCAGAAAGTTGAAGCATCGGCAAAAGAGGAGGGTGAGATCTCAGAGAGTGAAGAGCCTCGATATAAAGAAAAACTGGACCAGGAAGCAAGAGAGGAAAGATGGAGAGAATGGTGTGAGTCAAATATGCAGGATCAAATGCCGACACTGAAACGCTTACAGAAGTTACAAAATACAAGCTCCAATCTACCCAAAGATGAGGTAAGTTTTTTTTTTCCCTTTCCTTTTAGTGTCTGAGATAGCGTTGTGTATGGATGGGTGCTCAACAGCCTAGGGTGCATGCTATTGTATCACAAACAGGGTCTTCTTGTCCAATGTTAACTATCTAGTCAGGGTACAAACTTGATTGATGTTTTGGTTTGCCTATGCAGGTGCTCAAACGTGTGAAGAAGTATCTGAAGCTTCTGGGTAGGAAGATTGACATCGTTCTGCAAGACCATGAAGGTGCAAAAAATATATCCAGTAAGTGAGCTTAAACTTCAAAGGTCAATTGAAAGGTCTTCAATAACAAACTAGCATTATAGAATGTGCACTCTTGTGAAAGTTCATGGCCTGTGTGAACTTGCTTAATTGCAGGAATTGAGACGAGGCTATGGAATTATGTATCAAAGTTTTCGAATCTGACTGGAGAGCGCTTAACTAGTCTATACAAAAAACTGAAGGAAGAGGACTCACAGGGGCGCAGAGTTGTGTCTGCAGATTTTAGCTGTAATGGGACAGCAGGTCATGGTGGCAGGGACATGGATTCTACAGTAGGAGGTTTCTACCAGGATGAAGGTTCCAGTATTAGAAGAATACAGAAACCTCCCGATGGAGAGGCTTCAAATTGGGATTCAGAGAAGGGACGGTGGGATACAGAGGCCTGGAAGCGTGGGCTGAGAAGCAGTAATTTAGGCTCAGAGGAGGGCATACTGACTCAAGGCAATGTGTACAGCAGGAGACGGGATGGTCAGGCTGGAGCTACTGAAGGTCGTGACAGACTAGCAGCGGGAGGTAGGGGTCAAGGTGCCTATATGCAGGCCAATGGCATGCGAGGTCAAGATTTCAGAGAAGCTTTACCATCAGGCGGTAACTGGGGGCAAGGGGAGCGAAAATCCAAGTGGGGCGGAGAAGAATGGGTACCGAATTATGGAGATGGATATGATAGACGAGGTGCCGATTGGAATAGAAGGTTACCGCATTTTGCCTATCCTTTTCATCACGGTCAAGCAGATTTTGGTCCTCCCAGGCCTGGATTACCCATGGGATTTTTCCCGATGAATCCAGTGAGTTCTCACATGTTCCCCAATGAGGGAGACAGACATCGATAACATTTTTTCATTACAGCCATTTTGGTGTTGAAAGCAGCTTGGGCATCATTTTCCACACATCGACTGGAAAAGGACTTGCCCACATTTTTTCCTTGTTGGAGCAGCAAACCCAAAGGAATGCTACTCTGGGGTTTTAGTCAGCAATAACTTGTTGAGTCCTTCCTACTGCTGCTCACCCTCGCATTAAAGGGAACTGCCAGTGGTGCTGCGGCAGTGTTGTTAACACGTCGTTGGAGCTTGGGCTGTTGTCACGATGCCTCTGAAAGCAGAGCTTGAAGGCTTCATAAATTGAGATGTTGAGCAACATTTGTGCAACCAAGCCTCCAGGGGATAAAGAACAGGAACGAAGGCCGTCTATACAGCATCTTTGCTTGGTGCTTGAAAACAAGGCTCAAGGTGTTACCTTCATCGGATTGAAGGATCCATACACAAGTCTTTTATCCAGAGGCCTTTTCTCTACAAGCAGTCCAAGAGTTGCTGACTACCACAAATTGTACATTCTGTTATCAAAGTTGTGTAAAATCCCCAATATTTGTCATGCCAGGAGAATTTCTGGTTCAGTCTAGGACGTCCAGGAGAATTTCTGGTTCAGTCTAGGACGTCTCCAGAGCCACAGCATTGTCGTCCCAGATTTTGACGTGTAAATTACTCACACGAGTGGTTACAAAACATGCTGAGATGCACTGGACATGACTGATGTCTAGTAATCTTCAGCCTGTAGCCATCACTGTCGTCCTTTTTGTCACCAAATTTTGAACGCCGAGCATTCGTAAATCCAGACACGTCACCCTGTGTATGTAAGCGAGTTTCTTTGTACATGAGTATAGCGAATCTTCAACAAATTCACAATTGTGAATTGGCTGTGTCCAGTTTAAATGTGCTAAACTTATAGCATTATGTCATAATTTCCTTCTCATTGGGGAGAGATTAATGTATGATGTCTGATAATACTTTGCTGGGTGTTCTTTGATGTGTTTCTGTGATGGAATGACCCTCCTTAGGCCAAGAAAAGGATGCAGTGAAGTCTCTTTGAAATAAGCTTTTGTTAACCTAGGTCATCAAGTGAGGTTGCTGCTGTCCTTGATGTGTCAGAAAACCTGGCAGTCACCTTGCATAGCAATCACGTTTAAAAGCTGCACATTGTTCTGGAAAAATCAATTTGCTAAGCATTTACAATTCCTCTTTATGCGTTTTCAAAGAGGAAATGGAAACACTTTTCCCAAACTCTACCAGTGCTAAAGTATTTTGTTATGCTAGCACCAGAGAACCGACATGCGTAGTAATCTTTCAAGAGGGGGCCATAGCGCACAAAGCAACTTCAGTTGAAACTGCATCTTTAGGCATCTGCTTTTTATATAACATTAGGTGTAATTAATCATCACATGGACTTAATATTTTACTGTTTTCATCAAAGCAACTCAAGAAAAGCCAGTTAAATATAATCTTTTTTTTGGGGTGGTTGCTTAGCTGCTTGAACTTATGATTTAGTGACTCAATATTATGGATTGGAGAAAAAGAACATATGGAGATCGATTCTATCTGTGAGTAGGAGTCTTGCTTTTGTGGATTTTATTTTTGAAGTTATATTGATCACCTTGTATGATTTAGATTGGATAAAAACACAAACTACGAGACTGTTATCTTGCAAAGGATTTCGTTGGTTATGTTTTATATAAATTATTGAGGACTGTCACTGCTTGAAAGAAAAGTTTTTGGCATGAAAACAATGTATTTCTAATATGCATTGAGATGCCCAGCACGTATTGTCTATTGATAGCTAAATCTTGGTTGACAAGCCCTCCAAGCACTTGGGCAACAGTGTATGGGTGTCGCAAGGACGCTATTTATGTTAATAGTTTCTTAGTCATGATCTATGTATGGCTTGAATCGGCACCCTATTAACCTTGCTAGTGACATCTAAGCAAGAATATGTGGTATTATTTTATATTTACAAGCTGTTGAAGATATGTCATCATCACCAGATGGAATTCGAGGTTAAATAGCATGGTTTTACAGCCACAATGGCCTTCCATAGGTCCTAATAATTAGTTGTTGAAGTGTTGGAAAATCAAATTTAAAGTTTCCAAGGTATCCCATGAGAAGATTGCATTCATGTTCAAAAAATGGGGTTTAATTCATTCTGGTAGAAGAGGTAGTGGAAGCCCCATCATCGATGGAGTAATTGGTAGTGCACATACCCAAATCAATAGAGCAAGGGTCACTACAAAAACTTGGGAAGGAAATTCAGCAAAAGAGGAGAATAGAATAGAAATAATAAAAGAACGTAACAAAATGTACTACAAAAATTGACACTCAATTGACCTCCAAACCTTATTACACTTCACTTGAGCACTCGGGAGCAATTATTTTGTGTGTTGTGTAGAAAATAAAAAATTCACAAATGCGTTCACGATGCAGGACTAAGGGGCCATGACGCAACACCATGGCCCGAAGTATTCCATGTGGAGCATCTAATGAAAGAAATTTTTAAAAAAAACTGCCTAGAAAAGAGTAAAAGTCCAGTATGAATGTGGAAAGTTCACTTCAAAAAACTAGTTCAACGTTTTTGTTATTTTTGTAACAACAGACTTAGTCACGTCCTAGAGTACCCTATCATAATGGAATGAATGACTATAACATCAAAATTTTTATGTTTGTGATGGAATAATCTTTTATTGTCCTTTGATCCCAACTGTAACCTCAAAATCTACGCCACAATAAACTTGTTTGACATCATATTGTGTTTACATCCAATTCTAAAGAAAGGATTCTGAGAAAGAGAAACTTGTAATCATCATTGGTACTTACCTTACCTCATTTGTTAAGCTTTACCTAAGAAGAGTATAGCAAACCAAATAGAAGATGCTATAGGACATAAGCCTATGCCTTAAGGGCCGGTTTGCAATGATTATCTTACATGTACAACAATAAGGTAGCCATACTTTGACTAGAAATATGATAATTATATACATGCATATGTGTTCACAAAGTGGATTTGCACATAGAAGTAGAGACCACTTGCTTTAAGTTGATGGAAGTTACTTGCATAAAGCAAAGGAAAGAATAGATAAATAATATAAAACTTTATCGAAAATATTATGCATTATTAACACGTCTATATAGAGAAAGTAAATCCAATTTAACTAATTTATAGTAAATGCAACAAAATCTTGTCTAGAATTTAATTTGGGCCAAAAAATTATACCTATTTTGTTGCGTGCTACTCATATGCCTATTAAGTTTCCCTTTATGCTTGGTTTAACGTGTGGGATCATGCCCTATCAACAAACTAATGCAAACCACTCTTTTCTGGAGTTTGCATGGTCATAAAAGCAATGGCTAACTGTAGTCTAAATATCTATATATGTAGAACCTTCCATTGAATCAAATAAAGCGTTGTTTTTACCTTTTTCGATCAAATTTCTCTCTCTCTCTCTCTCTCTCTCTCTCTCTCTCTCTCTCTCTCTCTCTCTGTGCCTCTGCTTTTCTCTACACGCTCTCTTGCCATGGCTTGCCCTTGGCACCATCCTCCATAGTAGCTGAAAGCCCTAACAAAGCCCTTGCTTAATTTGAGCATCATACACTCATATGTTATGTGAAAACATCGGTAATTACCTCATACAAGATTAGCCTATGCTAAATTTATGTAGCTCTTAGTTTGTGGGAACTCTCTTGTGAACCATGCAAACTCTATGGTGTATATCACATATACTATTTTTACCCAAATTGGAATGCACCTCTCTTTCTTGGGCTTGCTTTAGTTTAGCTAAAACAATCAGGTATATGAATGAGGAATGAGCCCGCTATGGGGAATCCAGTCTATGCATTGTCTCCCTAACACTCTCTTAGTCATCTTCTTTGGGTGATACCTATGCAAGCTTGCCTTTGTGTATAATCGCCACATGCAATCATGCATGAGAGCCTTGGTGTAGCCAAAAAAGAAGAAGGCCAATGAGAGTGACAACACAATACCATAAAATATTCCCTCTCTCCACCATTGAGCCCTACCAACCGCCTAAGCCACAAACCAAGGCACACAACCTTGGCTACCATTGGCAATGCACGAGAACAAGTCCACCTGAAACTCTTGTAAGAAAGGAATATTTAAACTCACCACACCAAGGTAAAGAGGCAAGTATTTTACCACTTCACCTTTTCACCCTTGTCTATAATAGCCAAAATACCTATGCCTTAATTGAAAGCAAATGATAGCCAAAATATCTATGACTAAATTGAAAGAAAATGAAAATACTCCCTAAACTTGCCATTTATTTCACTTTTTAATACTTATTTCTACACTATTTCTCTTGTTTCAATCAGAAAACCCTTGCCCAACCCCACCAACACTACACAGTGGATGCTTAAAATAACTCTTTGGGTGAAGCCAATTTGGGCTTTTCAATGGAAGGTTCACAATCACCTCTTTTGGATCCACCTCCTAAACTTCTCTTGGAATTATCAAAAGAGCTATTAGCTATCAAGAAAATAATAATTCAAGTCTCTTCTATCTACTAGTTCAATAATTCAAGGCTCTCCTATCAGCTAGTTCAATAATGAAGCTCTACTTTCATCTCCACTCTCTCACTTGTGTATGATTATGTTAATCATGAAAGCATCTTTACTCAATCCTCCATAGCTCCATACCAATTGCTATCACAGCCTTAAGAGGGTTGGTGCATTGCTAATCCATTAGGTTAATTAAAACTTGCAATTAGATTGATTTTCTAATCTCTTACACACTCTCCAAGTGTCGAAAGTCCCGTATGCCACTAATTGCCTTGGAAGATTAGGCTATCGATTAAGGGAGAATTAGGTTGCATTGTTGTGTGTGCATCCCTCTTGTTCAAATGCAATAAAAATCCTCTATATACTATAATTACTTGCATCAAATAATGGTATTGAGAGTGCTCATGGTCAAGCACCACACTAGCAAGTGATTAAGTGATCAGAGGGAGTTGATTATCTCTATTGTTCTCAATTTGTGTGTCTATTAGATCAATTTGTCTAGTGTTTGCACCATCAATTAATTTCTCTCAGTCAATATTTGATATGCATAATCTGTTTGGAGAAAGGGTTTGAAATAAGATTTTGACTGCATCTATTCTTGCTCAATTTGCACTATATTCGAATGGTTTATTGTTAGCATTAGCCATTGTGAGGTCATGGGTTCAAGGTGTTCGCACCATTTTAAGTAAATGAAGATGGGCACGATGTAAGCTTGATGGTGTATTCCAAGGGTGGGTCCGTTAACAGTTCATCACATGTAAGCAATTTTTGTGGTGGGCTTCAAGCCCATTCAACCCAGGCTTATAATTCTTTGCCAGGTTTGCAAGAACTTATCCCCTTGGTGTTCCCACAAGCCATATGAATCCTAAGAGCTAGCATTAGTGTCCATCAAACTGAAGGAGATTCTTACCCTCTTCCAAAGTTACCACCCAAGGGCATTGTCCCACAGTTCAACAAAAAGAATATTTTGTGTAGAAGACAATCAACCTGATTTTTTGGAGACATTATTTTCTCAAAGGGCCTACCTACTACACATCTACCAAAACCTTAAGGGTATAAAACATTCACAATCAAGGGTTGATTTTTATATGCTTTCTCTCTCTGTTATAAGTATTTATGCACCTATGAAAAATCTAAAGCTATGCAAATATATGTTATTATTCTTTTTGGGACGATGTAATATTTTTGCTATTGTAAAGGAGGTTAGACACTGACACATAATTTGAGAGTCTCTAAAGGGTAAAATGGAGTAAAAGATGTTGATAATTAGAATGGTGAAGGGTTCCACACCTAGCAAGCCAAAATGCGAAGATATCTTATGAAAAAGAATGTATGGAGTATTATCAAAACATGTAACTAAGCAATTAGAGTTAGACCCCACAAAGTTAGGGCACCATCATCACAAATCTCAACACATTTTCAAGACTTGAGCACACTTATCATAGCTTTGCACATAAACTATGTGCACTTTGTCGATGAGTGCACATACTTTTGAGGCTTGGGAGCTATTGAAAAAAATTGCAGCTAAAGCAAAGAAAACTAAGGTGAGTTTGAACAAAAAATTGTATAAGACTTTTATGGAGAGTGGAGCTTTGCACACATACTATGTTCACTGTGTTGATGAGTGCACGTACTTTTGAATATTAGGAGCTATTGGAGAAAAAATTGGAGCTAAAGCAAAGAAAACTAAGGTGTGTTTGAAGAAACAATTGTATAAGACCACTATGGAGAGTGGGGTTATAGGATTACTACGGAGGGAGGACATTGCAAGTCTAATTAGTAGACTTAAAAGGCCTAGTTACACAATTCACCTTCATTAAAATTGAAGTGCAAGAAGAAGACAAAGTTGTAGTGTTACTCTAGAGGATAGATTGAGGTATGTTGTTTTATCTGTGGAATCCATAAGATGACCCCCTTTGTCCCTAGTCACAATTGCTAGATTGGGCAGCTCACTACCTTAATCCCCCATGTGGACCAAGAATTCAGTCAAGGATGTCACCTAGACATCTATAGTGAGTTATTAATATGATAGTAAATTAAATAAACAAATGAAGACCTTTGTGGTTTTTCTAATGATGTGGCCATAGATGTTAGCAACAAGGTTTCACAAGGTGAATAAATCAAAGAAGTCCATAACATTGTTGTCCTCCAAAATGATGGGGCTAGGGGGATTAGTACATTACAAAGAGGATGGAGTCTAGGAGGGCCTCTTTATTTTCCATGAGATTATAGAGGTGATTATCGTTTTGACAAATAGGTGCATGCCATGTGTGGAGGTGGAGAAGTAGTCAGAGGATGCACTTCCCCCCCCAAAGAAAAGGGAGATGAACAATTATATGATTTTCAGCCTTCCATAACTCCTACATACGCTCTCGGATTTGAGTAAAGATTATAGATCTGTAATCTATAGACATGTTACATGATATGGTTCTACCCACTAGATTTTAAATTTCATTTTGGGGGAGAATTTGAATTCAAATAAACTAACCATTTTGCTTGTTTGAATTCAAAATCCGTTCTTTGATTTCTTTCTCAAAACTAAAAGTTCTCACGTAAATTGCCAAATAAAGAGGCCCTTCTAGACTTCATTCTCTTCCTAATGAATTTTACCATTCATTGTGTGTGTGTGTGTGTGTGTGTGCGCGCATATGTATGTGTGCGTGTTTGAATACCATGTGAGAGAGAGAGAGAGAGAGAGAGAGAGAGAGAGAGAGAGAGAGAGAGA
This sequence comes from Adiantum capillus-veneris, assembly GCF_014529385.1. Classification (NCBI taxonomy): domain Eukaryota; kingdom Viridiplantae; phylum Streptophyta; class Polypodiopsida; order Polypodiales; family Pteridaceae; genus Adiantum; species Adiantum capillus-veneris. The sequence continues at coordinate 120,214,838 of NC_140954.1, forward strand.
GAGAGAGAGAGAGAGAGAGAAATGAAATGTTATACTAACGTCTTTAAAAGGCCAAAATGACCTATGAGACCAAAAAGTTACAATTGGTGAATCTGATACCATGTCTGAGTACGGGAATAACAAAGTTACAAAGAACTAACACTAAACCACTAAAGAGGGGGGGGGGGGGGGGGGGGGGGGGGGGAGAGAGAGAGAGAGAGAGAGAGAGTAACTTCAAAGTAATCACTAGATTATGCTTATGAAAAGAGAGGTTACAAGCCTCTTATATAGGCATAAAAAAGGGGGACACCATGGCTACAACATGAGGTGAAACATCACCATATACATTAACATCCTAGGCAGAAACTAACCACATGTTATCACGTGACGTCTGCCACATAAGCTTCTACATAGCTAAGCTCCCCTCAAAACATACTAGGAGTATGGAACACAATACACAAGACTCCCTTGAAACACATATACATAGAGGGACTCACAATCCTCACCTACACATACAAGTATAATCAACAAGTCTCCCATACACAAAGGTGGATGCACAAGCTTTCCTACACAATATGAGAATGATCACAAAAAGTGCTTCATATCACATCGATTATTTCTGTTCTCCTTCGCAAAGGTCTTCATCCAAAAAATTGTGGCTGTATTGTTGTTGTTCTCAAAACTATTGCCATGTATGTGTTGTTCGTTTTTCTTGCCATTTTTTTGTTGCTTTTCTTCATTGATTACTTTTTGTCATTGCTTGTTCTTTTGCTCAATCTTTGCCACGATGATGCACTAACCATTGGATTCTTTACTTCCTCCCCTCCTTGAACTTGTAGGTAATCATTGCATTTTTGAAGTAGGTAGTTATGCCTTAGAACGAATAATATACATTACAAAAGTACTCATTGTATGTGTGCATCTTGTAGGAAAGGTCTTACCCATCAATTGGTAGTCTATATTAATAATCATGACCATCACCAAATTTAATGGTGGAACACATTTCTTCAAGATTGATTGTTTTACAACAATGTGTACGTGTTGTGGAGAATCTCTCACTAAGGGCCTTCACCACACACAAAGTGAATTATATGATTGTAGTGAAAAAGCTCTCATTTTTTGGAATCAGACAAAGAGAGAAGGTGTTTTTAAGCATTTTTTAAAGCCAACATTGAATAGGAAAATGTTGTTTGATTTGCACAATGTTAGGTCCTTTTGAAAGCTCTTGAGAAGTTAAAAATATGCACCATATCAAAAAATTAGGATTGGAAAAGGAGGCTCGATATATTGAGCAAATCAAGCAAAAATCAATTATTTTGGCCTCTTTTTTTGAAGAGAGATTAAGTAGTGTGTGGGAAGGGAAGGTCAAATGAACTCCAAATGGAGCTCTTAAACGATAAAATGGAAGATTGGAGAAAAGGAGATCTTTGTGCACAAAGTACTTGCAAAATGATGTTTTGATGTCTAACGGGAAAAAAAAGCCATAAACCACACACAATCAATGAGATAGACAACAAGAGCTAAACTCACGCACACTAGATGCAACTATAAGCATCAATTAACTTAAGCACCGGCATAATGAAACCTAGTTATCTAACAAAAAAACTCTAATTTTTGCCAATTAACACTTAACTCTCTTGATGTGAGGTGGCCCATGGATTTGTTCATGGTAGTCCTAGGAGAGGTAGCTACCACTATGATATTGATAGATAGCAATGTAATTGTTTTATAATGTTAGCTACAAGTCTTCCATGTTAGTGAGCACTATCAGACTGGATGCTAACATTGTTAGCCTGGGACCTACCACTAGTGTTGAGGAAACAAGAGTCTTCTAGTACTAGTCATGGTAGCTACCATTCTGATAATGGTAGCTATCACTCTGCCATGTGGTGGATTGGTAGGTTTTGCTGTCAACCTCCTTGCTAGTCCCTATAAAGGTAGAGATCAATCTTATATTTGTAGCTACCAGTTTTCCATGGTAGTTTAGGTGGACTGGTAGTTACCACTGTCAATATGGTATCTATTACACTAATAATTCTCGCTGCCATGCTAGCCCTAGGAAAGGTAGCTACCACTCTTAGTGTGGTAGCTACCAACATAATAGTGGTACAATGGTAGCTACCAGTCTACCATGGTAGTATTGGTAGCTACCACTAATACTCTGGAAGGCATCACTCTTACAGTCATAATCTTGGTAGCTGCCAATCTGATAGTGATAGCTATCTGTCTAAAAGGTAGCTACCACTCTTAGGGTGGGAGCTACCAATATAATAGTCGTATAATGGTAGCTACCAATCTGCCATGGTAAAAATGGTAACTATCACTAGTACTCTAGAAGGCATTTGCTGAATTTAAGGCTGATTTGAATGCTACTTTCAAGATGAAAGATTTGGGGTTGTTGCAACACTACTTGGGTATACAATTTAAGCAGTGTGATGGTGATATCACCTTGTGGTGTCAAAATAGTTACATAGAGACATTGCTATGTAAGTTTGGACTTAACGATTGCAAACCTATTGCCACTCCCATGGAAACAGGTTTGAAATTGAGTCTTCATGATGCTAGTGATTCTGCCGATATCACTCTTTACCAAACTGCGGTAGGCTGCCTCATTTATGTATGCAACATGAGGCTAGATATTTAGCTTGCAATTCAATTTGTTTCAATCATTTTTGTTTATAAGTTCAAGTTTTTTCATTCATTTTAAATTTATTTCAATCGTTTTTGTGTAATTGCATAGTATCAAGGAAGAAAAGACCATACCATGATCATTCATACCTTCTATTTTGTGTTTGCATAAATTCACCGGTTGTCTTTTTGTTGTAGTGAATGTACAACACTCCCGAGTATGTACTTTAGGCTTCAAATCTTGTTTGAGCATGAGAGAGAGAGAGAGAGAGAGAGAGAGAGAGAGAGAGAGAAGAATAAGAAGAAGAAGATAATTTTAACATTGTTGAAACCTATCCCAAGAGACCTTAAAGATCTGTCCAACGAGAGCCTTGTGTGTGTGTGTGTGTGTGTGTGAGAGAGAGAGAGAGAGAGAGAGAGAGAGAGAGTTGGTAATTAAGCATATATATGGTCAGGCTCCCAAGAGCCCGACAAAAATATCTGTTGAAAAAAAAAAGAAATAACGTCTCTTAAGATATGTATTTGACAGTACGTAGCTTAAACGATGCCAAAAAATGGTTATTATTTACGTCACGTAAGCAATGGCGAGCGTTGTATAAGAGACACCATTTTGTGTTGCTTGTACAATTATTTTTTGTTGTTATAAGAATTCCTTAGCGACAATTCTATCGAGACGCTGATAGCGATGTCCTACCCATTTCTATATGGTCTCTTCTTTTTCTTAGGACACCATCATTATTATGCACTAAGCGACAAACCCCATTTAAAATCATTCATAAGAATAAAATTATGTTTTTGGAATGCCATGAATTTTGTACCAAGATCTATTGCAAATCTCATTGCCATTAAAAGAAAATACATAGGAAGTCTTTGCAGTCACTATGTTCTCATGCCAAGTAGTCAACATTGTATCATACACACAATTGGTTCTATTTTGCAAGCTCCATTCCCAACATTCATTCTACATAGCCATGACCTTGTTAGGAGTAAAGGAGTACCTAAATACGAATTACAGTGTTCTACTTAATGGAGAGAGATAATTGCACACACAAGAAAGATAGTAGAGAAGATAGAGAGAGAGCACACACGATATACATGGTTCACCCAAAATGTGGGCTACGTCCATGGGAAAGCAGTCATTCAATGGATTTTGCACTTCAAACTAGAAGTAGGCTACAAAGGATTAGAAACCCTTAACAAAACTCTTGCCTTGATTCACTCTCACCACCTTACACACCTTCACCAACTCACACACCCTTCAATGCAGCTTCATTAAATTTTGTGTGTAGAAGAGACCTCTTTTTATAGGCCAAAATGGGTTGCCCTCTCTCATGAGAGACAACCGTGTGTAACTGCTCTTGTGTAGGGAAATCCAAGTAGAACTCCTCCATGCACCCATGTGTAGCCACCCTTGAGTAGACAAGTCTGCCTAGAAATCGGTCATTCACCTATGTGTAGCCGTAGACAAGTCAGCGTGAAACTCATCCACCGACCATTGAATTTGGCCACTGACCAAATACTTTCAATCACCATCCGTCGACCATTGACTATCGGGGCCAGTTGCCAAAGACTTTTGACCACCGGCCATTTGCCATTGACTATCGGCCACCAACCAATCGACAACCGACCGACTGTTTTTTGGTCACTTTTTGACCGTCGTGCGGCCACAATCTTCTAGTTTTTAGGAATATTCCGATGAATCTTTTCTAAAGTTGAGCTCCTAAATTTTATCACTATTGGATTTTCCTCATATGGAGGTGTAGGGAGGTGTTGTAGCAATGGACTAATCACAACCCACACAATTATCAATCCGTGGATCGACAACCCGACTAGCGCTTGGAGGCATGAGCATCATAGGATGGATCAAAATAGAGGATTCAAGGGATCCTTCTACCCATCATAGAGAGAAGCCATGGAAGGGGCTTCCTCTAATCAACCACACAACCCTACTTACTAATCACTTTGCACACAATCATATGATTGAAATTAACCTCTCACATCAATCACCCTAATCACACAACTACACAAGCATGCAATTAACATACCTATTTTGCATCAGTGTGGCCATTCCGGTCCGTCTCCTCAATGCTACTACGTATGCACACACACTAATCACACACCTTGTAGAGAGAGAGAAAGAGAAGAAAGGCATAGCCTTCACACACCATGGCCAATGGTGTGGATAGAAGAGATTAACTTAAACATGGATTAGAGATCTAACATCACACTAATTCAATTTCACTTCACATAATCAAAACAAAGAAAACTAATAAGAACTAAAGTGCAATTGATTATTAGAAATCAAGAGCTACAGGGGCATGGAAAGCTCATGAGCCTCATGACTATCCACTATACAAAGAAGAGAGCGAGAAGAGTGCTCACCCAAGAATGACTTCCTATTTAGCATAGGGCTCTTTTATAGTTTTGGGCTTCAAACCCTTTAACTATGGGATAAAGTTGAGCCCTTTATCCTAAGCTTATACAATTAGGAATTCCTAAATGATCCCAAAGCCTTACACAATGAATAGGAAATACAATAGCACATACGTAGCATGTCCTTGTGTGCCGTTGAAGCAAAGCACGGAGACGTGGGTGAAAGCAAGTCCATGGAGGAATGTTGAGCTGCAAAACATAAGATAAGTCATGAGTATCAAAGGTCAACAAAGATGAATAAAACATGAATTGTGTGCACTTTATCGTACGTGTTGGACACTGGGAACTTGCCAAACACTATGTGCGAGCCACAAATGGCTACAAGCACACAACTAAAAGATCCTAGCAAGCTCAAAGGGGCAATGGTCTGTCACTCACTGCTCAATGCTTTTCGTCATGAAGGATCCTCTGCTGCGAAGAAGAGGGAGCCGCCGTCGCCACGCTCAACTGCCTTGCTGCCGCCAATGCCGCCGCAATGCTCGATCACACACACACACACACACACACACACACACACACACACACACACACACACACACACACACACACACACACACACACGTGAGCACACTATGGAGAAGAAGATACAGGTAGAGCAAGAGCACTTCTTTAGCATGCACCTCAAAGAATGAGAATTTTAGGTCAAAATGGACCTTTTATATGAATTTATCCCATTCACACATGGGCGCCCACAGTGGCCGGTCATAGCAAAAATACCGTAAAAAAAAGATAAGTGGTGCGGCTCTCATCGGTGATCACGTACACACCTATAGGACCGACAAGCTTGGTCCATGACTCAACTAAAATGATAAGATGTCCGTCAAAGGTGATAGGGTGTCCATAAGTGGTTAACATGTCCCCCCTTCCTGATGTAGATTCCGTCCTCGGAAGCTAGTGAAGTGAAGCCCGTTCGTCGAGCTATCTTCAAACACTACAAAATCAACCAAAAATGACACAGTAATTGCATTCGCATAGAACATGTATAATTGAAAAGCATATGCGATGAATAGATACACAGATTGATTGGTAACATAATATTAAACAATTTTCCAGTAGTAAACATTAAACTGTAATATAGTCAAACGTATAAGCACTTGTAAATGTCAAAAAATAAACAAGTCTAGGGTCTCTAATTTAACAGTCGAGAGGCACTAGAGGTCAACTACTAATACCAGGGATAAGCTTTTCAATTCTCTCTAGTCAATTAAGTTGTTTAATCACGAGAGCAAAGTATTTTATGTCCGAGGGCTGACTAGAGGCTATATCTAAAAGACCTTCTAGTTAAGCTACAATAAAAGGAATTGCATATGAAATCATTGCCTGAATTATTCCCTTTGTTTGACCCCCCAAAGTGTTTTTCACATTGATTCAGTTTTTGACGTGTGTGCTTATTTTGTATGCCTTGGGCTTTTTTCTTTTCAAGGAAAAACGCCCACCTTGGGAACCTCTAGGGCTCTAGTACCATAGACAATACATGTGAGTGAAGTACCATATCGAGCTGGGATTTCTCTTCCAGCTTAAGATTTGACATGTTTTGCACTTTTGTTTTTTTCTTGTTTGTTTTTCATTGCCTTTTAATTTTGTAACTTTAGGGGGTCATATTGACACTGTTACCCTCCCCAGGCTCATCACAATAGTAAACTTACTTTATAATAGTTAGACTAAAGGTCAAGAGGGATTAAGCCCACTAAAAAGCACTAGTACATTGCACACAATGCTTCAAAGTATTGGATTAAGAACCTAAGTAACCATTGACAATTAGGAATGCATTTACCATGGTATTAATAGAAGGTCTCTAATGTCTATCTTGGTCAAACTAGTTTAGTCAGGCCGCTTGATTCATAAACCTAGACAAGGGACTATGACATAAATTATATTGAATCTAATGCTTAATACAAAGAAAATGTACTAAATATTGTGCTACCAATCATAGTTAAAGAAGACAAACATGGATGCTAAAACGACAAGAGGCAATGATAATGGACAAGAAACACCTTCTCGTGTTGATATTGTGCTCACTTCGAAGAGTGAAATAGACAAAGATTGCATGAAGTTTAAAATCCCAACTACTGCAATGCATTTTTGTACACACTGGAAAACACAAGGAATATCTCTAGGAGGCACATCAGTGGGAAGAGGCACCAACCTTTATTGAACACAATCAAAAGGACATAAAGAATCCTAACCTAATTATTTTCACCTTCCTAGAGGGTCAGGGGAACAAGATATTGAATAGATGGGCGGGTAGCCCTAAGTCTAAACCCCTATTTTTGTCATCGTCAATAAAAACAAAGTCATCATTAGTGAGACCATACGTGCAATCCGTGTAATCATGTAAATCTTCCTCATTAATAGATGCACATATGTTCAATACGAATGTCACTAGGCATGTATAGTCATCTTGGTCAAAAGGGTAAGCCTATGAAATCGGAGAGACGTTCTCTATTTAGTAGGGATCAATCATGGTCAAGAGACGCATCAGCCATTCTATTTCCTCAAAATTCTTCTCATACGCTAGCGTATCTACCAAATCCCATTCACAGGCAAGCGGTGGGTAGATTATGTGAAACACTTGTGAAAAGTAAAGAGAATACCTCTTACTGAAGGTAGGAGTAGATGACTCTAGCGTACTAGCCATATCTGTACACACACATAGATATTGGTTAGTGTGCAAATATTATAAGGGTCATGTCAAAAGGTCGTGCTCTTTAGCATAATGTGTTATTATGATTTTTGGATCATGTACTAGAATTTGTAGGTTTCAAGCTTTTTGTTTGGTGGATCTTGCTTTTTTACTTTTTTATTTTTGTTTTTTTTGAAGTATAGGGTTATATGTATACATTCCCTAAGATTGGGAGATTGAGAGGTTAGGGAGAAAGGTTAAGAGGGGAGCAAGTGAATGATGGATGCCAGCAAACACTCCCCCCTTCCTTGGGTAGATCATACCTTTTGGAATGATGTCATCACCTTTTAAAACCAATTGTTCCAAGTTGTCATGGGTGAAGACCTTGACCAATAGTTTTTCACCACCCTAGGCATTTCATCTAGTTACAAGGGTGGTAAGGTACTCTCCCTTGATTTTACTGCAACGTTGTTGTAGGTGGTTAACTTACAACGAGAGGTAAAAATTCTTTCTTGTTTTTTTGTACAATTTTGGTGGTAGGTGGAAGTTGTGAAGAAGCTTGTGTTTCTGTTGAAGAACTACATGAAGAGCAAGAAGAATCATTTGTTTTTCTATGTTTGAGCCGAGAAAAACAAGTCGTTCTCGCTTGGATACCAAACTAACTCCGGATCAGGTGTATAGTGTTCTGTGATCTTTTCCTTTTTACCATGATCTTCAGTTGACTTTATCGTTACAGGATTTGACTCACATGGGTCTATAGGTGATACGTAAGAACACAATGTACGTTTAGACACCTAGATTTGATCATTCCCTTTATAGTAGCCTTGGGCTTCCAATAGTATTTTAGGAATCCAAGGCAACGTTTCTTACTTTTCTTGGAGCGAGTGGGGCGTTTCTTACAAGGCTTCTGTTTTTTAGCATAAAAAATGGTCGCTAAAGAAGCTTTAGGGACCCATTTGTATGTTTTCTTTGTTATATTATGATGGGTCTTGTGTGTCTCATGTTTTGTTTCAACTACAGAAGTTGAAGCTCTAGAGGGTTGGGCCATAGGTATAGATGGTTTGACCTCTTGGACATGCAATGTTTTGGGTGGTATTTCCTCAAGAGAATGATATTTGATGGACTATCGCTTGAGTGGTAGGGCTAAGAGTTGGTTTTTGTGTTGTGACACTCCCAGTCCCCCAATCAATAGTGCATTTGGTCGGTATCATCCACGTGCATCTTAGGTTTATATTGCCTTCCATGGTTCCGACAGGCATGACCAAAAAGTTGACCTAGAACCCCATTTTCATAATTGACACAAGTGTCCCAAGTTCCAAAAATCGTAGCTTTTTTCTTGTTGATACCCTTGACTTGGATGGTACTCTCAGATAGAGATGGATTTCCTAACTGACACCACACTCCATATGATAGCAGATTATATTCAACACCCATGTCCAATAAGGCGTTATATAGCACCTTCCCCTAGGTGCTATTTAACTCAATAGGATATCATAGAGGTGTGTCAGAGTCTAATCAATCATCCTTTGTTTCAACTTGAAATGCATGTGTAGCTCCAAGGTTGGCCTCTCTCGTTGGCATCTAATACGTTGCTGTCGCTCCTTAGCCTCAGCTTGAGCTTGTATCTTTTTTAATTCTGCTTGTGCCTTGGCTGCCTTTTCTTGATGGATGGCACGTAGCTCCTCTTGGCTTAAAGGATCATAGTATCTTTTAGATTTACTCCCATTGAGGAATCCAATGGTTTCAACTCCATCAAGAGTTTCCACACGATGGTACCTTGTGGGCTGATTTTGCATATTCTATATGGTCCTTTTCCTGCATATTTTACCATTTTCTTCTCGTTTCGCACTTTATACATAAGGACTTTATCCCCAACCTTGATATACTTGTTCTTTAAATGGAGGTCAAGCCATTTCTTTCTCCTATCTTTCTCCACAAGTGCATTTTGCACAGCCAATTGTCTTTCTTCATCTATCCTCTCAAGGATATATAAGCGCTCAACTAAAGGGTTACCATCTCAACCTTCTTGTGAAGATACCCACAGACTAGGAATTACAAACTCCAATGGCATACCTGCTTCTTGGCCATATACCAGTTTGAATGGTGTACAAATAATAGCCACTTTGTAAGCAATACGATAAGCCCATAGAGGTGCGATGAGCTTCCATTGTTTTGGTTAAAATAGAAATTAAAGTCTTGTTAGTGCTCTCATCTTGGCCATTTGCTTGTGGATAATAAGGTGTAGACTTATGGTGGGCTATCATGAAGTTTGTCGTGAGTTCCTTTATCACTCCATTTATAAAGTGTAGACTTATGGTGGGCTATCGTGAGTGCCATTATCGCTAAGAAATGCATAATGCATAATTTTGTGTATATCTGCCTATTACTGTAAACTGAACTGTCTCCCTCTCTCTCTCTCTCTCTCTCTCTCTCTCTTTGTCACTTCTCAGTATCATACCAGTCATTTCTCAGTATCATACCGGTATCATACCAGTCAATTCCCAGTATCATACCGGTATGATACAGTATCATACGAGTCATTTCCTAGTATCATACCCATATCATACATTCCCTCTCTCTCTCTCTCTCTCTCTCTCTCTCTCTCTCTCTCTCTCTGTCATTTCTAAACATCATACCAGTCATTTCTCAGTATCATACCGGTATGATACCGAGGAGTGACTGGTATGATACCGGTATTATACAAGTTCCTCTGTCTTTCTCTCTCTCTCTCTCTCTCTCTCTTTGTCATTTCTCAGTATCATACCAGTCACTTCTCAGTATCATACCGGTATCATACCAGTAACTCCTCAGTATCATACCGGTATCATACCAGTCCCCCCCCCCCCTTGTGTGTGTGTGTGTGTGTGTGTAACGTCTCAGTATCATACTGGTCACTCCACAGTATCATACCGGTATCATACCAGTCCCTCTCCCTCTCTCTGTCACTGCTAAGTATCATACCGGTCACTCCTCAGTATCATACCGGTATCATATTAGTCACTTCACAGTATCATACCGGTATCATACCAGTCACTTCTCAGTATAAGACTCTCTCTCTCTCTCTCTCTCTCTCTCTCTCTCTCTCTCTCTCTCTCTCTCTTTCGTGTCACTTCTCAATATCATACCGGTCACTTCTCAGTATCATACCTGTATCATACCAATCACTTGAAAGAATCATACCGGTATCATACATGTCACTTCTTTGTATCCGACTCTCTCTCTTTCTCTCTCTCTCTCTCTCTCTCTCTCTCTCTCACACACACACACACACACTCACTTCTCAGTATCATACCAGTCATGCCCAATATAATACCGTTATCAGACACTCTCTCTCACTCTCTCCTTTTATTTGCAATATACTTCAAATATAGAAACCACGTATTTCCGTGCAACTTGCTTGTAAATGTATTATACATGAATTCTGTTACATTGATTGAGCCTTTTGGCTGAGTAATTCCCCATTTACATCCATCGACAAAAAAATACATCGACAAAAGTCGCCCACTTCACAGACTTTATGAAGCTTTCTTTTTATATAAAAAATCTGTTCCTTTCTTCTTGAAAAAGTCAATCCACCATTTCCAATAAAAACGATGCACATAGGTGTCGTCAGGTTGTCCGTCTGCACAAATTACAGTCATCTTTGTATACTCAATTCTGTCCTTAGAGTACAACCAGTGTGCCAGCCAGTTTATGACAGTGGTTGACAAAAAACAGGCGCGCACTTCTTTAGACTGCTTTTCTAGCTTGGGAAAAACAAGAAATGACCCCAATGGATTAAACATTAGCTTATATCCAGAATCATCAAAGATAAGTGTGTCAGGTGGTAGGTCAGGAAAATTTTCGAGATTCTTGTGGAACACCGGTTTATCTGTCGCACCCAATTTAAAAGGGGTCCTTGTGCACTGCGCTTGACTTACCACTCTATTGAATCTTTTGTGGTGGTCAGGGAACACTGTCGCTAGCGTGCGTTTGAGCTTCTCAAACTTGCAGCAGCTCCATATTCACACTTCGAACCATCTGAAACAAAAATTCAGAAACACTTCTGCATCGGGCCTTACCCAAAACTGTGTATCCCCTTCAACAACATACTGCATTTCTGGCCAGTGGGGCAATTCTTCACCATATTTTCCATCAAATTTCTTGAACAGTAATCCATTAAGGTCCAAAATGAGAACCCTACGCTGGACGCTCAACGGAGGTGGTGGCCTTGGCCATATCAGTGGGATTCTTTTAATTAGTCTATACCATAGAGGAAACATGAGCACTGCAGGAGACAACACACAATTCCATATTGCACGAATGTCAGCCCTGCCATTCTGCTTGTCAGCCCTGAACCTATCTGCAAGGCGCCATTCTTCAACTGAAAACATATCTGCAGATGCAAAATTACACAAGACTCAAATTCAAATATGCAATTAGGACATATCTATAGATTGAAATCATACAATAAAAACACACAATGTTCAAAAATTAGGCACAAGATGAAAGAGACGTCTAATGGGAAAGAAAGTTATATTAATTTCAGAAGTGGTTACATAAAAAGAAACATGGGGGGGCAAACTATAATCTTTTGCAGGCTCTGGGTTTAGGGTCAGAACTTGTGCCGGTATTCTGCATCTCCTTAGTGTCTTCTATGTCCATCTCCTCTTCTGGCTGCCCCTAGGTCTCTTCCTCTTCCTTGCTTTTTTGCTCCATTTCAGGCTTCTCATCTCCAGTCTTCTCAATTTTTTTCCTTTTTGCCTTTCTTATATGCTGAGCGGGTCTTTGATCTTGTCACCCGCACGCTGTCTAGCAACACATCGTCTTCCTCATTCTGGGTTTTCTCTTCAGCACCAGTCGTACTCTGCTCCTTTACCTCAAAGTTTTGTTCTTCTTCTTTTGTTTCCGAAACAGGTTTCTCAGCATTACCAGGGACATTTTCCTCAAGCAATACCTCCACAGGTGTCTTGTATGCAGGCGTCACTGCATTGTTCCCTGTGTTTTTACCGACAGTAGTTCTGAAGCAGCTTGACTCTGAAAAAACATCAGAGAAGAAAAAAATCAACCACTTGAAAAAACATCAGAGAAGACAAAATCAACCATCTGATTACCCATTGAAACAATTTTCTCACCTGTTTTTGGGCATGACTGGCTTCTTCTTTAGAAGGGATTGGTCTTCTGCAGAAATAACTTTGAGGCAATCCTTAAGCATGCACTTTTCTTTCTCAGCCAAGTGAGCATAGCAGAATGCATGGTATGCATGTGAACAAGGCAATATAACAACATGGCTTGAGCGATTGTGATCATGAATTCTTACACCACAAGCATTGCACACATCAATGAGAACAACACTATGTCCAGGAGCTGTTACTCGTGCAGGCAACTATGGTTTCAGGTAGCATTGGTTGACTAATCATGCCTGTCACAAACGTGACATAGAGACCAAAGGTTTCCTCACGGTCCAAGCATTTGGATAATTCTTCCTGTAGGCAAGAGACCTCTGTTATCAGACAATGTCAAACAGGTATAAAATCGGTATGAATGCTTGAAAATCGGTATAATGATGTTATCATACAGGTATGATTACATCCTGCTGGTATGATGTTATCCCACCGGTATAATGTTATTATACTGGATAGTATAACATCATACCGGTAGGATAACATCCGATAACATCATACCGGTAGGATAACATCCGGTAACATCATACCGGTAGGATAACACAAGCATAACATCAAACCGGTTGGGTCTAACCATACCGGTCGGATGTAACCATACCAGTAGGATGTTATCATACTGGTAGGATTATCTCCTAAATCCTACCGGTAAGATAACATCCTACCGGTAGGATATAATCATACCGGTAGGATGTAATCATACCGGTAGGGTATAATCCTACCGGTATGATAACATCCTACCGATATTGTCATCTACCCTTACCGAATATGATATAATCCTACCGGTATGAAAAATCATATCGTATGGTACTTTGCATGTATTATACTACAATCAGATGGAGTTAAAAGCATACCTGTGCCTGCTGTAGGGTGGCTTTTGCTTGGTCAAATTTTTCTTGGAGGCTGTCAAGCAAGCTTGTTGGTACATTGGCATCATCAGGGAAGTGCATTCGGATGGTGTCAAGGGCACCCTCGCAATGGTGCACATCAGCAACAGATTTGACCACTGAATCCTTAGCCTTCTGACACTCCGCTGATACATTGTCATGAGATTTTCTAACCTTAACAAGAAGTTCTTGCAAGGAAGTGGATACTTCAACACTAAAGGCAGACTGAGTGGTCGCAAAAAGTCCACTTCCGACTGGTGTACTTCCGGATGGGGTATTTACTAAGAAGATGGCAGAACCACTTGGGGTACCTGTGGATACTTGGGAAGTCTCTAACTTCCATTGTTCTCTTTTCCTATCTAAGTGACCTTCATTGTTCACATTCTTCACCACCTCAGATGCAAACTCAGCCCACTTTACTGGACCTGTGCATACGAAATAAACATATCCACGTGCAAACTTGACTCCCAACTGATAGTTTGGTGGTTTGGATTGGTACACCTACTTGTAGAGCTGGTAGAGTGCCTTGTAGTGATCCGGCCTTGCTGTTTTTATCGGCACTTTTTTCTCCTTCACTGGAAGACACGTGAAAAATTTCATCCATTCGGATATGGGCACATCTGCATCTGTCAACTTCCTAACATCTTTCCCCTCAAGACTTAACCCATATTCCCGGTGAAAATCCTCCTTTGTCGTGCAGAATGCCTTTAATGGCACCTCAACATCCTTGGGGTGAACAAAGCGGCTGATTTTGGGAGGAGGCTGTAACTTCTGTCTCTGAAAGGAATAAATCCATACTCATTACTCAATGTATCCACACCTCAGTACTCTACTACACACAGGTCCGCTGTACACAATACAGAGAGAGACAAAGAGAGGTGACATACCTTCGTGGGAGAATGTCGGGTCTTTGTGGGGGAGACCTGTCGGGCTGCATTCCTTGGGCTCTTTCTTAGGTTGCTATCCATAGCGAAGGATAAGCAGCGTGCACAGGGGGCTGTAGAGCGAGCTGAGAAAGGCGCAGAAGGAGAAAGGCACAAAGATACAGAGAAGTCACAGTCATGAAAACATTCGACTGAACATTCGTTCTGACGTGGGCTCCACACGTGTTTTTGAATCCTCCACATGATTTTTAAGATTTTGTATTCTCCAGACGAATATTTAATTCAAACAATTCTTGCCCATAGCACCAGTTTCATACCCCCTAAATTTTAAGCCTCCAAAAGAAACTTTGAACCGGTTAAAACCGGGCCACCTATTCATGCATCCACCCTCCTATCATATTTAAAGGTACGAGTTGTAACATTTCATCCCCCTCAGGTGTTACCCAGGTCGTTCCCCTGTTTTCCCAAGTGTCTATGGTTGCTGCTAGATGGACCCAATCCACATTTTCAGACTCAATCATCCTAGGTAGAACATCCATACAAGGAGAATCTTCCCCAACATCAATGTCCTTTTTACACGTGTAACAATACTGCAATGGGGCTGACTGAATTGTGGTTTTAGATCTATTATCAATTATAAATTTGTTTCCTAGAGGATGTGCTCAACTAGTTACAAGGTCAACTCGAATGAGAACAGGGTCGTGGAACTGCAAGTAGACATGGTTTTTAAACTAGTCATGCACCATTTTTGCTTCCCTCATGAAAGGACGTCTTGAGATCATCTCACATGACATAGTGTGCTTGAAAAAATCCATAACAATTAAGGTATGCCTTATTTTGTGTCCAAAGACCTTGATCTTTAGATCTTCTAGCATCCCAATAGGTTAACAATAGTCCCATTGGCCATCTTTACCACCATGTTTATGCTCCCAAGGTGAGGTCTTCCCATATATTCCCAACAATTCTTAGTTACAATGCTAACCCCAATGCCACCATCAAGGATTCCCTTCACAATTAGTCCCTTGGTAGTGATTGGTATGGTCGCATTGGATTCATCACCCTTAAAGTATTGTCCCAACTTGTTAACAGGTATTTCAACCACATAATCCTCATCTAGGTTGGATTGTGGATTTAAGTGTTCCTCCTCTATTGACACCTCCCTAGCTCCATCCATCTGTGCAAACTGTGGTAGCCCGACTTTCAATTCTCCATTGAGGAAAGCTCAAAGAGCTAAGAATAACTTGGGGTCTCCATATAGTTTAGACATGATGGTGGTTCTAACTTCTGAAGCCATGAAATCCATCAATTTGACAATTTTTAACGACACTTTTTGGGCTTCAATCCCTTGACATGGGGAAGATGGGATCTCCATTTCTTTGATAGGGTTAGGTAATCCCTTTGTAAACATTCTCTCCAACAAGAAGGGAGTATTCCCACTTTGACTTAAAGTCACTTTCTTCTTAAATAACACTAGGTATGGCTAGTGGTCTATGGTCTTTGTGAGATTGATTTTGTGTAGGGAACACTGTGTGTGTAATTTGGATCTACCTAGGTGCTGGCTCTAGATCCTTTTCGGTCTCTTCTACCAAATCCATTAATTGCTTGACTCGCTCGATCTCCTCTATAGGTTTGGGTTAGTTCCTATCTTTTTCTTGGGTCATGGCCATTGTGGCTCATGATGATTTTCCTTGTTTTATTCTTTTTTGTCGTTTTAGTCTCCATGGTCTCACCAGAATCAAAATCCTCTTCAGAGTTGTTCATATATACGGGGGCGTCGCAGTCCCTATATTGGTCTTTGAACTGGGGTCCGACTTTGCTGCTTTTTGTGATCTTTTCCTTCATGTTTTCTTCTTCTTCTTTGGAGATTGGGCAATTGATCCCGTGTCTCTTTCTTCAAGAATATAAACATGGTTTTGGAGCATCGATCGTGTGAGCACATTTACTGGTACCACATGTGTACTTTGTGATGGCTCCTCGGTAACCTCAATTAAGTTCATTGGCATGATCTTTGGTGCATTTGGATTATTAGGACATTGGGCAATCGAATGATCTATGCCACATCGATTACACATGAGTATCGGCATTGTAGATGTGATCACTTGATTGATTTGCATTAGCGTGGCATTCTGTTGTAGTCTAATAGGACACTTGGATACACGATGTCGACCTCCACACTCATAGCATTGAAGAGGTGGTCTCTTGGCAGTGAAATTGATATTTTGGCCTCTTGTCGCAAGAGTAGCTACTTGATAGACAGGTTTGACTTGTCCCCAATAGTCCTCCACGTAGTATTGTGAAATTTCTTCAAGTGCATCAATTTCATAGGCAATATTAGGGTCTAACTTGTCCTCGAAATCCACACAAGCAATAGATGGCTCACAACCCACTTGATTCACAAAGTGATTCTCGAATGTGGGGGTTGCGGTCCTAGCACTAGAGGTGGTAATGGTGTTGTTTAAACAATATTTTGGGCCCTAGGGATCATGTGTTGTGACGGTTGTTCAAGAGGTGGGGCCGGCATCAATGTAGGCATTCAAGGTGTGTCCGTCTATGCTAATGTTGGCGTATTGACCATCACACATTTAAATACTATGCATTCCTTGGATTGATGACCATACCTCCCACATGCATTGCAATTACCATTAAATTTTACTCTAAATGTAGGGAACTCACTGGTACTATGTGGACCATATATATGATTGTTTTGTGGAGCACGATTGTCTCTAAGACTTTCTTGAATGGCCTTGGTGAGATCTACGAAATTCATCTCAAAAATCTTTGGCTCTTTAGAAGTAGGCTTTATGGTCATTGGTTGATGCCTCGATGCTTGGGAGCTAGTAGATTTAGGCTCAATAGAAACTCTTTCTCCTTGAATCATTAAATTCTCTTCCAATTGGATTGCATTGGTGGTGACTGCTTCCCAAGTGGTGATACCTCTAATGACTAGGCCATTGTAGATATCCTCATGTCGTAGTCCCCTAATGAATCTATCAAGCAATTGGTTATTATTGAAGCACTCATTTGGATTAAAACGAGAATTCAAATGCTTCAAGCGACTAATAAAGTCTCTCACAGACTCCCCTTCCTCTCGTTGGGCTTTTTGGAACTGAGATGCTACACCCCAAAGTACTCCCTCTCGTATTTAATCTTTCAAGTACAGTCCCCTAAGAGTAGGATAAATCATTTTCTCTTCCACCCTTAGGGTTCTATACCAATCCCCATCCTTCCCACTCAAGGTCAGGCTTAAAGCATTACTCTTATGAGGTCATTGTAATCTCCTAGGGAATCACATATTTGCTCAAATACTTTGATATGCTTTCTCACATCCCCGTCTCCACTAAATTTTTATGTGAGCTTAGCTATTTGTATTGCCTTACTTTTAGGTTCTCTATTAGGTTGTTATGAATATTTTCAGCAATAGATCGATCGATAGCTTGAACAAATGTTGCCAAGTCACCCAAGTGAGAAGGTATAGTGGGGACATGTGCTCTTGGGATTGCATGTGGAATGGGAGTTGGCATTGGGTTTGGTGTATAGGAACCCTTGGGTTCCAAGTTGGGTACGATGTTGTGCCATGTGATGGCCCAAAGTTCATATGTGTGACCCTAGGCGTAGCAGACGTGGGATGTGACATGCTAATGCTAGCTAGCATGGTCTCATTGAAATAAGGGTTTGGATGTTGTGGTCGTGGAGCATAAGTTGTTGAAACAATGGGAGGGGTAGGAGCTACATGAGCACGAGGGCCTATAGGTGCATATGATTGATACACACTTGCAGATACTATTGTGGGAATTGGATCACCATGTAGCGGTTCTTTACTAATGAATGAGGTCCATGGCGTGTTTTTTGTCATGCCCATCACTGGGATAGGCATGGTAGCCATGGTGTCATCAAGAGAAAGATGAGCTAAACTTGGAAAGGTAAAGTTATCGCTTGTGGGCTCAGATTGTACTGAGACCCCTGGCAAAAGGACATAAGGAGGATCCATCGAGCTTGTCGAGGGAGTCTCCATTTGTGATACAGTTGGTTGCTTATCCTTCTTTGTATCCAAGAATATCATGAGACCCTTTGAAGGCATGTGGATCCCTTTGTTCTGCCTCTCCAACTAAATAACCCTATGGATGAAATCACAAACTCTTTGTTGTTGCTCCTCTACGCTAGTAGCACCCGTTGTGGATTGTAGGACAACCCACGTGATAGGTATGACCTGTGTACAGGTTGGTTAAAGTCCCCGTTTGTAGTACATACTTTCAGTTTTCATTTAGAAATGCTCCATCTAGGGTTGAGGTGCTAGGGGTGTCCTTTGAACTACATGCAATGTGGATCTCTATGGGTTGACCCTTAGTGGTTGCTAATTCAGGAGTAGTCGATTTCTCGACTAGCATGGATGTTGACATAGGGGCCTTCGCCTTTAGCTCTCTCCGTTGCTTTGCCTTGCGTAAGCTCTTGATTTCCTTTCCCTAGCTGCAAGGATATATTGCTCAACCTCTTGCACTTTGGCAAGGCTTCTATCATCAGGTAATATAACCTCGGAGGGGAATAGCTCTGAAGAGTCAGGGAGTGCAGTGAATGGAGTATTCACATGCACACTCTCCAGGAGCATGGAGTCTATGTTGGTTATGAATGGTGAATTTACTTCCCCACCCCCTTCATTAACATCACTAGCTCTATGTTCGGAGCGAGTGGCCCTACTCAAAGTCTCTTTCAAGTGGCTAAACACGCTCGGCCCAGAACGTGGGCCCATGGCATGCATGTCTTGGCTTGAACTATTGGGATTGGGAATTGGGTAACCTTCCATGATGTCGTAGTCAGAGGAAGAGTCACTAGATGCAATATGTGGGTCTTGCGTGGTACTACCCTAATATGGAGGAATAATGGATGCCCATGTAAACGAAGACACGCTCGGCCAGACTGTGGGCCCATGGCATGCATGTCTTGACTTGAAATATTGGGATTGGAAATTGGGTAACCTTCCATGATGTCGTAGTTAGGGGAAGAGTCACTAGATGCAATATGTGGGTCTTGAGTGGTACTACCCTAATGTGGAGGAATAATGGATGCCCATGTAAATGAAGACACTCTCTATGTAATTGTCCTCTAGCACACAACCAGAGCGTAGGTGCATGTGACCTCAACACCCTAGAAGTGTTGGTGAGTTCCCATGAAGGCTGCTCACCTAGTTTTATGGGTGTTTTGCAGCCCAAATTTACTCTCAAATTTTTTTGTTTTTATGTTCCTTTTCTCTAGCCAAGCCACAAAATATGGCGAGTGATAGCTCAAAACAAGCGTCTTGGTTTGAGGGACGTGCCGTGCTTTACAACCCTTGATTCGGTTAATTAAATCCCTTGGAATCTTAAAAATAGTCTTTTTCTAGTCGGAAAGAAGGCTAAAATTAGTTAGTTCAAGGGGTGAGTGTGAAGGGAAGGGTGGAAAGACTGAGGATTGAAGCCTGGGCTTGGGCCTGGGGGAAAGATCCCGATCCTCTCCTTTTAAAATAAGATTTTTTCTTTTGTTTTTGAATTTTCTTTTTGGTCTCAAATTTTTCGAGCATTTTTTTTTTCACAAAAATTTTTCCCCCCTATGGATAATGTTCAACTACGTGGAACATAGTCTCTGCACAGAGCCTACCTCATGCATGCACACAATTGTACCTGGCAGCTCTCTCTAAGTTACCTACAACTAACATACTAATTAAAACTAATTAGCACTGCACACACACCGAAAACCGCACACTAGCAGAACTAGCTCACAACCTGCTCACTGTCTATTGCTCATTCTCTACTATCTACACTAATTAACAGACCTGCTAAAACCTGCACCTTATAGAGATTATCGGATCTAATAAAACATACACATTGCATCCACTAATAGATCTAACAAACCTGCACATTACAACCACTAACAGATCCTAATCCAAACTCAAAAAAAACCAAAACAGATGAAAGAATGGCTTCAAGAGGTAGCACTGCGTGCTCCTCAAGCTTAGTGCAAGGCAGTCTTCGACAAGGGTGCCAACAATGTGCACTTTACCGCACGTGTCGGAGGGTGGAAACTTGTCAAACACTGTGTGTGAGACATGAATGGCTGCAAGCACACAACTAGGCGATCCTAGCAAGCTCAAAGGGGCAATGGTGTATCACTCACCGCTCAATGCTTTTCGTCATGAAGGATCCTGTGCTGCGAAGAAGAGGGAGCCACCTTCACCATGCTCAACTATCTCCCCATCTCGCTGATGCCGCCCCAATGCTCAATCACACACACATACTCTCAGTCTCTCTCTCTCTCTCTCTCTCACACACACACACACACACACACACACACACACACACACACACACACACACACACACACACACACACACACACACACACACACACACACACACACACACACGTGAGCACACGATGGACAAGAAGATAGAGGTAGAGTAAGAGCACTTCTTTAGCATGCATATTAAAGAATGAGGATTTTAGGTGAAAATGGACCTTTTATAAGAATTTGTCTCATTCACACATGGGCGTCCACAGTGGCCGGTCATAGCCAAAGTATTGTAAAAGTAAGATAAGTGGTCCACCTCTCATCGGCGATCAACTACACACCTATAGGACCGACAAGCCCAATCCATGACTCGACTAAAATGATAAGGTGTCCGTCAAAGGTGATAGGGTGTCCGTAAGTGGTTAACAAAGTGCAATGAGATATAATGCAAATTGAATTTTTGCTTCCAAAAGATGGGTCCTTCATAGCCAAAAACTAAACAATATAAAGTGAAAAAACACCTAAACTATGTGTAGATTAAACCACTAAATTTTTTAGATTTATGCATGTAACACAAGCAATCAATTATGACCCTAGGCTAATGCAAATTCATAAACCTACTAGCTTAAAAACGATATGATCAATCTTAATGAAGCATCCAAGTCTATCATGTCTACGGCCATAAAAAAGCTCCTAATCTGTTAGTTCACTGTCACACTTATCTTTTAGAAGCTCATGAAAGACTTTTTTTTTGAAATTTTGATAGAAAAAATTAAAGCACATCGCAAGGCTACCACCCCAAGGCAGTTCTAGCTACGACTCTCGGCTCCTTGAACCCTTAAGGAGGTGTTCCGAGAATCTACTAGCTTACCAAGTCGACGACTAACCCCTATCAGCCCAAGGCATCGATTTAGGGCCTTGACCAAGCGAGCCAAGGTGATTCCCCTCACCTACCAAGTGCTGATAAGATGCTAAGCCTCACATAGACACAACATAACATAGAAATTTCATTTTCATGTGTCTAGTAACATTTTTGCTACTCTTTTTGGACACCTTTTTTGCTTCATTGTTTCATTTTTTTGCACTTCGTTTTATTTCTTCCATCATGAGACTGCTTATGGAAAATGGACTAAGGGACTAAAAGCCTAATCATATCCCTAGCTCATGCTAGAAGTGAGTGGAGTATTAAGACAATCCACTAAGAGTCTAAAACAATGAGTAATGATCCTACATTAGCCTAAGGTCAAAGCCAATTACCTATGATTATCACACACAAAAATAAATTTCTAATGAGTTTAATATTCACAAAGCAAAAAAGTTAAAACTTTCATGTATGCATAGCTTTTGAAAATGAAAGGAACCATAGATTAGAAGCAAAATCACTTAATCCAAGCAAGCAAAGAGATGTAAGAAAGAGCACAACATGGAAGAATTTCACCCGTTCATGCTCTCTTAAGAACCCTTGAGCAAAGTATCCAATTTGGTAGAGGCCCCTTGATTCCTTTTATTTGCAAGCCAAGCTTCTTGAAGCTAAGTGTTAGCAAACACAAGCTCCAAAAGCCATTTATTGAAAGCCAAGAAAACAACACAAAAAACAATATTGGAATCCTAAAGCTAGGGTCTCAAATACTTAAATATACCAAATGGAAAAAACCTTAGGGGAAAAAATGCCTTTGGTTATGCACATGGTGCTTTGTACTAGCAAGTCTATGCATACACAATAAAATTGAGAGGTAAAATTAATCTACATAAGCACATTTTGCAAGTTTTACAATCTCTCATGCATCATCAAAACTTGATTAATTGCCAGCTCAAATGAAATGTGCAATTTAAAACAAGCCAAGAGCTAGAAACAATGCAACTTTGAATGAAAAGAAGTGGCTCTTGAAAGTCAAAATTTGCACTTGAAAGCTCCCAAAAAGCTGATTAAACACTAGCTCACATGAAATTTTACAATTTTAGAGCAAGCTATGAGCTAGAGATGACTGCAACTTTTGATGAAATGAAAGTGAAGGGCCCTTAAAGCCAAATATCACAATATGAAGCTCTCAAAAATTTGGCTAAACACTAGCTCAATTTTTTTTTTCATTAGACAAAACTTATTGCTAGAATTTATACAACTTTAATCAAGTGGAATGGCTCCAAATAGCCACAGATTGCAATGCCAACTTCCTTTGGGTTTGGATTGAACACTCATGCTTACCCCAAACTTTCAAAAACAACTCAATTATTAGTGCTCCTAAGCATATGGTCATTCAACACACAAGCACTAAAAATGTCATGTTCAATCACAAACCCAAAATGATACCTTATTGCCCTTTGCAAAAAAAACTTAATTTTAGTGCTATGCAGGGTTTTTGCATTTGAATCAAGCACTAAAATGCAACAAACATTGTCACGTCCACATTTTAAAGCACACTCTCCACCAAGCATGTATGCATCATCAATGTAGCTCTCTAATGAAACCCATATGCATGCCAAAAGAATCTTTCATGTAATTCAATGGAAGTGCCACTATAACATGCACAAGGAAAATTATTACCACAAATAAGGTCATTTGTACATATACACAATCATAGCTCACACAATCAATGTCTAGATCGCTGCTCTTAAATAGCAAATATGGTATACATAGCAAAAAGAAGAGAGGATGATAAACAGAAGCAAAATTTTATGACAAGTAACACTCTCTTTTTAATTTATTATGGGTTGGTTAGCTCTAAACCACACTTGAGTTAGAGAAGTTAATTCAACTCATAATGGAAAAATGTAATGGCTAGTGAACTCAATAACCAAATAGAACCTCAAAGTTCTCCAATTACCTACCAATCATCCCTTCTAAGTCCCTTCTAAAACATGTCACTGCACAAAAGCATTTTGCATACACCTCAAGCATCACAAACCTTATGCTCAATCATGCCTCTCAAATTTCAATGCAGTCCATTTCGGGATCTGAATTCATGACACAATAGTTGCATGTCAATTAATGTTTTTGTGCTCCCATGTAGCAAATTTGCGGATAAATAGCAAGAGTGAACAAGAGCTTATGATGAAGTAAACTTTCATTTCCTCGAGTTACTCAACCTGATTTGGTATCTTTGGCCAACGTCTGAATGGTCAAAATCTTACATTTGAAGCAAGCATAAAAATGATCAAGATGTCACCAGTCATGCATGTTTAATTGCAATTCCATGAAAACATGTTCAAATCATTTGAATGCTCATATTCCTTATACTCTCATATTGACAAGTTTTAATTAGAAAGCAACAAAGGAGAGTAAGGAAACGGCCTTGGTAGATGAACATACTAAAACTGGTAATCATGCTCTCAAGTCTAACTGCCATCACAAAAAAAAAACGGTGTCATCAAAATGAGAGAGCTTCAAACTTCAACTCTCATCACTGTGTTTTTGATAAGCTACTCGCTAATGCACTCTCCATCAATTACGTTTTAGTGTACAAAGCCATGAAAGAGAACTCTCATTTTGACATCATCATGCCTGACAAATACAGATCCACTCAGGCAAAGCACTCAATTCTCAGTATTTTTTTGTGTGTGTTTGGTGTGATGGTGGGAACACTCTTCAATGTTGAAAAGATGCTAGGCATAAAATTTTTCTTCTTTTTATTATTATTATTATTATTATTTATTTCCTATTGACGGTAGTGTGTGTGGAGGAAAATCAAAAGCGACAACGAGGGAGAAGTTGTGGGTGCGTGTGTGAGGGGTATTGAGCAAGCGTGTGTGGAAGAGGGCGACGGTGAGCAGTGGAAAGTTGACAATGGGATGGTGTATGTAAAAAAATCACCGTTTGGCACGTTCTGTACTAGATCTTGGAAGGCAACTCAACTGCTCCATGCGTCGTGGTGTAGAGCAGCGCAAGCAGGCACAAAGCCAATCGTTGACGTGCTACGGAGCAGGTAAATAGGCCTTAATGGATGATTGTGTGTGTGTGTGTGTGTGTGTGTGTGTGAATCTTCAATGCACCAAAATTGTGAGCCTGCGAGAGTAAGATGTGGGCATTTCCAAATTTGTAGTTGTGTAATTTTATGGCTAGCACGGGGATTTGCGGCAGAAAGGGCGCACAATGAGAGAGAACAAACCAGTGTGTGTGTGTGTCTGTTACGGGGGGCCAACCATTAGCGGCCAAGATTTGGCGCTCGAGAGGGTGTGAGGCCGAGGGGGGTAGCCATTCAACAACGTCAAAAGGAAGCACGCATAATTAGAGAGCTTGGGTGTGAGTGTGTGAGCCAAGTGGCGCGAGCTTCAAGCAGGTAAAGCAATCCATGAGTCTAACGAGGGGCTGAACGAGATCGAAGGGGTGAAGCAAGGGAGGTAGTGCCGATAACAATTGAAAGAGCAAGGCGAGATGCATCTGGGACTCTGAAGGGCAGAGTTCTCAGAGCATGACGAGACAGCTGTGGGGTCAATGATAAATGACGAGGGTAATCCGAGGGTGTGTGTGGTATGAAACTTGGCAGGTCTATTGAAAGCCACCATCAAGAGTACTAATTTTGTGGGTCCAACACCAAGGAGTGTATGTGCGTTGTTTGAAAGTCAACACAGGCAAAAGCTAACAAGCCTTGCCACTCAGTTTGATTTTACATGTGTGTTTGAGTCTATTGGTAGGTTATACCTGACAGTGGGTTTGGCATTTTCCAAAAGGGGTGTGTGTGAAGTTGATTTTTTTTTCTCTTTTCTGGAAAAGCTTTTTCTAGAGGGTGTTTCCTAAGGCCATCGAGAATGTGTGAACATGAACGTGTGTGTTGCATGGGCAGTTAAGCAGGGTGGGTTACCAAGGCAAAATCCATATGTGACATTAAACAGTAGAGGCGCGTCATGAGCTGCATGTGTGGGTGAGATGCACCAAGAACGGGCCATGGTAATGTGTGGCCATTAAAAGAAAATGCATGTTGGGGTTGGTTCTCACGGTCATAGGAGTAATGAAGAAAGTGTGAAGTGTAATGCATACACACAAATTATTGGGATGCCAATTTCAATGCAACACACATATCGACCACTTTTTGATCTGTTCAAACTTTTGACTTCATTCTTAACACAATTGATCATGCATACTCACCATATAATGAGACATTCCATCTAATAAATTAGGCTAATCACCAATGCATATTCAATCATTCACTCTTCCATTGCTTCAACTACAATGTATGTATGCTCAATACTCGAATTCAAGTTTGAATGTGACTCAATATTTTTTAAATCGAGCAATTTAAATCTAATGGACTTCTTTTATTGTCAAGTCCAAATTTCATTAGCAATCTTTGCAATGTGAGTTGCTCATTTCCATTGTTTAAAATACTCCAAAAACCCAATCGGCTTGTCATTTTGGTTTGTGGCCATACATATTCAGTTACAACAACGCATAGATACACACAATAGAGCATACAAATGATGCCAAACATTTCATTTTTATTTCCATATTAACATGAATCATGATGGCATCACACACCTCATTCTAGCATCAATCAATCATTCATATCTTGGTTTCAATTCAATGCATCAATTGGTCATAAATTCCTCAATCAAGTCCTAATGCAAGCTCCAATTTTTTTTTTTCTTGTGGATCAAGCATGGCATACAAAAATCGAGTCATCAAATTTTCTTGGCCAATCCAAACATACTTTTCAATCATTGCAACCTTGAGTTGCTTATATACCATGCAAAAATATCCAAACCTAATTAGGTTTTTCATCACATTGCTACACACTTTTGATTTATATGGCATGCACAAATCATTGAAATAATTACCATATTCAATTGGCATACATGACAATGTTAATTCATAAAATCATTTTCAATTGGGTACCAAGTGAATCATCCCATCCAATCAATTATGCACAAACCAATCTTTTAGGTCCTTTAATCATCATAATTGGAAATCAAGACCAATCATTCATCCCCTGTTTGGATATTGAATGCCATTGAGTAAGCACACACACCCAAATTTAGACCAAAATTATGAACAAAAAATCCATCAATTTCTCATTGCAATGCTCAAATTGCAAGCTCGATTAAGCATAACAAATGCATACATGCTCAATTTCTCAAAATCAATCTTAATTTTCCCTAATTAAGCAATGCACACACTCCAATATTAGGCACAAAAATTCAAATTTAGCTGCACACTCATTTCATGCACAATTCTCAATCAGAAAGCATTTGGGTGTCCCAATTGACCATCAATCATTGAATCAAGTGATCTTCAATTGAGCACACACACTCAATCTTTGCCCAATTTTTTTTGGCAACAGGCATATCCAATGATTGAATTTTTCTAGCATAAACATTAATTACATGATTGTACGCTCATATAACATCAATTTGTTCAATTTTTATTCATGCACACACTCAAGATTAGGTGCACACACATTTGAATTTTATGGTAGTTTTTTCCCCCTTTGGTGCATTACACACACAATGATCTTTACACACACATGAATTCTTGTTGCAAATCAAGTTGAATCTTGACACATATATCATTCATTAGTAAAAACTGACCATCAATTTCACTCCAATTTATTCAAATCAGGCACAAAGTGTAGGTGACTTGATTTACATACCTAATTTTAGAAAGTGATTATTAGCACACAGTGAACCACATTAATCAAGAGCTAAAATGAGAAGGTGGGTGCACTTACATTGTAATCACACTCCATGCTATTCCTTTGCTCCACGCATGGACGCATCATTGCACCACCAAATCGGCTCCAAAATTGACCATTGTAGGTCAAAACTCAAACACTCAAATCATCAAATTAAACACAAATTATCACAATTAACTTGATTAGAGTAATGATTCCACCTCTTAAAAGGAGATTAAAAATACATTATGCATCAAAGGTTAGTGGTTATGGTAGCAAAGTTAGTAAAAAATTAGTAAAATTTAGCATGGAAATGAAGAGAAATTAACAATGGTTAGTGAGAAATTAGCAAAATTGGGGGTTTGGGGTATTCATAACTCAAAAATTAGCTTCCAATTACTTGCACACACAATCAAATTTAACTAAAGTTGAATTATACACACTCAAAATCGATGAAATTAGTAGAGAAACTACTCTATTCTAAACATCCTCAACTCACTAGCTTAGGATTTTGGTCCCCAATATCGGTGAAAAATATAGGGAGGTATTGTAGCACCAACCTAATCGCAACCCACACAAAATTATCAATCTGTGGATCGGCAACCCGGCTAGGGCTTGGAGGCACAAACATCATAAGATGCATCAAAATAGAGGATTCAAGGGATCCTTCTACTTATCGTAGAGAGAAGCCATAGAAGGGGCTTCCTATAATAAACCACACAACCCTACTTACTAATCGCTTTGCACACAATCATGTGATGGAAATTAACCTCTCACATCAATCACCCTAATCACACAACTACACAAGCATACAATTAACATACCTATTTCACATTAGTATGGCCATTTTGGCGCATCCCCTCAATGCTAAGCCTATGTATGCACACACACTAATCACACACCTTGTAGAGAGAGAGAGAGAGAGAGAGAGAGAGAGAGAGAGAGAGAGAAGAAAGGCACAACCTTCACACACCATGGCCAATGTTGTGGACAAAAGAGTTTAATATAAAAAGGGATAAGAGATCTAACATCACACATATACAATCTCACTTTACATAATCAAAACAAAGAAGACTAGTAAGAAATAAAGTGCAATTGATTATTAGAAATCAAGAGCTAAATGGGCATGGAAAGCCCATGAGTATCATGACCATCCACTCTACAAAGAAAAAAGCTCACCCAAAGAATGACCTCTCATTTAGCATAGGGATCTTTTATAGTTTTGGGCTTCAAACCATTCAACTATGGGTTAAATTTAAACCTTTATCCTAAAATTATACAACTTGGAACTCCTAAATAAGTCCAAAGCTTTACACAATGAATAGGAAATACAATAGCACATCCCTAGCTTGGTGCATATTTGATGTAGCATGTGTTAGCCTCCACTGGCATGAGGCCTTACAAATGTGAGTTTTTAAGAATAAAAATTACAAGGGGTGAATCAAGCTCCATACTTAATAATCTCCCACTTGGAGACTGATCTCCTCACCAAATATGTGACTGCTTTCCATCCTAGCTTCTTATCCTTGAATACCAATTGAAGATGAGCAAAAGCTCAACTTCTCCTTGTTAACCACCTTTGTCAACATGTCTGCATGATTCTCGCTTGTGTGCATTTTTACAAGCTTTAGATGTCCCTCTTCCAAAAGAGTACGTATGAAGTGATATCTCACTTCGATGTACTTTGTCCTTGAGTGAAATGCTGAATTCTTTGCAAGATGTATAACCGTGACTATCACTGTACAAGACACACTTGTTTCAAGAATTTGTGAAGCCACAAAACTCTTTGCTTGCCTCCATGAGAGCTACATATTCCGCACTTGTGGTAGAAAGTAAGATTAATTTTTGCAACTATGAAGCCCGATTTATTGTTGTGCCTCCGATTGTGAAGATGTAGTCACTAGTGCTCCTTCAAGTATCTTTTTTACTTGCCATATCTGCATCAGCATACCCTTGCACAAAAATTTAAGTGCATCCAAAACACAAAATTTCGTGGTTTTCCCTTTTAGATACCTTAGTATCTACTTCACAGCTTGCCAATGCTCTTTACCTAGATTATCCATGAACCTACTCATAGCTTTCACTACATTTGCAATATCTGGTCTTGTCCAGACCATAACATACATTAGAGAACCCACCATTGTAGCATATGGAACTTTATACATGTAGGCTATCTCCTCTTGTGTCTTTGGACACAAATATTTTGTTAGTTTAAAGTGACTAGCCAAAGGTTTATAAATCTGTTTTGCATCTTACATATGGGCAACCCTACCTTGCAAGCCGAAGTTACTCAACAACTTCGTGCCTATGGAATTTCCCTTTCTCTCCAAGAGGAGAGAGAGCTTAGGAGGCCTCTTGAAGAGACCCCCAAAAGAAGACTTTCTCCCATTCGAGAGGAGGAATCCAAAGAGAAAGAAAGCAATGAAAGTCTAAGTTCTTCTGAAGATGTGGCTCCGCGAAGAAGGCGGTCTAGACGATCGCCTACTCCTCCCAAGAGGAAAAGAGCAACCCATAGTCCTTCTCCTCATCACTCTGAAAGGCAAGAGAGGAAACAAAGGAAGAAAAGGGCTAGGAAGAGGTCACCCTCTTCTCCTTCGTCTTTACCTTCCTCCTCTTCCGATGAAAGTTATGGCTATTCTCCTAGAGAATACAAGAGGGGAGGACATCGCAAATCATTTCCTGCATGGCGAAGGTCACAAAAGCTAAATAAGTTCAAGGAGGGAGGAAAGAGTATCTCTTTTCTCACCTACGATGGCACCTTTGGTGCTACCGACAAAGTCTTGGCCTTCATCCAGCAATTTGACGCGGCCTTTGGGGACGAGGGCTTCACAGAGTCCTCGAAGCTACGTCATGTAGCTATGCACTTCCAAAAATCAGCTCGTCAATGGTGGGCTAGCCTTCGTGGCAATGGAGAAGCCCCAAAGACATGGAAAACTCTACGAGTTTCCATCATGAAGCAATTTCTGCCAAGCGATACTAATGATAAAGTTCTTACCGAATGGCGCGGCTTGAAGCTTCTCTCTCATGAGTCTATCAACAAGTATGTAGACAAGTTTTGGGATTTACATCTCAAAGCTACCGTCTTTCAAAAGATAGACTTTGCCGAGCAAAGACAACAATTCTGTGCGGGATTACCTGAAGAGATGGCCGAATACATCAACTCTCAACGGCCCGGTACTATTACCGAAGTAATCCACCACACCATGGTTGCTTCACGCATCAATTTCCATCAAGGGGCTAGACGTAATGTCAAGCCCATGGAAAACAAAGATAAAAATGATGCAAAGGGGAAATCCAATACTCAAAATAATTCCCAAGGCACTTCCAACAACAACAACAACAACAACAATCGGTCCAAGGAGAAGGGAGTTTACAAAGGTAAAAACAAACTCTCTCCTGAAGAGCTTGAAGATTTTCGCAAGGACCATAAGTGTTTCAAGTGTGGAGAGCAAGGACATGGCTTGTTACCATATACATGTGGTAGTGATGTGTGTGAACACACTAGGACCGCCGGGGCATTTTTTCCCTCTTTAGGAGGTTTTTTCCCCCGTGCATTGTATATACGCCCATCACTCTAGGGCTATCTATTTTTTTCCATAGCACACTAAGTAACACACTCTCTATTGTGTGCCTTGAGCTTCCTTCGTCTTCTCCAAGCTGTGTGTGTTTCTCTGCAACCCTAATTCCAACAATTGGTATCAGAGCAGGTCACGTCCTCCTGGGCTTAGTCGCCAGCTGCTCCAGCACACGCCTGCTCACTTTC
This sequence comes from Adiantum capillus-veneris, assembly GCF_014529385.1. Classification (NCBI taxonomy): domain Eukaryota; kingdom Viridiplantae; phylum Streptophyta; class Polypodiopsida; order Polypodiales; family Pteridaceae; genus Adiantum; species Adiantum capillus-veneris. The sequence continues at coordinate 120,246,054 of NC_140954.1, forward strand.
TCCGATTTCAGTGAGCTTTGGCGAGCGTTCGCAGGTCGACAAATATTTTGGGACAGCTCGAAGAGCTTGGTCAGCTCAGAATTATGATTTGGGCTCATTTCGGCCTCCGTTTCCACTACGGGCAGTACTGCACATGCTATTTCGTCATTTTGTGCAGATTTTCTGTCAGTGCCGTTTTCTGCATAACAGGTGCCTTATAGTCTTCTACGGTTTGTGCTATATAGCACAAGTTGTTCCCGCTCCATTTCTCCTATTTTCGGGCAGTTTTCACATCAGGTGCAACATTTACCATGGCTGACAACAACAACACAGATGTGTTCAAGATGTTTGCTGCTGAGGACAGGTTGGATGGGGACAACTACCCTATGTGGGCTTATATGATGCAACATGTTCTTGTGTCAAAAGGTGTCTGGAACATTGTGCAGGGCATTGATGTACGTCCTGGTTCCAAAGATGTAGGCGATGTTGAGGATGTTGCAGGTCTTGCTGCAAGGATTGCAGCTGTTAGAGTTGTTTTGCCTACGGCAGAACAAGCTCGTTGGGATGTTAAGGATGCGCAGGCTCATGCATTGATTGCGTTGTCTGTGAAGCGCACCATTATTCCTCACATCCGTTCAGCAAAATCTGCAAAACAGGCTTGGGATATTCTAGCAGGTCTTTATGCAAGCCGCAATGAGGCTAAAATTGCTTTGCTACGTAAAGAGCTAGAGTCGAAGATTATGCATGAGGAAGATGATATGGACACTTTCCTTGCTAGTGTCAAGGATATCAATGAGAAACTCATTTCTGCAGGTGAAGTCATTTCGGAGAGTTCCCTTGTGCAGACTGTTCTTGATGCCTTACCAGATTCCTACCAGACTTTTGCTAGTACTTGGAGACTCATGACCCAAGGAAATCCTGAAGTTGTCAAGTTTGATGCATTATGCACATTGCTGTTGCAAGAGTCACTCTCTAGAAAAAACAGGACTAGGCAGCGTGCAATTGAACAGGCTTTTATTGCTTCTCAAAGAAAGGGTGGTAACAGTAATGCAGCCACTTCTTATGGTTCTGCTGCGAGTGGCAAAAATTTTGTTCCTAATGCTTCTGGTGGCAGCACTTCGTCTGGCAATTCTGGTGATAAGGGCAAAAAGAAGATGCGTTGCCATAATTGTAAAGCCAATGATCACTTGATCAAGTCGTGTCCTAAGTTGAAGGCCAAAGAGGCTAAGAAGAAAGAGGGTGGTTCCACTGCAAATGCTGGTTCCACTACAAATGCAGCCATTGTTGAGTCTTCTGTGAAAGGAGATTGTGATGCTGATGTTGATGCAGAATGGGCTTTTAGCGCAGAGTGCACTTACAATCGTGCTGTCCATGATGCATGCTTGTCAGTTGCTGCAGATTCACATGTGTGGTATTTCGACAGTGGTGCTACAAAGCACATTACCTCACATCGTGAATTGTTTACTTCTCTCGAGTCTGTCCCTCATGGGAATTCAGTCACTTGTGCCAACAACGCCTCTTATCCAGTTCAGGGAGTTGGAAAGATTGTGCTCACTGCTGCTAATGGTAGTTCCTTCACACTTGTTGATGCACTTTATGTACCTGGGATCAAGAAGAATCTCTTGTCTGTATCCGCACTTTCTAGACTTGGACTTGTAGTCAAATTTGTGGATGACAGATGTACAATTCATGATCTCAGTTTTGGTGATGAAATTGTTGCATCTGGGCTTTTGTGCCGTGGGCTGTATAAGCTCACTTTGTATGACAAGTGTGGACAAAATTTTGCAAATGTTGTTGCAGATTCAAGGGCTATTTCAGATGCAAAACTTTGGCATGCACGTTTTGGTCATCTGAATTTTGCCAGTTTGCTGCGTTTGCAGAAATCTGATATGGTTGCTTCTTTGCCGCCTCTTGAAGCACCTGTCAAACATGTTTGTGAAGGCTGTATTCTGGGTAAAATGCAGCGTTCTAAGTTTCCAAAGGATGGTTCAGTTAGGGCCACATGCAGGTTGCAGCTTGTGCATAGTGATGTTTGTGGGCCCATGCAAACTCCGTCCTTGGGCAATTACCTGTACTTCGTGACTGTCATTGATGATTACTCCAGGCATGCATGGGTATTTCCGCTTAAAGCGAAGTCCGAAGTTTTTATGTGCTTCAAACAATTTTTGTCTATGGCTGAAAATGTCTCAAAATGTACTATGGGCACCCTCCGTTCCGATCGAGGGGGGGAGTATATGTCTCATGAATTTAATGCATTTCTGGCTAGTCGTGGGATAAAACACCAATGTACAGTGCCTTATACACCTCAGCAAAATGGTGTTGCTGAGAGGAAAAACTAGTCACTAATGGTAATGGCACGATGTATGGTCAAAAGTCAAGCTTTGCCGCATTCTTTTTGGCTTGAGGCCATCATGTGTGCCACTTATGTACTTAACAGGTGTCCTACGAAAGCTTTGTAGTCTATTACTCCATATGAAGCATGGCATGATAGAAAGCCTTCTATTGAGCACATGCGTGTTTTTGGCTGTTTGGCATATGCTTTGGTGCCACAAGTGCAGCGCAGAAAATTGGATGATAAGGCTGTCAAATGTATTTTTGTTGGTTATAGTGCTGAAAGCAAAGGTTACAGGTTGTATCATCCGCAAACAAAACGTATTCTAGTTTCACGGGATGTAGTGTTTGTGGAAGATTCTGTTCAGCCCTTGCTGTCATGTACTAGAGACAATAATGTAAGCTCACAGGACATTTATGACACTTTGTTGCCTCTTTTCAGTGGTGGAAATACGAATGTAAGTTCCAATGAGGCAAATGTACAGCCTATGGGGGTTTCTGAAAATGTTTTAGAATAGCCTATTACTGATGCAGATGTACATGATGTACTTGATGAGGAAAGGGCTGAAAATGAGCAGGCTAGAGGTATGCCAAAATGGCTGGTGCACACTTTGCGTGACAGTAAATTGGATGCACCTTTATCTAGTCGTACTCGTTCAGGCTCTCGCCATGCATCTTATGCATCAGATCGTTATGCTTTGGCTGTGTCTAGTTTACATGATGTTGAGGAGCCTCTGTCTTTTGATGAAGCACAGAATTCAGAAAATTGGATTGCTGCCATGAAATCAGAATATGATGCACTTATAGAGAATGACACATGGACTTTATGTGATTTGCCTCCTGGCAAAAAGGCCATTGGTACGAAGTGGGTTTACAAGTTGAAACGCAAGCCGGATGGTGAGATCGATCGCCATAAGGCTCGACTTGTTGCAAAGGGTTATGCACAACAAAAAGGCATAGATTATGAAGAGACTTTTGCTCCCACTTGTCGTAGGACTACTGTGCGTTTTCTATGTGCATTGGCAGCTCATTTTGGTTGGGATGTACATCAATCAGACATTGTTACTGCTTTCTTGAATGGTGACATATTTGAGGAAGTTTATGTAACGCAGCCTCGCGGTTTTGTCATAAAAGGACAAGAGGACAAAGTGTGCAAATGTAAGAAGGCTTTGTATGGGTTGAAGCAATCTCCTCGTGCTTGGTATGAGAAAGCTGACACTCATTTGGCTAAACGAGGCTTTCGTAATAGTCCAACAGAAAGCACATTCTATGTAAAGCGTGAGGATGATGTATTTCTCATTGTGGTTCTTTATGTTGATGATTTGCTGATCACTGGACCAAATGAGAGACATATTGCTGAATTTAAGGCTGATTTGAATGCTACTTTCAAGATGAAAGATTTGGGGCTGTTGCATCATTACTTGGGTATACAGTTTAAGCAGTGTGATGGTGGTATTGCCTTGTGTCAGAAAAGTTACATAGAGACATTGCTATGTAAATTTGGACTTGAGGATTGCAAACCTATTGCCACTCCCATGGAAACAGGTTTGAAGTTGAGTCTACATGATGCTGGCGATCCTGCTGATGTCACTCTTTACCAAACTGCTGTTGGTTGCCTCATTTATGTATGCAACACGAGGCCAGATATTCAGTTTGCAGTCTCGCAGGTCAGCAGATTTATGCATAGCCCAGGGTCTAAGCATTGGCAGGCTGTCAAGAGGATTTTCCGCTACCTTAGTGGCACTTTACATCTTGGCTTGTTTTATCCCAAGGGGGGATCATTGACGCCAGACTTACATGCTTTTTCGGACTCAGATTGGGCTGGTTGTTTTGACACGCGAGTGTCCACAAGCGGTTTTTGTTTCATGCTTGGCAGTTCATGTATATCATGGTTGAGCAAGAAGCAACGTACTGTGGCCACTTCGAGTTGTGAGGCTGAGTACAGGGTAGTCGTCACAGCTACGGTTGAGTGTGTATCGCTCAGACGCCTTATGGATGACTTGGGTGTTGGACAGGACACTGCCAACACTATCTACACTGACAGTCAGAGCGCATTGGCAGTTGCGAGGAACCCAGTTTTTCATGCTCGCACAAAGCACATTGAGGTGCATTACCACTATGTTAGGGAGAGGCTCTCAGCAGGAGAGATCAGCTTGGCTTATGTGCCAACACAGGACAACCTTGCATATCTTTTCACAAAGGCATTGTCTCGTGAGAAGCTTGAAGCTTTCCGCAAAGCTTTGGGCTTACTCCCCTTTGTGGACTGATCCTGTCCTCAGGGCATGGCACTTCCCTTTACTCATGTGCCAGCTCTCGTTCACCGCATCACTCCAGGGGGGATTTGTTACCATATACATGTGGTAGTGATGTGTGTGAACACACTAGGACTGTCGGGGCATTTTTTCCCTCTTTAGGAGGTTTTTTCCCCCGTGCATTGTATATACGCCCATCACTCTAGGGCTATCTATTTTTTTCCATAGCACACTAAGTAACACACTCTCTATTGTGTGCCTTGAGCTTCCTTCGTCTTCTCCAAGCTGTGTGTGTTTCTCTGCAACCCTAATTCCAACATGGCTATTGTTCTTGCCCCAAGAAGAATACTCGTAATGAGACTCCTAGAGCTTCCACCATCGAAGCTCCAAAAGAGGATGCTCATTGCAAAGGATCATCACTCTCCTATGCTTGGGGAAAGGTAAGAGAGCATGATGCCTTCATCTTGTTTGACCCTGGCTCTACTCTTAACTTCATATCAATAGAGTTGGCCACCAAGTTGGGCATTCAAGCTTTTGAGATGGGAGATATAGTAGTCGCTGATGCAGCTTTCAAGGGACAACAAGCCTCCGTTACTCCCTTGATTGGGAAGTTGAGGCTTCATGTCCAAAGCTATGTCGACAAAGAAGACTTCTTCATCTCTCCTCTCCAACATCAGGATGTTATCCTAGGGGCACCATGGTTTGATCGCATGGCTGCCAACATGAAGTTCCCTGAAAGGAGAATTTACTTCACTTACAGGGGAAAGAACATGTATATAGATGCTAGTGAGCGTGGTCGCACTATTCCACTTGTAAATCCTCTTTCTTTTGATAAGTCAATGAAGAGCTCAGTTTCTGCGTACATGATTTTTTTCAAAGAGTCTCCAAAAGATACTAATGTTTCATCAAATGTAAATGATAGGAATCAAGAAGAGTTAGACTTGTCTAATTCTCTAAAAGGATTCCAAGATGTGTTCATCGATGATATCCCTATGGACTTACCTCCAAAACGAGGGGATGATGACCATCGTATTGAGCTTCTTCCTGGAAGCTCACCACCTAACAAGCCTCCTTATCGAGCCTCACAAGCTCAACAAGAGGAGATCATGAGGCAAGTACAAGAGCTGGTAGACAAAGGGATGTTGAGGCCTAGTTCCTCTCCCTTTTGTTCTCCAATTCTTTTAGTGCAAAAGAAAGATGGTACATACCGTATGTGTGTGGACTATCGAGCACTAAACCATATCACTATCAAAAACAGATTTCCCGTACCCCGGGTAGAAGATCTGTTTGATAAGCTACAAGGCTCTACCTACTTCAGTAGGATTGACCTTAAGAGTGGCTATCATCAAATAAGGATAGTGGATGAAGATATCTTAAAGACTGCGTTTCGCACAACGTTTGGTCTTTATGAATATCTAGTCATGCCTTTTGGCTTGACTAATGCACCAGCTACGTTCAATCGTTTGATGGAGAAAATTTTTAGACCATATCGAAAATTCACTGGAGTGTTCTTTGATGATATCATCATCTACTCCAAGTCTTTGGAAGAACATAAGCAGCATCTCCAAGTGATTTTTCAAGCATTGAGGGAGAACAAGCTTTATCTCAACCAAAAGAAAAGCGAATTCTTCCTTCAAGAGATTCAATACTTAGGTCATATTATCTCTAAAGATGGTATCCAAATGGATCCATCAAAGTTAGAGGTAATAAAAGCATGGCCTAACCCAAGAAATCTACATGAGCTAAGAAGATTTATTGGTATGTGTGCATACTATAGACGCTTCATAGCAAAATTCTCTCAAGTAGCAGGACCACTACACGACTTAACTAAGAAGAATGTTAAGTTTGTATGGACTGCTAAGGAGCAAAATGCTTTTGAAAAACTCAAAGAGAAGCTTACTTCCCAACCAGTCCTCGTGCTTCCGGATCTCTCAAAGCCATTTGAGGTCCAATGTGATGCTTGTGGTGATTGCCTTGGAGCGGTTTTGCTTCAAGAAGGGCATACCATAGCATATGAGAGCCGAAGGCTCAATAGTGATGAACGAGTCTTGGGCATTTATGAGAAAGAGCTTTTAGCTGTTCTACATGCCCTAGACACATGGAAGTACTACCTATTGGGGACTCCATTTATCCTACAAACCGACCACCAAAGTCTCAAGTATTTCATGACGCAAACCAAGCTTTCTGACAAACAAATGAGGTGGGCAAATTTTCTTTCGCAATTTAATTTCCATATTGCTCACATAGCTGGTAAGCACAATCAAGTTGCCGATGCACTTTCACGACGACCAAAAGTTAATGCGGTGTCTATAGCTACTCACAATGATCTATCCTCTATGATAGATGAGTATGCTACTAACCCTGACTTTAGAGACATAATGTTAGCCCTTGCTTTGGGGAAGAAAGAGGAACCATTCACCTTGCAGGATGGTTATCGTCTCCACGGCAATAGGCTATGTGTTACTCATTCCCGTCGTGAGAAGGTTATGTATGAATCCCATGCTCCTCCATATGCAGGGCATAGAGGTATTCAACCTACTCTCCGAGGAGTAGAGACGTATTTCTATTGGCCTACCATGAAAGTGGACATACAAGAGTATGTTTCAAAATGTGTAGTATGCCAAAAGACCAAGTATGATAGAGGGAAGCAACCTGGATTACTCCAGCCATTGCCTATTCCAAATTCACCATGGGAGAGTATATCCATGGATTTCATCTTTGGATTGCCCAAGTCTATCCATGGGAATACAGGAATATGGACAATAATCGACAGGTTTATCAAGCAAGCACATTTCATTCCTGTCAAAAAGACTATTAAGGCACACCAAATGGCAACTCTCTTCATATCTCAGATTTTCAAGCACCATGGATTACCCACATCCATCGTGTCAAATAGAGATCCTAGAATGACCAGTAATTTCTGGAAAGGTCTCTTTGAAAATCTAGGAACAAGATTGAATTTCTCTTCGGCCTATCACCCACAAACGGATGGCCAAAGTGAGATAGCCAATCTTACAATACTCGATCTACTCAAAACTTATGTTACCAAAGTAGATCAACGCTCACAATGGGAAAAGTATTTACCGCTAGTAGAGTATGCCTACAATAATACTGTACATACTTCTACGGGGAAAGCACATTTCGAGATCATAGAGGGAAGACCTAAAAGTCCCTTGCTATTGAAAGTACATGGGAAGATCTTCGCCGCCGATGAGTATAGCCGTGACCTACAAGAATCTTTTCAAAAGATTAGGGAGGCTATAGCCATCTCTCAACAAAGGCAAAAAGCTGCTGCTGATAAGCACATAAGAGCCTTAATGTTCAAAGAAAATGATTGGGTCTTACTCAAGTTTCCTAAGGCTCGATTAAGGCAAACGACGGGCAAAAATCCTACGGGCCATCAAAAGTATTATGCTAAACTAGCAAAAAGATACTATGGTCCTTTCCAAATCTTGAAGCCTATCAATGAGACGGCTTATCAACTCAAGTTGCCCAACCATTGGCTTATACACAATGCCTTTCATGTAAGCTTACTTAAGCCCTACAAAGGAGAGCCACCAATTGAACCAATTATTGAAGACCCTACCGAAGTCGAAGACCAAGAAGAGGTGCTACAACCCGAAGCTGTCCTTCGGCATGAAGATAAGGTACTACGACATGGTAAGATAATCCGACGGTATCTTATTAAGTTCAAAAATTATCCTTTTGAAGATGCTAAATGGATGCAAGGAGTACAACTTAAGGATAGTATGAACCTTGTCAATGCTTACAATGCTACATTAGAGTAAGCAAATGTACAAATTTCTTTTAAATGACTCATGTTTTTCTCTTATATGACTAGTCCTCTTTTTAATTGTGCACAAATTTAACTAGTATGCATGCTTAGAATCATGTTTGTGATGACGACGTCTCTCAAACACCAAGTAGAATTTGTCACTCTACTTTGGGAGAATGAAATGGACTAAAGAGCAGACATGCTTGCGGCAGCTATGTCTCCCAAGCACCAAATGGATTAGTCATCCATCTTGGAAAGATGTCGTAGGGTAAAATGGGATCCTTTACCCGCTAAGTACGATTGACTAATGACTAAGACTTTATCTCTTCTACCTCATAGTCGAGGACGACTATGATTTACAGAGAGAGGTAATGTCATAAAATCTAATATCTAACCAACCCAAATGATTTTCTCATATTAAATTGATCACCTAATGTGGGAGAATAAACGGGAACAAGTGTTAAGATATAGATATGTGCTTATAGATCTATCTCAACACGGGGCCAATGGTAAAGGGGCCCAAAAGGGAGATGGTCTATCAAAGAGCAAGGCTAACCAATGGAGCATAAGACCTTAGGGTTAGCTTCATTGAAGACCTCCAATAAATGTGTGTAAAAGTCCTTTGACCTTAGGCAAGCTAGGGCTGAGCTTGAGGTGGGAACCCGGCCCAAGCTCGAGGTGCTTGTCCTGCTTGAGGTGCTTGTCGTGCTTGAGGTGTTTGTCATGATTGAGGTGCTTGATTAAGATGCTTGAGGTGCTTGACTGGCTCCATGCTTGAGGTGCTTGACTTGCTGCATGATTAAGGTACTTGAGGTGCCTTGAGAAGCTTGCCTGAGATGCTTGTGGGAACACCCCCTAGTTCAAGTGCTTTGTCATGCTTGGTGAGTAAGGTGCTTGATCACCTAAAGTCAAAAGCATTCCTACAAGAGGGGGGGAGAGCCCTTTTCCTAGGGGCTAGAGAGAGAACACCCACTCACACACACAAGGGAAGCCCCAACTTAAAGAGGCAGCAAGGACACATGTCAGGCCCCTACCCATGTTACCTTCATGTGTTGCTTGAAGCCTATTGGCTAAGCTTCAAAGGGGTCCAATGATAAATTACATGAATTATCTAATTGTTTTAGCATTTATCTAGCCCTCTCTCTCAAAAAGGAAAGGGGGACACTTGTCTCAAGGCTACCCCTACTGCTTGTAATGCCTCCTGCTCATGATTGGCTAGGCCTGGGAGGGTCCAATGAGCTTCAAGCATGAGCTACAAGGGGGGGTCGACCCAAGCTAGCTAGGGGCTTGCTTGAGGGGTATACTCACCCACACACACTCACAATCACTCTCATTGTGTGCTATGCAAAGTGCAAGAGCTCCCTCTCCAAGCAAGTAGAGGTTGAGAGCCTACACCAACACTCTTGGCTATGGAGTGCAAATCCAACCAAGAGCCATGCTTCAATGCTTGAGCTTGTCATCTCCTTCTTCTTCATTACTATGCTATTATGTATGCTAGCAACAAGAGTATGATAAGTGAGGAACTAGTTCTTTCTCCTATGAAATGTTTCTTCTTCCTCTTCCCTACCCTCATTCCCTGCTAGCTCTCTCCACCTTCGAAGGTGTTTGAGGTCTTGGGACTGAGGCTTGGGACAATTAAAGCTTTCTTCAAGTTCATGTTATGCTATGATTGTGATGCATGAAGCTTTCCATCTTCATTGCATCACCTAGGTCACAAGGAACACAAAGAATGTATTGTAACAAGTCTCTCTTAACGGGAGAAATCATAATACAAATGCCTATTGGAGGGGGGACCGGCTCCACATAAATCCAGTCCTCAACTGTTGTCATGTTCTCTAAATTCTCTCTCTGGCAATAGTATTGTTCATGCCAAGTTAACTAATTGCTATGATTATGTTGCTATCTTCAATTATGTCTATCCGCTATGCTCACAAAGTTATTTCTCGAAAGTATTCTCATTAATTTCCGCTATTCTCAAGTTGAATAGGCTAATTCCACTACAATATCCTTTTAGAGCAATGTTAAAAAACTAGAAACTACCTCATTACGAAGAAAATCGGGTGACACTAAAGCCAGTCCAGGGCTACATGAGTCACTGTTTCCAATAGATTGGTTTGAAGGACTTGAAACAGGATCAACTGCCAGGAGACCGAGAGTTCAACCAAATAGACGTGTCAGACCAGCTGATTTTCAAAAATGGGTCAGAAAATACAATAGATCTGGGGATCCATATGACCACTTAGCAAGCTTTAAACAAGTGCTAAGTGCAAAACGCACATTTGATTTCCATACGCAATTCCATGGATTTGGAATGACATTAGAAGGAAAAGAACTCCATGGTCCCAAAACATTCCACCAAGGTCAATCATAGGCTTAAATACATTAGCTCAAGGATTTGTAGCTGCATGTTTCAAAACGGGGATCAAACACAATACTGTAGCTCAAATCTATAGCTTCAAACAGAAGCAAGGTGAGTCTGTAAAGGATTGTGTAACTAGAATGAAACAATACATTGCAAGATGCCCAGAACTAGAAATACATGCAGAAGAAAGATTAGTATCATTGTTTCTATAGGGACAGCAAGAAACATATGACCCTAGAAGAGTGTGTGTCAGATGCTATCGACTTAGGAGACAATTGTAATATTTTCAATGAAGAAGATGTCCCTAAGGATAACCAAAGTGAGAAAACAACATCCACCAAACCAGCACAAGTGAGAACGGCTGCTGCAGCACTGCTTACAGCCATAGAAGACATGCTCAAAATGATGAATGACATGATGAATAACATGCAAAAAGCACCTATGAGGGGACCACGGCAAGGGATACCTCAACAGGGACAACCAATCAGGCCATAGAAATGGTATGCAATCGAGGGTAAATGGACCAACCAGGAGACCAATGAGTGTTTTTAACAACCAAAGTAAGATGGGAATGTTCAATACGTGCCTATGAGGCCACAAGGACAACCCATGTACAGATATCAACCTAATATGTCCCCAGATCAAAGACCACCGATGGGTATGAAAAGACCTCAACCATGTGTTGGGTCAACAACCTCCATATTGTGGACATAATATAGTGCCTGTAAAGTACATGCATTCAGAGGGAGTCATAGATGAACAAGAACTAGTGCCTGTTACACCCTATGCTGAGCCAAATTCTTCTATAGTAATGGTAGAAGGAGATTCGTATAATTCACATCCACCACCAATGGAAGAACTTGTGACTTATACTACACCAGAGCTTGCACCAAAGTATTATGTAGCTAATCAAGGTGTTATACATCCTATGGAAAGACCCATAATTAAGCCTAGAACTGGGAACTGTCATAACTGTGGTGTAGATGATCACTAGAAAAATGAATGTCCAGAGCCTGACAAGAACATTAAGACAGTTGAAGCTTTTTGTATGCAATGTTGTAAAAAGGGAGGACACTGTTGAGATGTCGAGCTCTACACCTTGAGCTGGCATCCACTACGGGTCTTGGCCGCTTACGGCATTTACTCACTGGCGCGCTAGGTGACCGACACGGAGGATCTCTGCCAGTGATTCTACAGCTGGACTACACTTATAGTGCCAACCTAGTACGCTTCTAGCGAGTTCACACTTAGTGATCGCATGTACATATGTGCTACTTTTCAGCTTTAGCACTTAGTCATTTTTGTACTCTCTTTTCTGTGAAGAAGAAGAAGAAGCTTTCTATCTCTGTGTGCTTTGTGCTTGTCTTGTGTATCTCTCTTGCATCCTCATTCTTTACATGGTATCAGATCCTGGTGTAGGCAAGAGAGGCTAAGAGAGCAAGAGCATCACAATCCCTTCGTTCGAAAAAAATTTAGGGGTTTTTCGTCCAAGTTTCTGAACAGATCTCCAAAGTGCAGTACACAGAGATTTATTGTACAAGCACAGTGGTTGTATGTACGCTTGATTGTGGACACTCGTTGAGTGTAGGAAGCGTTACAGGTACCACGATAGCAGGTTCAGCAGATTTGCAGGTTTTTGCAGATTGCAGCTATTTTGTCTTAGTGCTTCAAGATGTCTGACGGTTTCAGTCAGATTGTCACTGAGAAGCTTGAGAAAAATAACTACCCTGCATGGAAGTTCAGAATAACAAATTTCCTAAAAGGAAAAGGTTATTGGGACTATGTAGAAGGAGACAATGAAAAGGAACCAGAGATTCCCGAGGCAAATGCTACAGCAGAACAAAGGAAAGCCTTGAGGGACTGGCAACAAGGCCAGAGCAAAGTGATGTATTGGCTGTCTATGAGCATCACAGATTGCATGATGGGCTATCTATAGGATGCTGAAACCCCCGCCATTGCATGGAAAAACTTAGGCAGAGTGTTCGAGGTGAACACCAAGGCCAGGAAGCTTCAACTAAAGTCGGAGCTAAATCAGGTTAAGAGGAACAACCTCTCCATCAATGATTATGTTTTAAAGATCAAGAGTATCATTGAGGCTCTTGGATCTATTAATGTCTCAGTGGAAGACGATGAAATTGTCCGTGCATGCTTGGATGGTCTAGGAGATGAGTATGTACATTTCAGGTCTTCCATGAATACAAGAGACGACATCCCCGTGTTCCAAGATTTGATTTCTATGCTTATTCTGGAGGAGAAGAACCTTGACACATCTTCTTCTCATGGCAGAAATAATTCTGAACAGGCCTTCTATTCTAACTCCAACAGAGGTAGAGGTAGAGGTCGTGGTCGAGGCCCAAGAGGTTGCAGGGGCCAATTTCAAGAAGTTCAATCAAATCAAAACAATACAGGTGGCAGGGGAAACCAGTCTCAAGGCAGGGGGAGTCAAAGAGGTCGTGGTGCAGGATCAAGCAGGCAGCAACATACTGCAGATAGCAGAGAATGTTGGACTTGTGGTGAAAGAGTGGAGGAGCTCTTGTGAAAAGTGTTTGATGACCACTTTAGAGTGGTGAGCGACTAGTTCAAAGTGGCCAGTCACCAATTAAAATCTAGCACTTAAAAAGTAGTTGGGAGGGACAAAATACTAGGCGACATACCAACATCATAACTAGATAGTGGTCCAACACAACTTGGAAGTGGAGGAGCTCTTGTGAAAAGTGCTTCATGACCACTTGAGAGTGGTGAGCAACTACTTCAAAGTGGGCAGTCACCACTTGAACGCGGATTCTGGTCACTTGAATGCGGTTTCTGGCCACTTGAAAGTGGGAACTTGTCGCTGATGGGGGCTTTTCACAAGCCAAGCTCCCATACCCCTCTTCTCTCGTCCCCACCCCATGAAAACCCCCTCTTAGGGAGGGAGTGATAAAAGGCATTGGAAAAAGAAAGAAAAAAATAAAGTATGATTATGTAAATATATAAGAAAGGTAAAATAGGCCACCTCATGCCTGCGGGGTAGCCCATCCCCATCTTGCCTCCTTTTTCTTCATTGTTGCCCCGCCGGGTGTCCCTTTTCCTCTCCTCCACTCAAAAGGTCAACCCCCTCTCTCTTCCCCTTGTCCTTTCTCCTTTCTCTCTCCCCTCAAGCTACCCCACCTCTCACCAATAATGCATTATAACTCACCAATAATGCACCCTAACTCACATGCAACTTACCCTATCTTCCAAAATAGTATACCCCACCCCCTCTTTCTCTCTCCTATCATATCCCATGACCCAAATACCCCCCCCTCTCTCTAAAGGGCGCCATGTCTCTTGTCTTGTAGCTAAATAACCTCCCCCACACTCACACACACTCAGTTTCACTGAAAAAGGTGCCCACAGACCCATCCCCACCCGGTGGTTACCTGATTTTTCTTGTGTTCACACACATCTGCACACAGATTCACCTCTGAACACACTCCCCTCTCTCCCCTCTTGTAATTACTTTATTCTCCATGTCACCTCTCACTTTTTTTCATCAACCCATGTCTCTCTCTTAGTCTCTCTCTCTCATGAGACTGCTGTTCTGGCACATATACACACAGCCAGACAAGTGGGGCCCACAGTCACATGGCCTATGTAGATAATGATTTCTTTATTTCTAAATTCTAGAATTTCTCCCCCCTCCTCCCCTATATAAAGAGGGGTCACCATCACACTAAACACACACACTATCACCAAAGAGTACACTATGCACTGTGTGTGCCTAGTGCACACACACACACACCCACACCATCACCATCACCGCAATCACCATGCTCGTCTTGAGCATGACCTCTACACCCTTGGGCTATGGAAGATGAGGGGAAACTAAATGAAGGATGATGGCCATAACCCTCGTGCGAGTCTTCGCCATCAACTCCCACCTATCCGCCATGTGCTCTACCACGCTCTCCCTTCTCATTCCCCTAGCCTATGCTCCCCATTTCATCGCCTTATTCTCTAAATAAAGCTTGAGGTTTTGTGAGTATGTTTTCTTGCAATGTTTTGCCCATGTGAGGTGTGCGAAATCGCCACCTAGTCTTGTGTTTGGAGTGAGCTTGTGTATGTGTGAAGGGTGTGTGGATTCGCCATCCTTTTGTGGTGCCTAAGTACTAAGCCGCTATACCCCCTCCCTCACCCTCTCTCTCTCTCACTTGATCTCATTCCCTTTCCTCTTCATCATTACTCCCAAGCATCCATCTCTCTTGGATGAAAACTTTGTTATGGTGGTGTGTTGTTTGCGTCCTAGCCGCTGAAGCTAGGTGGTGCCCCTTGTTTGCTTTACCATGAGTGGCTCGAGGCGCGCCATTCGGTCCCCGGTGTTTTAGAGGCCGTCAGGGTTCGGGGTTTGCTTTGCTCCCGTCATTTGGTGCCCCCACTGAGGATCTTTTCATGAAACCCTTCAGTTTACAAGACTGAAACCCCTAAACTATTGTGAATGGATGAATGGCTAGCAGGATTTGCTAATTGGACGACAGAAGAAGAAGAGCTCCAAGCACAACTAGAGGAACTCCGCATCTCCATCGAAGCTCGAGTGCCAGGCGTAACGGTAATCGATTTGTAGTGGGAGAGTCAACCAACACGCCAAACCCAGTGGATATACATAGGCCAAGTGCCAAGAAGAAGAAGGAGAAGGTCCGAACCATGTCCGCAACCTACAACCAACCCACAACAACAAAATGGAAGGAGCTCTACACAATAGAGAATCAACACTATTCTACTTTGAGAATCGGGTAACTCAAGTCACCGAGGTAATTATCACAGTCAGTTTTCAAGTTGCACCTGATGCTGCAGCACAGATAACGGAATCATTGGCTCACACTCTCACTAGAGAAACTAGGGATCTACTGAGTTTGTTTTAGGAAAGAACACCACTCTCTCCCACAAGCTTGGACAGTGACTAAGCACCTCTAAGCTTCACATGAATCAGTACAACCTACCTCAAGACAGATCACACATACCAACACGTGTACGCTCAATCAAGGTAATACTGGACTTGAAGGCTCACTACCAGCACGTCATTGACACCATGCTGGGTGGGGAGCGATTTTTTGAGGTTCTGGCATCAGATCAACCATTTGCCCTACCTTTGGTACAAGGCAATGTACCGTTTGAAGTTTTAATCTATGTCCTAGTATAAGAGGGTATACACGCCTCCTTGTAAAGAAGAAAAAAACTTTTGCAAGTTAAGCAGTGTGTCTTTCTAGCTCTCTCTCAGGAATCATGGCAAGTGTAGCATTTCCAACATTTGAAGGAAAGAAGGGGGAGGATTTGGTAACAGACTTCCTAGATGACTTTGAAGTAGCATGTGTAGTGAGCAACAAAGATACGGATGAATCCCGGGTTAGAATCTTTAAGCATCTCATGAAGGTAGAAGCTAGATCATGGTACAATGCACTTCCACAAGCAACCAAGGATGACTGGGAACCCTTAAAAACCACTTTTAAGAGGCGCTTTGGGGGAGGTACCACTTCAGAAAAGTTGTGGGACAAGTTGAGAGACTTGAAGCAGGAGGGTCTTTTAGAATATGCCACGTATGCGTCCAAATTTGTGGATTTGTGGGAACGGTGGGTTGAGTCACTGGCAAGAGGGAAGCCGCACACGATTTCATAAAAAAAGATCGGTTCACGCATGGCTTATGGCCGCTTCTCAAGGAGAAGGTGAAAGGTAGATTCCCGGCTACGTACGAGTTAGCCGTTGAGATTGCTCGCCTTAAGGACAAGAAGCTGCGAATGAAAGCCAAAGAAACCGAGTCAACAGAAACAACAACATCACGTCGACCAGCAACTATGACAACCACCATTCCACCACCACCACCGGCTCTTGGGGTAAGAGATGACCAACAAGATATGTTGGCCCATAATACTGACCAACTGCAGAATTTGTCTGTCCACTTAATAAAACAAGGGAGGAGTCAAGAAAGAGATCAAGACCCTGGAAGAGCACGACGACAAAACAGGGAGTATCATTGCTACAACTGTGGAGAAGACGGTCACGGTATGTACTACTGTCCCAAACCACGACAAAACTATAATAGAGGAGGTAGGAGGAACCAATTGTCACCCCCTAGAGAAAGAACACCCCCACCCCGAGCACCAACCCCACCAAAAAAAATTCTACGTCCACCCCAGACACCACTACAAGCATCCATTCCACCTCTTCCACCAGCCCCACCACCTGATCGCCCTGTAAACATCATAAGGCTAGAAGAGAAAGGAAAAGCCGTAGTAGTGGATCCACCCAGAGCAAAGGAGAGGGACAAGGGTAAGGAGAAGGTAACCTTTTTAGAACCACTTGAGGCCATGACTGTGAAAAGAGCTAGGAGGGAGAAGGCTACACAATCAGATGATGAGAGGAGCATGAGAGGAGAAACTAGCAAGAGGCCATCTAGGCCACGACGGAAATTGGGCATCACCGACTTCCAGCTAGGGGAAAGTTCTAAGCCCTATGATATAACATTGGATGTGGCAGAGCAAGGACCGAAGATTACATGGCCACAACTGCTACATCTTGTACCTAAAGTAAGCGACAATGGTCTAAAATGGTAAGTACAAGATGCTCCAAAACAAAGGTAGCCGGAGCAATTTTGGGATGCAACATGGATGACATCCTTCCAATTGTCGACGTAAACATAAAAGGAAAGAGGGTTGGAAACACCTACATTGATGGAGGTGCACAAATCTGTGTAATGAGCGAAGCTATGATGCTTCAATTAGGGCTCGAGGTTGACAGGCCTTCTCCATGCAAGGCAAAGATGGCAAACAACGCAAAAGTAAAGTGTGTGGGTGTGGTAAGTGCCGTGAAAATCAAAGCTTTCAACACTGAGGTAGAGGTAGATGTTTTTGTAATGCCTACTAAGGGGGAGGGCTATCCACTAATTTTGGGAAGGCCATGGATGATGGCCATGAAAGCAAAACAGGACTGGGGTACTGGCCTTCTACGCATGACCGGTAAGAAAGGGGAGACAATCTACTACGACATGAGGATTGACAAGCAGAAGCAAATGAATCTGGAAACATCGGCAGATGAAACCACTAGCGAATCTTCCACTTCTGAGGAGGAGACCACATCCACCGACGAAAGTGACAGTTCCATTGATGTGATGGGTATCATTATGAAGGATCCACAAAGGGTAAGCACAACTGGTAATCCATCACCAAAAGGGCAACCCAATGAAGAGGAGAGCAAATCACTTGGCCTAGGAGGAAGTAGGTTGAAGGGTATGTTGTCTACGGAATTAACACTTGAGGAGAAAGATAGTTTTTTGCAAATGTTGATGGGATTTCCTAACCTGTTCATTGACAACTATGAAAGAATCACAGGCATTACAGTGGTGGAACATCATATTAAGCTGAAGGAAGGGGTAAAACCAGTTGTGCAAAAGCTACGACGACTGGGGGTCATACAAGAAAAGGCACTCTTGGCCGAGGTAAGGAAATTGCTGGAGGCGGGATTCATCCTGTAGAAAACTCAGAATGGGTGTCACCCGTAGTGGTGACGCCTAAAAAGAATGGTAAGTGGAGGGTCTGTGTTGACTACAAACCACTAAATGCAGCTACAAAGAGAGACCACTTTCCTCTCCCTTTCTTGGATGAAATTCTGAATAAAGTAGCGGGTTTTGAATGCTATACCGTCTGTGATGGTTATTCTGGATACTTTCAAATACGCATAGCCTTGGAAGATCAGCTAAAAACCACTTTTATCACGCCATGGGGTTGTTTTGCATACAGGGTTATGCCATTTGGTCTCACAAATGCACCTGCCACATTCCAAAGATATGTCACATATGTTTTTCAACCGTTCTTTGGAACATCCATAAGAGTCTTCATTGATGATTTTTGTATATATAGCTCCCGTATTTCACATTTAGAAAAGGTAACTGAAGGTTTGGCCAGGTTGCAGAGCCTAGGCGGGCAATTAAATGTGGATAAATATCACATTGGGGAGAGTAAAGTCATTCTACTAGGCCATGAAATTTCAGCAAAAGGTATCAACGCCGACCCAATTAAGGTGTCCGCACTCATAGCCCTACCTTCACCAACGACCGCACGTCAACTGGTTTCTTTTCTACAGAAGGTGAGGTACTTAAGTAAATTCATATATCTACTATCACAACTTGTTCTACCACTGCAACAACTCACTCAAAGATCGACTTTCACTTGGGACGAGGAAAGCGAACATCACTTCAACAAGGTAAAGGAGGTCTTAGCCACTCTGCCAACTATCTCACCACCTAAGTGGGATGAAAAATTCTATGTCACCTCAAGTGTTGGTGATGACTCATTGGGGGCTGTGCTACTCCAAAAGGATACGACGACATCTTTCATGAGGCCAATCTACTTCTCTAGTCGAATGATGACAGCAGGAGAGAAAGGTTTCACCCATGTGGAACACTTAGTCCTAGATCTTAGATTTGCAACTACAAAGTTTAGGTCATATTTGCTGCCTAAGCAATTTGTGATTCTAACCACGGATGAAATATTTCCCTATGTTGTACAACACATGGATGTGTCTGCTAGAATTACTAAATGGCTAGTTCGTCTGCAAGAGTTTGACTACACGGTACAGGTAGAAAGCACGACAAGGGCAAGTTTGGGGGGACTCATGACCTACCAAGTCTTTGAAAGGAAGGAGAAGCAATCTAAGGAAGGAGAAGCAATCTAAGGAAGGAGAAGTCCGATTACCTCCAGTACCACCGATGGTAGAAGGAGCACACTCTCTCTACTTTGATGGAGCCTACAAGCGAGCGTCCGACAAAGCAGCTGCAGGCATAGTGGTCTTTGATGACAAAGGGACAAAGGTATTTTCGTTGGGCCAATTGTTAGATTCACATTCTAACAATGAAGCTGAGTATGCAGCACTAACCAAGGGTCTACAATGGTGCGTCTCGCAAGGTGTACAACGCCTTATTGTATTTGGGGATGCTCTACTTCTGGTAAGGCAAGTAAATGGAGCATGGACATGCAAGAATCCTAGTTTAAGGACTCACTTAAGTGGTGTAAAAACCTTGTTGGGTAAGTTTGAAGAAGTTCCAATACACCATATCCCAAGGGCTCAAAACCAAGAAGCAGATGCCCTAGCAAGTGAAAGACTACAGGAAGTGGTGGTTGGAGCAATAAAACTAAAGCTCCCTCTATTTCAAGGCAGTGATGCCTTGCCTGGCATCATGCATTTTTTGGAAACAGGGGAATGCCCATCAGATTTAACAAAGGGACAGAAGCAATGGCTGGCGCGGAAGGCCACAAGGTATCGACTCATCAATGATGGTTTGTACTGTAAGGGTAAGGACCAAATACTCAGGAAGGTCCCTCTCTCTCACAAAATCACGGGAGTAATTGCTAGTTGTCACGACGGGGTTTGTGGTGGTCACTTTGCCCTAGACATAACAAGTAGGAAAATCTTGCAGGCAGGCTTCATATGGCCTAGCCTCAACCGTGATGTACACCATTGGTGCAAAACGTGTAAGTTGTGTCAAAA
Organism: Adiantum capillus-veneris; assembly: GCF_014529385.1. Lineage (NCBI taxonomy): Eukaryota > Viridiplantae > Streptophyta > Polypodiopsida > Polypodiales > Pteridaceae > Adiantum > Adiantum capillus-veneris. The sequence continues at coordinate 120,266,248 of NC_140954.1, forward strand.
GGCTGGCACTAGGTCACTTATGCCTGAACCACAGACACCTATTCTCTCATATGGCCCATTTGAAAAATGGGGTATCAATGCCATTGGGCCATTACCTAGGGCCAACTCAGGAAAATTCTACATTATCATGGGGGTCGACTACATGACTAGATGGGCAGAGGCTACAGCCCCAGTAGAATCACAGCGGTAGAGGTAGCTAAACTTATCTACGAGCACATATGCTGTAGGTTTGGCACACCTTTAGAGATCATCTCTGATAGAGGGCCAGGTTTCAGAGCAGACTTGGTAGGAGAATTAATGCAGAAACTGGGCATTACAAGGAGGCACTCTTCACCATATTACCCTCAATGTAATGGCCTAGTTGAAAAGGTAAATGGAATGGTTTCTAAAATTATTAGCAAGCAGGTAAACAATCATCTTGGAGACTGGGATAAGTATCTACTACCAGCTTTATGGGCCTACAGAACTTCATTTCGTACATCCTTGGGATTCACACCGTATCATCTAGTATTTGGTAAGGAAGCAATCTTGCCCATTGAAGTGCAACTACAAAGTCTCAGAGTAATGGCAAGCCAGCTTCAACAGCCCAACATGCATTTGAGAGATCACATCATCAACTTGGAAAGACTACAGCTGGATAGAGAAGAAGCAATAAATTATTATGCAGCACAAGCAGAGCATATACGGCTTAGCTTTAACGAGCATCTCCGGAAAAAAGAATTGAAGAAAGGAATGTTGGTGCTCCGCTATGACAATCGCTTCGACACGCGCAAGGATAAGAAACTCCTACTCTGATGGGAAGGTCCTTTCATCGTCAGGAAAAAGTATGCCAATGGAAGCTACCAGCTTATGGAGGCTGATGGAAAACTTCATAAAACCAGGGTAAATGGTTGGCGACTTAAACCTTATTTTCTTCGATTTGACCAGGCTCCACCAATTGACATTCCAGATGAGGACACACCATCAGCGGCCACCTCCGACGATAATGATCAAACAGATGAGCTAGAGACATGAATGCCTCTAGCCAAAAGGGGAGGGCTAATGATGGGGGCTTTTCACAAGCCAAGCTCCCATACCCCTCTTCTCTCGTCCCCACCCCATGAAAACCCCCTCTTAGGGAGGGAGTGATAAAAGGCATTGGAAAAAGTAAGAAAAAAAAAAGTATGATTATGTAAATATATAAGAAAGGTAAAATAGGCCACCTCATGCCTGCGGGGTAGCCCATCCCCACCTTGCCTCCTTTTTCTTCATTGTTGTCCCGCCGGGTGTCCCTTTTCCTCTCCTCCACTCAAAAGGTCAACCCCCTCTCTCTTCCCCTTGTCCTTTCTCCTTTCTCTCTCCCCTCAAGCTACCCCACCTCTCACCAATAATGCATTATAACTCACCAATAATGCACCCTAACTCACATGCAACTTACCCTATCTTCCAAAATAGTATACCCCACCCCCTCTTTCTCTCTCCTATCATATCCCATGACCCAAATACCCCCCCCTCTCTCTAAAGGGCGCCATGTCTCTTGTCTTGTAGCTAAATAACCTCCCCCACACTCACACACACTCAGTTTCACTGAAAAAGGTGCCCACAGACCCATCCCCACCCGGTGGTTACCTGATTTTTCTTGTGTTCACACACATCTACACATAGATTCACCTCTGAAGACACTCCCGTCTCTCCCCTCTGGTAAGTACTTTATTCTCCATGTCACCTCTCACTTTTTTTCATCAACCCATGTCTCTCTCTTAGTCTCTCTCTCATGAGATTGCTGTTCTGGCACATATACACACAGCCAGACAAGTGGGGCCCACAGTCACATGGCCTATGTAGATAATGATTTCTTCATTTCTAAATTCTAGAATTTCTCCCCCCTCCTCCCCTATATAAGGAGGGGTCACCATCACACTAAACACACACACCATCACCAAAGAGTACACTATGCACTGTGTGTGCCTAGTGCACACACACACACACACCCACACCATCACCATCACCGCAATCACCATGCCGTCTTGAGCATGACCTCTACACCCTTGGGCTATGGAAGATGAGGGGAAACTAAATGAAGGATGATGGCCATAACCCTCGTGCGAGTCTTTGCCATCAACTCCCACCTATCCGCCATGTGCTCTACCACGCTCTCCCTTCTCATTCCCCTAGCCTATGCTCCCCATTTCATCGCCTTATTCTCTAAATAAAGCTTGAGGTTTTGTGAGTATGTTTTCTTGCAATGTTTTGCCCATGTGAGGTGTGCGGAATCGCCACCTAGTCTTGTGTTTGGAGTGAGTTTGTGTATGTGTGAAGGGTGTGCGGATTCGCCATCCTTTTGTGGTGCCTAAGTACTAAGCCGCTATACCCCCTCCCTCACCCTCTCTCTCTCTCACTTGATCTCATTCCCTTTCCTCTTCATCATTACTCCCAAGCATCCATTTCTCTTGGATGAAAACTTTGTTATGGTGGTGTGTTGTTTGCGTCCTACCCGCTGAAGCTGTTTGCTTTACCATGACAGGCTCGAGGCACGCCATTCGGTCCCCGGTGTTTTAGAGGCCGTCGGGGTTCGGGGTTCGCTTTGCTCCCGTCACCGCTTGATTGCAGTGACAAGGTTTTCGCTACCACTTGAAAGTGGTGTCTTGCCACTTGGGAGTGGTGCCTCATCACTTGCATGGAGTGATGACTGACGTAGTGACTTAGCACATGAAAGTGGTGTCTCACCACTTGATGACCACTTGAAAATAGTGAGTAACTACTTCAAAGTAGGCAATCACCACTTGAACGCTGATTCTGGTCACTTGAATGCGGTGTCTGGCCACTTGAAAGCGGGAGCTTACCGCTTGATTGCAGTGACCAGGTTTAAGCTATCACTTGAAAGTAATATCTCACCACTTGATGACCACTTGAGAATGGTGAGAAACTAGTTCAAAGTGGGCAGTCACCACTTAAACGCGGATTCGAGTCATTGGAATGCGGTGTTCGGCCACTTGAAAGTGGTGTCTCACCACTTGGGAGTGGTGTCTCACCACTTGCATGGAGTGATGACTAACGTAGTACTTTGCACATGAAAGTGGTGTCTCACCACTTGATGACCACTTGAGAGTGGTGTGAGAAACTAGTTCAAAGTGGGCAGTCATCACCACTTTAATGAGTTTTCTTGTCACTTGAATGCGGTGTCTGGCCACTTGAAAGCGGGAACTTTCCGCTTGATTGCAGTGATAAGGTTTTAGTTACTACTTGAAAGTGGTTTCACACCACTTGGGAGTGGTGCCTCACCACTTGCATGGAGTGATGGACTGACGTAGTGACTTAGCACATGAAAGTGGCTTCTCACCACTTGAATGCGGTCAGGCACCACGTGAAAGTGGTTTTTATACGTGTAAGTGTTGTGTGCACCGCTTCATTGTGGTGTAACAACACTTGTAAGTGTTACTAACAAAATGTGTTCAAACTCCACTAATATGGTTTTGGTTACCATCATAAGGTGGTGGGCACCATTCATGCAGCAGCAGTAAAAAGTCTATGGCACTACTATAACTGTTGCACCATGACTAAAAGCTGCTACATCACTTGGAAAAAGTGAGCTGCACCACCAAAAATGTTTGCACCTGTAACACCCCTATGAGTTTGTAAAACACGTCTGTTAGCATTGGGTAAACAAGACTTTTTAGTGGGTGAACACCACTTTGTAGGGTTTACGGTGAAGCGTTGGTGCATTTCTAGTAAAAACTGTTTCTTAAACATTAAAAACTGGTTCAAACACACTAAAAAGTGGTGTGGAAACACAAGTAAAAGTGCTTCAAAAACATTTAGAACTATTGATCAAATTTTAGAAGTGGTTCAGATACAATTAGAGAGCAGTATAGTAATATTTCACCACTTTTTAATGTTGTAGCACCACTAGAAAGTGGTGCAAAACACCAAAACAAGCTGTAGCACTAATAAAAAGAAGTATAGAAACATAATGTTGTGGCAGTAATGAGTTGTAGCACCAATAAAAAGTGCTAAAAAAATATATCAATTACCTGAGGCTCCTCAACAGGGATTTCATATTTACGTGATCACTCAAAAATTTTACGTGATTGCAAAACTTTAATTAATGTTAACATCCATATAAATTAAATTTTTTTCAAAATTGGTTTCTTCTCCCTTCATTCAATAGTTTAAATGCATGACTTTGTCAACGTTAATAAAAGATTCACCTTGTCAACTTGATGTTCACTCTACTGTCATTTTGAGTGATAACGTGAATTTTAAATCCCTGCTCCTCAAGAAGGTGGATTGGATGCTTTACATATGAACATCTAGCTAGTCTCTTACTGCAAACATCTTTCTTATTGGGGGACACCCTCGTCTCATCCGTCCAAAATTGAAAGACTATGTCTTTAACAGTTTGAGTGATGTGAGTTCTCCGTGCATCATCTCTATGACACGCAGATGCAGGGAACGAACCATCGGATTCACTTGACACTATTAAGTGATGTTTGGCTGAATATAAGTTTCTTTTGTGGATCCCCATAAGCTTGGCAGCTTGCGGTATGCTCATGTCAGTGTTTTGCTCCTTGCTTCCACCATTCACCAACATCATCATTGCTGATTTCTTCGCAAAAAACTCGTAAGATCTTGGGACCTTCACATGATTCAAAGTGTTGCGGATGTTTCTCAGCATAATTGCTTCCAACTCTTTGGATTTACTCTGCATAGTAAGGAAGCAAGGATGTTGAAGAAGTTTTCATTCCTACCACTTGCATCCATTCCCATGGTTAATGTATCAAAGTGTTGTACCATAGATTGACATATCCTTCGTTTCTTTCTTTCATTCATCTCCCCTGTATTGCTTTCCGTCACAAAGTTGACCGTTGCCTTACGTTGCTTTCGTTTCTGAGCAGCCCAATATTCCCTCATGAATTTTCTGCGCTGAAGTTGAGCTTCTCTACTCAATGACGATGAGCTGATAGACAGTTCTTCACTATGCTCCATTGTTGCAGTACTTTCAAAGGATTGCTCTACAAGAAATACAATACAAATCATAACTACACGCTATACTTTTAATTAATACATGGCACTTCTTGCACTAATTAGGAAGATACTAACAAAGCATAATAAGTGTTTACATACCTCAAGAATCATCAAGTAGAAGAGGAACCTATAGAGATAGAGTTCGTGAGAGAGAGATAAAGAGTGCTAAGAGAGAGAGAGAGAGAGAGAGAGAGAGAGAGAGAGAGAGAGAGAGAGAGAGAGAGAGAGATGAGCGCGAGCTCAGACACAAGAGGAGCCATGCTTAGAGAGAGAAAGAGAGAGAGAGAGAGGGGGCTGAGAGATACAGAAAGCTCAGCAAGAGCTCTGTGAGAGAGAGACAGAGAGGAGCTAGATAGAGCTCCAAGAGAGATCTCAGAGACAAAGAAATCTCAGATAGGTTGTAGCGGAAAAGAAGCGGCGGACAATAACCCAGCGTTCACAGCAGTAAATTACATTTAGTCTCATTAGTTGTGGTACGTTAGGAGACTTAATTGATGTACCTTAGGAGAGTGATATTATTTTTGAGATTTGAAGCACTTTTAAAACACCCACTTTTAAGCGCAAAAAAGCAATGTCCTTGACATTACTTTCCAGGCCACCTATACATGCTTTCACCCAACATGAATTTTATCCATATCCGTAGATATGCCATTTTTAGACACTATATGTCCAATAATTTTTCCTTGTCTACCCATGAATGTGCACTTTTCAGGATTTAAGCAAATCCTATAAAGTCTACATTTTCCGAATACTTTTTTGAGGTGTTCAAAATGATCAGCTCGGATTGATGAATGTACGCATAGATCATCCATATATACTTCCAAGAATTTCCTAAGATATTCTTTAAAAGCATGACTCATCAATCTTTGAAATGTGTTAGGAGCATTAATAAACCAAAAAGGCATAATCCGATAGGCAAAAATACCCCATTTTGTTGCAAAAGTAATTTTATGCTGATCTTTTGGGTCAACCAAAAGTTGATTGTACCCCAAAAATCCATCTAAGAAGCTGTAAGCTTCTTTACCTGTAACTCATTCTAACACATGCTCAGTGATTGGAAGAGGAAAGTTGTCTCTAATGGTAGCTGCATTCACTTTCTTGAGATTGATGCACACTCGTAATTTTCGATTCTTCTTGGGTACTACCACAATTGGAGACACCCAATCTGTGTGTTCAATTTCATAAATGACTTCGGTTTCCTTTAGTTTTTCAATCTCTTATTTGACTTCCCGGCAAATTTTTCATTGTATGTGTATGTATGTGTATGACCTCTGTCTACTTGGTTTCGCATCATCTCTCATGGGTATGGTATGTTGACAGATTTTTGGATCAACACCCTTGAGATCCTTGTAAGACCAAGCGAAGATATCTCGGTATTCTTTTAACAAGCTTAGCAAAAGCTCTTCTTCTTCCTTTGTTAGGTCCTTTGCAATGTAGGCAAGCCTAGGCTCTTCTCTTGCTTCAACAAAATCTATCTTTTTGCGTTTTCAGGCCCTTCGTAGGACTCGCCCTATTTTCGTGGTTCTCTAACAGGTTGTTCAACTGATTTTTTGATCTTGGAGAGTATATTTTTTGTGATGGGATGGAACACTCATTACATATTTACCATCCTCTTCCGTGGTTTCCATTTTGGTTGTATATATCCCCTTTAGAGCTTTTTTCAACTCTTGATATTTCTTTTTCCGCTCAACTCGTGTCATGGTTGGTTCCTTGTCCTGTTTGTTTGGCTTTTCTTGAGTATGCTTCCTTGTTTTTCTCAATGTTTTCAACATTTTTGGATTTTTGTTTGAAGGATATCTGCCATTGATTTTGTCCTTGACACAATCATGTGCCTCTATCTGCATCAGGAACTGTGTTCTACTGGAGACTGATGGCATAGGTCTTGTTTTCTGGTGTCTTTTTTTTGTCTCTACCATTTTTTTCTTCTCAATTTCTGGTTAGAAAAGTCAAAAAACTTTTCCTCCCATCTTTTTAGGAGTAGCTTAGCTCTCACATGTTCCTTTTCTAACCCCAAATCCTCTGAGGTAGTTGAGTGTTCTTCTAACCCATCTGTTGCATCGTAGTAGAGGTTTGAAAAGACTTGTTGAGCTTTCATCAAGTCCTTGGTCAATTTCATCTTCAATGTGGAGGGTTGAAATCATTTGGATGGGAATTATGTTATAGCCATCCTCATTGCAAAATTGAGTAGGCATAGACGTATTCACACATACATACATTGTTGCTAAAATTTGAGTCCACTCAAATGGCTCAAACAAATGCTCTGGAAAGGTTCAAGTACATAGGCTTCGTCTGTGCCATCCCTTTCTAAAATACATTCTTCTCGTTTTAAACTCCCATTTTCTGAAGCTTCCACATCCAAATAGGAGTCTTTGTTCAACCACGATGGAAGCTTAGTTTTAGCCGAAGAGACTGAATCAAACTCTTGTATGGGTGTTTTCATGACATCTCTATAAGTGTGATCTTTTAAATTAACCCTTGTTATAGATCCCAGTTGCTTCAAGTACAGATAGTTGTTTTCCCAATCTTGGATAAGCTGTACCTATCGCATAAAGGGTCTTCACAATATGATTTCATAATTGAGTTTTTTCCCAAAGTCTACTATGGCAAAAGTGTGTTGATATTCAATTCCACAGGAATTAACTATCACTTTTTCGAGAAGTACTAAGGGTATTTCAACATATCCGTCATTCAATTGCAATTTCATTCGAGTTTGTCAATGGCTGGTTGTCCCTAAGATTCCCATACTGCTTTTGTGGCTATGGCTATGCCTGCTCCACTATCCAGTATTTCCACGGTTTCAATGTCATTATGTTTCACTGGAAGGGTGGTGTTTCCTTCTTCCCCTTCATAATATTCTCCAACTTTGTTCATTGGAATGGATCGAATCTCTTTGTTATCCATTTCTAGTTTCAATCTTTCCAAATTTTTTACAATGAGTCCCGTTATCCCCACCTTCTCTGTAGATCATTCCATAAATATAGTCTAATTTTTAACAGTTCTCCCAAAGTAAGAGTGCATTGGATGGGTGTAGACATGATTGAATGAATGTTGTCTACTTCTAGGGTCTGTTTTGCTCTTTTTACTTGAGTGGTCTTACACACTATGGATTCATCTTCGTTATCTCCCAAGTAAGAGGTTAATCTTTTCAAGGTCAATGGTTTGGACATTCTTGAAGCTTCAAATCCGAAATCCCCGTACAGGGATTGTACATCCATGTCCATATTAGGAGGTATGTTGTCTAACCAAACTTCCTCTATAGGATCTGACTTTAGAGTTAGGCTTCCATCATTGATCTCTCGAACTTTTTCCCATAACTGTCCTGGCCACTCTTCCTCTACGAATGGAATTCCGTCTAAGGCATCTTTGCTGTCCAGCACTATAAGTTCTGGCTCCTTTGTTTCAAGGTGGGCTACCACCACTTTGGATTTTTCTTTAGTGTCTCGTACGACAAGCTCCTCAGGTTTTGCCATACTTTCGAGCTTGGGTTTTTGTTTTTTCAGCATTTCTTGTGTGATTCTTACCAAATTTTGATAAGCTTCAAGCTTAGCTACTTCCATGTCTGGAGAAGGATAGTTTTTCCATTTGTTCTCCATGTTTTGGCCTGCTTTAAGTCCTACTTGGTAGGCTTCCAAGACTGCATCAATAGGCTCAAAATTTTATCAACCAAAATTGATCCTCCAAATTTTAGGGTTGTTCACTTCCAGGTTCTTTCACCTTTTTCTGCAATAGCTGTTTTGCTTTCTCCTCGATTTCAGCTCATTGTTTCTGTTTTCTCATCTCATACCTTTTGCTTCTGCTTCTTTTGGTCTTTTGAGAGGCAGCTTTTGTGTTCACCAAATCATCAGAGGAGTTATGTTTCTTTTCCTTAGCCTGGGCTCTAGTGATTACCTTCATTTGAACAATCGGTTCACTCTCAGATGAGCTACTAGGTATCACTTGGACTACATTTACTACTATTTTCCCCTTGTTTAAAGGATTTTTAGGACAATCTTCTGGGAAGTGTCCTCCCTTTTTGCAGCATTGTATGCAATAAGCTTCAATCGGCTTGAGGTTTTTGTCAGGCTCTAGGAATTCATTTTTCCAATGATCATCTGCACCACAGTTATGATAGTTTCCGTTCTTGGCTTAACCATGGGTTTTACCATAGGAGGTCTAACACCTTGATTAGATACATAATACATTGGTGCAAGCTATGGTGGAGCATAAGTCACAGGTTCTTCCATTGGTGGTGGATGTGAATTATACCAATCTCCTTCTACCATTACTGTAGATGGGCTAGGCTCAACACAGGGTGTAACAGGTACTAGTGCTTGTTCATCTATGACTCCTTCTGAATGCATGTACTTTACATGCACTACATTATGTCCTGGATACGGAGGTTGTTGACCCAACACGATGGTGCACCCAATTTGTGTCGACCCATGGAAGTGCCAGTAGCAGCGGTGTGAAAATCAGTAGCCTGATGGGGAAATGCTTGAACAGGTGCTAGATGCAGATTACGGAAAATGTGATTGGGATGTGTATGCCAAATTTTGATTTTAACAAGTCAAATTTGGTTCAAAAGCTTTGCTGTCTTGAGTTCTTAAGGATACTAAAGGTTGATGTATATCTCCATCCAATAGTACCAGGATGTATGCAGAATGATTGCTCATTTTCGGCAAGTTTAGGGCTCTCTAGGTCCCTGAAAAATAATCTCTTGATTAGATATTATGACGAGCGGCCGTGGCTTCAAAATAGATGGCTCAAGGTGGCAGCCGCGTGCATGGGAAATAGTGCCAAGATGAGGAATACAAAAAAAAACGCTATGGTAAGGAGATGGCGGTGCTACTACAAGTCGACTCCAGGGGTTACCTTCATGGGGCGAGGGAAAAAAATGGTCAGTTGCATGAGGAAAGAGCGCCATCTGATGGCGGGGAAGGTGAGGCCAGCCGAGAGGGGGGCAACTCTTGAGAGGGCTGCAGTTGCATGGCAAGCAGGTCCGCCAGAGGCAGAGGAGGGGACCACTAGCGATATCGCTAATGGCCAAAGAGAGAGAGAGAAGGGCCGCCAAGGGCCTGGTGATAAACAAGGCAAGGGAGATAAATCCAAGAGGAGCCAGTGTCTCCAAGGGGAAGGCCAAGAGCCCCAGGTTGAGGAAGGCCATGAACAACAAGGTCAGAGGCTCGCAACACGAAGGAGTCGCCTAGAGCTGATCAAGGAGGAGCATCGTTGAGATTGACCGAGAAAGTTGGCCGTGAGCAGGGCTACGGACTTGAAGGGATGAACATGCTGCTTTGAGAGCTCATCAAGGGAAATTTCAAAGGTGCTAGCATGTAGAGAGAGAGCTAGCAAATAAGAGCATTGTAAGGTGTTGTTCACAGGGCTAAAGAAGCACTAGTATGAAAGTAAGGGAGTTTTGGGCCAAAAACTGCAGGGCCTACCGGGGCAAGGGAAATAAGGAGGGTAGGTTGTCCATGCCGTAATAAGAAAGGGCTGCCCATAGACACTTGGGAATAAGAAAGGCAAGAATAGGAAGAGCCTCCTTGGAATATCATTATTGTACACCCGATTTTCATATCAACTGTGTATTTTTTGGTCGTCCCCACCTCTTTCTCTAAGAGATTCACACTTGTTTTTGTTCTCCTATGTATATGTGTGTAAGTGGGTATTGTATGTGCAGAAAGGGATTTGTAAACGTGCCGGTGGATGGGTGTGTTCTAGGGGTCCTAGAATAAATAGGAAGTAGTGTAGACAAAGGGGATGCCGATGTGTGAGAGAACTTGGGTATGTCAGTGATCTTCTAAGTGTTTGAGTGAGTTGGGTCTATATATCTATGGTATAAGGTGCTCTCAAGAGTTTAAGGGTGATGTGCTTGGTGCTATGATTGTGTGCAATTAGGGTTGGCTAGGTACGGGCTCGGACATTGATTGTTTGCAGATCGGGAGTCTAGGTGTGTGTTTACTAGGGGATAGGGGTGCTGTAGAGAGGCATTCAAATTGTGAGCTTACTAGGCTATAGAGAGGCATTCAGATTGTGTGCTGGTGGTTTTCCCATTTCCCCCTTTCCATCTTGTGGTGCCCCCACAGAGGATCCACTGATTGCTTCCTAACAAAGTGTTTGTGAGTCAAGATGAAGCAGAAATTTGGTTTGGTGTTCAAAGGAGATGAAGATGCAGATGATTGGATTGCCGATTTTGAGCTATTCATGCTGACAGTACTACGGATGCCAGGTGATGAAGCAAAGCTCCAGAATCTACCTTTGGTGCTATGAGGTAAAGAAAAAGCTTGGTTCGATGGCTTAGAAGATGCACACAAGCAGAATTGGATCGGATTTCATGAGCAATTTATACAAAAGTATCAAAAGGTGGTATCGGCCTCGAAAGCAGATGCAAAGATCAAAGGCTTGCAGCAGGATGTAAGTGCAAATTTTAATGCCTTTGTTGATAAATTTGAAGCTTATTGGGGGATTTTGTGGCAACCATGTGGGATACTTTAAGCTAGAAAGGTTTCTATCTTGCTTGCATCCCTATGTTTGTGAGAGAGTGGATTATGAAGATCGAAGGACATTTGATGAAGCTGTCAGAGTTTCCAAAGCAAAGAGTCAAAAGATGAAGAAGAAGATGGAGGCAGATTGCTATAGTCTACAATCACAGCAACCAGTGGACCTAGACCCAAACAGATGGATGAGCGTCAAGAGGTAAAAGCTCCTCATTTTGTTGACATGCATGTGATCAAAGCACGTGAAGCTGATGCCAGGCTAGAAGAGGTAGAACAAGTGCCAACCAGGTCTCAAAAGATACAGAGGGGTATATTCAAAGTGCCACCCAGTTTGCTCACTCAAGAGAGTGAGGTGATAAAAGGCCTTGAAGGAGAAGTGTTGGTTACAGAACTACCAACAAGAAGGATAATAGAGATATCAAAACTGGAAAATTTAGAAGAGGAATCCAAAAGTTACTCAAGCTCTACCAGTGCTTTGGACATAGATGCTACATGGGAGACAAAATCCCTGTCTTCTAGGTATGAGACTTATGATGTTTTTCATGTGGATGAAGTGATGAACATCATATACGAGCTGCCTATTATCCATCTGAAGATCTCGGAGAAGCATAGTGCAAGTGTGGAAATGCCTTTTGTGAACCAGCCAGTCAAGCAGCCCTATCTTATCTTGTGGTGGTGAGTCCGTGGAGGAAGAGGTATGGTTTGATTATGCATCCGACTTGATTGAAGAGAAGGTTTTTGAGGATGAATTGTAGGAGTGAGAAATAAAAGCAAAGGTATGTCGAAGTGATTTATCTATGCAGGGGTGGGGAAATCTAGAGGTTCACAGTGGAGTTCCAGAGTTTGTGTGTAGCCGTGGAGAGCTAGCTCCGGCAGATGACTCTATGGAAACAGATACAGGTGTAGCCTATAAGCGAGAGGCTCCATGCAGAGAGGAAGGTGCCACCAACCTTGCAGGTGATGAGGTATTTTAAGAACAGGTGGAAGCTCCAGCATGTCATACTCTTTGGTATGAAGAGTTGGTTTTGGAGCCTGTTATTGAGGACTTGGATGCAGGTATGCAAGGCAAACATGTTTGCTTAGCTATGTAGCAAGTGGAGGCAAATGGCAGGGTATTTTTGCTTCATGCTATGCTATTGATAGCTATGTTGTTCGAGGTTGCTTTGCAAGGTGTACTATGCAGGTTTCAATGCTCATACGATAAAGATGATGATATGGAGGGTTCTCCAGCAGATGACAGGATAGATGCCTATGGTTTAGGGGCTTCAAGTGATCGAAAGTATGCTTATGGTTGGAAGGAAGGATTATGGATGCACGGTGCTGAAGAATTATGCTATGACGAGAAGTTGAAGTCAACTGTCTTGTGGCCTACAAGTGCAAAGGAAGACTTGGATATACATGCTTTACAGGTGGATGGCAATGAGCAATGATTTACTTTTGATCCAGGTGGACTATACACCATGCTTGGTGAAGCTTTGAGCTTTCCATTTGATCTTGGTCGATGATGCAACAAATGATTTTCTCTCTATCTCTATCCTATCTATATAGCCACTATATCAATTTTTCCTTATGTAGTCTATATATCTATGTTATATCATACTCTATATACAGTCCTATTTTACCTAAATAATACTATGGTTGAGCATGAATTCTCAACAAGGGGGTGGGCAATGATGGTGCACCCAATCTGTGTCAACCCATGGAAGTGCCAGTAGCAGTGGTGTGGAAATCAGTAGCCTGATGGGGAAATGCTGGAACTGGTGCTAGATGCAGATTGCAGAAAATGTGATTGGGATGTGTATGCAAAATGTTGCTTTTAACAGGTCAAATGTGGTTTGAAAGCTTTGCTGATTGGACTTCTTAAGGATACTAAAGGTTGATGTATATCTCCATCCAATAGTACCAGGATGTATGCAGAATGCTTGCTCATTTTCGGTGAGTTTAGGGCTCTCTAGGTGCCTGAAAAATCATCTCTTGATTAGATATTATGACGAGTGGCCGTGGATTCAAAATAGATGGCTCAAGGTGGCAACCGGGTGCATGGGAAACAGTGCCAAGCTTGAGGAATACAAAAGAAAAAAAACACTATGGTAAGGAGACGGCGGTGCTACTGCGACTCCAAGGGCTACCTTCATGGGGCGAGGAAAAAAAACGGTCAATTTCATGAGGAAAGAGCACCATCTGGTGGCAAGGAAGGTGGGGCCAGCCGAGAGGGGGTAGCTCTTGAGAGGGCTGCAGCTGCATGGCAAGCAGGTCGACCAGAGGCAGAGGAGGGGACACTAGCGATATCGCTAGTGGCCAAAGAGAGAGAGAGAAGGGCCGCCAAGGGCCTAGTGATAAACAAGGCAAGGGAGATAAAGCCAAGAGGAGCCAGTGTCTCCAAGGGGAAGACCGAGAGCCCCAGGTTGAGGAATGCCATGAACAGCAAGGTCAGAGGCTCGCAACACGAAGGGGTGGCCTAGAGCTGATCAAGGAGGAGCGCTGTTGCTGAGACTGATCGAGAAAGTTGGCCGTGAGCAGGGCTACGGACTTGAAGGGATGAACGTGCTGCTTTGGGAGCGCATGAAGGGCAATGTTGAAGGTGCCAGGATGTAGAGAGAGTGCTAGCAAATAAAAGCATTGTAAGGCATTGTTTACAGGGCTAAAGAAGCACTAGTATGAAAGTAAGGGAGTTCTGTGCCGAAAACTGCAGGGCCTACAGAGGCAAGGCAAATAAGGAGGGCAGGTTGTCCATGCCGTAATAAGAAAGGGCTGCCCATAGCCACTCTTGAATAAGGATGGCAAGAAGAGGAAGAGCCGGCTTGGAATATCATTGTTGTACACCCGATTTTCATATCAATTGTGTATTTTTTGGTCGTCCCCACCTCTTTCTCCGAGAGATTCACCTGTTTCTGTTCTCCTATGTATATGTGAGTAAGTGGGTATTGTATGTGCAGAAAGGGATCTGTAAACCTGCCGGTGGATGGGTGTGTTCTAGGGGTCTTAGAATCAATAGGGTGAGTCAGTTCATTTTGGGTTTACTATTTGTAGCAAAGTAGTGTAGACAAAGGGGATGCCAGTGTGCGAGAGAACTTGGGTATGTCAGTGATCTTCTAAGTGTTTGAGTGAGTTGGGTCTATATATCTATGGTATAAGGTGCTCTCAAGAGTTTAAGGGTGATGTGCTTGGTGCTATGATTGTGTGCAATTAGGGTTGGCTGGGTAAGGGCTCGGACATTGATTGTTTGCAGATTGGGAGTCTAGATGTGTGTTTACTAGGGGATAGGGGTGCTGTGAAATCACTGGGCTATAGAGAGGCATTCAGATTGTGTGCTGGTGGTTTTCCCATTTCCCCCTTTCCAACAAGTTGAGGTCTTTCCATACCCATCAGTGGTCTTTGAGCTGGTGCCATGTTAGGCTGGTATCTGTACATGGGTTGTCTTGTGTCCTCATGGGCAAGTACTGAACATTCCCATCATACTTTGGTTGGAAATAGCACTCATTGGTCTCATGGTTGGTCCGTTTGCCCTCGATTGTACACCATTTCTCCGGTCTAATTGGTTGTCCTTGTTGAGGTATCCCTTGTCCTTGTTGAGGTATCCCTTGTCATGGTCCCCGCATAGGTGCTTTTTGCATGTTATTCATCGTGTCATTCATCCTTTTGAGCATGTCTTCTATGGCTAAAAGTGGTGCTACAACAACTGTTCCCACTTGTGCTGGTTTAGTGAATGCTATTTTGTCACTTTGGTTATCCTTAGGGACATCTTCTTTGTTGAAAATATCACAATTATCTCCTAAGTCAATACAATCTGACACACACTCTTCTAGGGTTGTATGCTTCTTGCTATACATTATAGCATGAAGTTCTTTGTTTAGCAGTCCCTCTAGAAACAATGACACTAGTTGTTCTTTTGCAGGTATCTCTAGCCCTGGGCATCTGGCAATATATTGTTTCATTCGAGTTGCACAATCCCTAACAGACTCACCATGTTTCTGTTTAAAGCTGTAGATTTGAGCTACAATATTGTGTTTGATTCCCGTCTTGGAACAAGCAGCTACAAATCCTTGAGCTAATGTGTTTAAGTCCATGATTGACCTTGGTGGAATGTTTTGGAATCATGTCAATTCTTTTCCTTTTAATGTCATTCCAAACCCCTTGAATTGAGTATGGAAATCAAATATGCGTTCAGCTCTTAGCACTTGCTTAAAGATTGCTAAGTGGTCGTATGGATCCCCAGATCCATTGTATTTTTTGATCCATTTCTGAAAATCAGCTGGTCTGATGCATCTATTTGGTTCAACTCACGGTCTCTTGGCAGTTGGTCTTGTTCTGAGTCCTTCAAACCAGTCTGTTGGAAATAGTGACTCATGTAGCCCTAGACTGGCCTTAGTGTCACCCGGTTTTTTGCGTGATGAGGTGGTTTCTAGTTTCTTAACATTACTCTCAGAAAATCTCTCACGATGTTCATCTCTTGGAATAGTTTCTGGTCCTTGGACCAAGATCCAATCCCTTATGGAATATCCTTGATATTTGGTTAGTTCCACCTTCTCAGGAGTCCTCATAACAAAGTTGTTGTTATAACAATCCCTAAACAGGTAGATCTGTTGGCCCCTTTTCTTTGATCTTGAAGATATAGATGATCTTCATGGCCGTCAGTTATCCTGATTTTGCATGCGAAGTCCACAAGAGATCTTTTACATCTCTATCCTCCCAACAATAGACTCCGATCCTAGGATTATTAGTACTAAGCCGTTTCAAGGGCTTCAAATAAACTTGATCGTATCCCTCGAATTCTAAAGTTGGTGGTCCTTATTTTGCAGCCATATATGAAATTTTGGTGTTTACTTCTAAACCCCGTTTTTCTATCACGTCAGGGTCTTTGACTTGTAAATAGTGAGTTCCGTTTCGATCCATGTACATTTTTCCTTGTTTGTTTGCCCTAATCTCTTCTTCGAACTCAATACCATGGTCATCAATGCGAATGACATACTCTTAGTTAGGATCCAGGTAAACCTGAGCTCCATGGCAATTAGTCTTATAAAAAGAGAGTATATGCTTATAGCGCATTATAGTTCCGGTTTCCGAATGAGTCGAATAGGAAGACATTTCGGATGTCGAATAAAAAAAAGTGTCTGAGACTTCTTCAGGTATAGTGTGCAAGGAGTTGCCTTGATTCATGCTTTCTTTAGTGGATACTCTACTGGAGGTTTCTCCATGTATGCCTTGATTTCCTAGGACACGACCCGATCTAAGGTTCATATAGACTTGTGAAGCCCTGGATAAAGTACTTACCTTTGGATTGACTTGTTGTCAATTTCTTCCACTTGACTGGATTGCACTTTTTGTCAAGCTACCGATTCCTCGTCTCGAACCTGATTCCTGTACAAATTTGATCAAGTTAGCTATTCTTTCACAAGACAATATAATTTTTGCTAACTATTGTGATTGGTCTATGTGTATCACTACAAATCTAGCTAATTGAGTCAACCGTTGCAATTTTCAAACTCGACTTTGATAAAAATCAAAGGACTAATCTGTAACTCGAAAACTAAGTGAACATGTACCAATTTGGATCAGATTGAATCCAAACTTTCCCGGTAGCCGTGTATTATGTTGGTCTAACACTGTACAAGCTCAAAAGTCAAAATGGGTGGCTCTATGTAGCAGTAGTAAATAATCATGATTATTTACTTTTGTTAGTTTTTTACACTTTTTGGCTTGATTTGCCAAGTGTACAACCTGTTTAGGTCCTTGGACAAGTTTCAACAAGTTTGGACAAAATCTGTTCAAGTTTATCAACCGTTTCGTGTCCGCAAACTTCGATTTCAAGAATCTGGCCTAAGTCTCACTTTTGTGATTCAAATTTCACCAAAATTGATTTGTGTGGTCTACTTGAAATGCTTGACCTTGTGGTATGCTAAAATATGCAAGATTACCAAATTTTGAAGCAGATGTAAATAATCGCGATTATTTACTCTGGCTATTTTTTTTGCAAGTTTTTGTCCCAATCTTGACACAGATCTGTTAAGCACTTCAACTTGAAGTCTCTAGCCAAGTTTCATCAAGTTTGGACTAATTTTGGTCAAATGGTCATCAGTTTTTTGTCCGCAGACTAACTTTGCAATTTTGGTCACAGTTTGCAATCCAAAGATCCAAATGTACCAAATTTGGTTTGTGGGCTTATTACAAAATGGTAAAACTAGTGGTATGCTAACTTGGTCAAAAAAGTTGAAAATGAGGCAAATGTAAATAATCTTGATTATTTACTTCTGGCAAATTTTTGCATCTTTTTGGTCAACTGAGCATGGACACTTGTCTATCCCATCAATACAAGCCTATGAATCAAATTTCATCAAGTTTGGACTATTTTTTTCCAATTTACACTCAAGTTTCAGAAACTTAGTACAAACTTCCGTTTTTTCTCAATTTTTTGCCAGTTTGGTGATCCAAATCCAATGTGCCTTTACAAAAGTTGTTTGTGCACATGCAATGAGTCACTGGTATCAACCTTGGTCAATTTTGAGCTGAAACTAAGTAATCGTGATTATTTACTTTATGCCCAAAATGAACAAGTTTTTGCACTTTTTTCATGGACATTTTTTTCATGAGTTGTTTTAAGCCTATGAATCAAGTCAAAACTTAAATTGGCCAAAAATGTGAAGAAAAAGTAAATAATCTGAGTTTTTGCAAACTCTTGAAATTTTTACCTCAAAGTGTCCTTGAACTTATCCATTGGTGCATACAACTTTTAAGCATACTCTCCAGTCGGATTGAGTGGTTTGGAGTCTTTCTGTACTATTTCTAGCTGTAGACCTAAATTTTGCAACTTCAAATACAACTCACAATGATTCTTTCGGAGAGAGCAATGTTCTGAAATCCACCTCGGATCCTACTTACCCTACTCCTAGGTTCTCATGCAATGGGGTTGTGGAAAGTATCCAAAAACACTCGTTTTTTTATTTTTTATGGTTCCAAATGTGGGACGCGTGTCTAACCTCACTATTCTATCTTATTGCAGTTTTAGCGAGAACCACGATTAAATTGTCCATCCATGGGACAAAGCTGACTCGACTAGTGCATAGAGGCTACAAGAGGTTGTCAATCTCTCGGAAAACAACTAACAACTCACATATAAATCAAGCTACACTCAAGTGACTGAAATCACCAAAAGCCAATCGCTCATCTCGACAAACAAATCACATCCGTTATAGCATCAAATGACATCCAAACGTAACGAAACTTCTAGGACAAGTTTATAAGACCTAAGCACACATGCTTATGGTTTCAAATCCCACTTTAGGTCAAGTGCCAAAATCGCGATTATTAATAGCAATGGATTTTTGACGTAGCTGTTTTTGACTAGAATGCACCTAAATGCTTAGCAATGATACCCCAATATCCCGCCTATGATTAGTTTTTGATTTTGAAGTGTAAATTCCTACTTATGATGAAATTAGTCCGCGAGTCGGTGACGCCAGACACTACGAAATAATGTGATGTGTTCACGTCAATGTGTAGAGCTCTTACCTGCAGTTGCAATGCAACAAATGCGACTGCAATGTGACAACGGGGGAGGGAGTAGGAAGCAGGAGAAGGAGAGAAGTGAGCGTTGTTAGCTCACGCTGTGTATTTCATTATCAAAAACTTACAAATAACTTACAAAAATTGGCTTTTATACCTTAGCCAAGGTTTTTGGTGTTAAAATTAATAATCTGGGAGCTCTAACTAAAGATAGGTAATGACAGGTTGATACAAGTTGGAAGCTTGTAGCTCCGGCTCATCAATTACAAGGTTTATCCAAAAAATAGGAGTTACAATATTCTCGATTTATAAAAAGTAATAAGCGTTTTACAATGAGGGATCCGAAAAATGGTATTCGTGGTATCCGTGTTAGCTTGCTGCTAACGGTTTCCATTATTGTAAAGCTAATGATCACTTGATCAAGCAGTGTCCTAACTCCTAAGTTGAAGGCCAAAGAGGCTAAGAAGAAAGAGGGTTGTTCCACTACAAATGCTGATTCCACTACAATTGCAGTTATTGTTGAGTCTTCTGTGAAAGGAGACTGTGATGGTGATGTTGATGCAAAATGGGCTTTTAATGCAGAGTGTACCTATAATCCTACTGTCCATGATGCATGCATGTCAATTGCTACAAATTCACATGTGTGGTTTTTTGAAAGTGGTGCTACAAATTACATTACCTCACATCGTGATTTCTTCACCTCTCTTCAGTCTACCCCTAATGGGAATTCAGTTACTTGTGCCAACAATGCCAATTATACGGTTTAGGGACTTGGAAAGATTTTTCTTACTTCTGCAAATGATAGTTCTTTCACACTTGTTGATGCAGAGTCTTACCATAGCCCGAGCGAGATTTCTTGAGCGAACTAAAACCCAAGTGAATATCTAAATGGAATCTACCCAGGTTGAGCTATATATGCTATGAATGTTCTGCTTACATTTTATTCCATGTCTTGAACATGATTCAAGATTTGTAGAGAGGATATGAATAAGAGCCATCAAAAGTTTCCCAAGGTTGCGTATGCAAGATGGATGATGTCTTGAGCATGATCATCTATGCAAAGGTCCCAATGAAGCACACTAGTGGAAGTCAAGTGGTATATATCAAAGAGAAAACTAAAGAAGATAAGGTTATTAACCCATAAAATGGTCCTATGCCATTGTGAATGCACAAAGATCTATCAAAAAGTGCTTGAGTCATTCTCTCATTAATGGGGATCCAAGACAAATGGTGCACACTCATTGTAAAGTCAACCATTATAGCAATGAAGTCCCCACAAATAGCCATGCATCAAGAATTATGCAAAGATATAAAATGCGTTAGAGTCTCCACAAGTTAGATGAAAGAAAATCTCTTCCTAGCAATAACTATGCGAGAAGTTATTATTAAATAGAAGCAAAATAGAATCAGATTATGACATAGCAAGCCCATAACATGTCAATGAAACCTATGGAAAAGGTACCTACACCTCATTAGGCATCAACTAGGAGAAATGTTGAAAAAAAGGGGGGCTAGGAGCTATCTCTAGAAACCCAGTAAAATTTTAAAAGTTTTAGTATAACTACCATCAAATGCTTCCAATTTTACCTATGAACTGGAAGAATTATTAAGTGTGCCCATCATGTGTCTTTATTTTCTTTTGTTTAGGGAGGAGATGTAGAAACCTTATGCAAGCCGGAGGTAATTTATCCCAGAGTTGTCCACACTTTGGTATACCATCGAGTGATGTGATTAAGAGTAATTCTTTGGGCATGTGATTTGGAGTAATTCTCCAAATCACGCGTCATGAGTAATAATTCTCCATAGTAAATACCACGTGGGGTTGCAACTCATGCAATTTCAAAAATACTCAATAACTTGATTCTAGTAAATGAGAATCATGAGTTGTAGGCTCAGTAGAGAGAGGATATTGATGATAGTACTTACGAGAGAGAGGATGATGATGAATGGAGCTAGTGGACCCTAAGGATGCCTTGCATTATCATCTGCATGTTGTGGCCGCCTATCACTGACACAGGGTTTTCCACCCCTCCCGTGTTGGAATAAATAAATTAGTTAATCCATCCTCATGTCTCGTGATACCAAAAGGCATGAGCACCCCTTCAAATCATGACTTCTCACATTCTATTTAAAGCACCCCTAAGTAACCAAATTCAACCAATACAAACCCATCTACCAACTAACTCTGAGCATCTCTCTCTCTCTCTCTCTCTGTCTCTCTCCTCTATCTTCTTCTCTATTTGATATCTCTGTGTATGTGTGTATGACAACCTAATGCTTATTCTATGTGTTTATGTAGTGAGAGGCCACCCATCCTTTCACTTCCACATGGTATCATTTGTCGGGTATAACACCACTGCTGTCTCATGTTAACCCTCACGCACATTCCTATTACCTAAGACGGATGCCGTATTATTTATTTGGTAGAGTCAGGTACCGGGCTTGTCGGTCCAATAAGAAAAGGGTAAGAGTGATCGCCGATGAGAGGTGCACTCTAACTGGAACATTCAAGGGATTAGTTGGCTAAGCATGGGCGCCCAAGTGTGAATGAGGTGAGCTCATATAAAATTCAACTAAACCTAAAATTCACTCATTCTTTCATGTGTGCAACTGAAGAGTGCTCTTGCTCCATCTCCATCTCCATCTCCTTGTGTGTGTGTGTATGCGTGAGAGAGAGAGAGAGAGAGAGAGAGAGAGAGAGAGAGAGAGAGAGAGAGAGAGCATTGCGACGATGGCACGGTGGTGGTGAAGCGGTTGAGCGTGGCACAATGGCGGCTCCTTCTTCTTTGCGGCAAGGAATCCTCCACGACAGCAAGCGTAGAGCGGTGAGTGACACACCATCGTCATCTTTGAGCTTACTAGTTTAGGCTAGTTGCATGCTTGGAACCATTTGTGGTTCACACACAGTGTATTGGCAAGTTCCTTGCATTGACACGTGCAAGAGACGCGCACATTTTTGGTACTGCTGCCGGGGAGTCGCCTTACACTAAGCTCAAGAGGCACTCTGTGCTTCTCCTGTGAGTCTTTGAGTTAGGAAGGAAGAGGAAGAGAAAGAAGTTAATTTCTGCAAGTTTTTTCTTGCATAATCTCTGTTTTGTGTCAATGCCTGCTAGCACAGCTAGCAATTAATGTGTTAGTAGTGAAAGAGTGTTTTTTGTCAATGGCTGCTTGCACAGTTTTTTACACAGTTAATAGATAGCTTGGTTTCTGTCAATGTCTGATTACACAGTTTTTTATTTGTTTGCATAGTTAGTGTGTTAGCTAGTGAAGGAGCAAACAGTTAGCAGAGTAGGTAGATTCACTGTTTACTATCAGTTAGTAAGAGCAGAGTAGTTAAGCTTAGTTAGCAGAGTATGTGTTGTAGAAGAGATAAGGTTAGGTTAGTGTAGGCAGAAAGTTTTGTGTGTGTGGCCCAAAAAGGCCACCGAAAGCGCCGCACGTGCGACGACCCAAGAAAAAAAAACCAAAAATATTTAAGCGTGAGGCGTGAGTGTGTTCTACGAAAATTTTGGATCGGGATCGGGATCATGATCATTTCCCCAAGCCCAAGCCCAGGCCCAGGCCTTAGGCCTCAGTCCTATGATATATACTAAACTCACTCTTATATATATACCCTACCTCCACAAGAGGGAATGAGGGCATGTGGGATAAGTTTCTCAAGTCCTCCACCATCCCCTTCACACTCACCCTTTGGACCTACTAATTCTAGCCCTCTCCTCACCTAGGAAAAGACTAGCTTTAGGATTCTGAGGGCTGTACGTAACCAAACCGGGGACTGTAAAGCACGGCACGTCCCTCTAGCCAAGACACTTGTTTTGAGCTATCACACGCCATATTCTGTGGATTGGTTAAAAAAGGGACCAAAAATACAAAAAAATTGGGTTGTAAACACCTTAAAAAAAAAAAAAAAACTAGGTGAGCGGCCTCCAGAGGCACTCACCAACACCTCTAGAGTGTTGAGGTCACATGCACCTACGCTCTGGGCGTGTGCTAGAGGACAAGCACATTGAGAGTGTTTTCGTTTACGCGGGCACTCATTATTCCTCTACCTTAGGCTCTAGGCCCTCAGCGGGAACCCAATGTAGTACCACTCAGGACCCGCATATAGCGTCTAGTGACTCTTCCTCTGACAACGAGGTCATGGAGGGTTACCCAATGCCTAATCCTGATAGCTCAAGCCAAGGCATGCATGCCATGGGCCTGCGGTCCGGGCCGAGCATGCTTACCTGCTTGAAGGAAACGTTTAGTAGAGCCACTTGCTCCGGACATGGAACTAACGATGTAAATGAGGGGGGTGGCGAAGTAAATTCTCCACTCATGACCAACGTAGACCCTATGCCCTTAGAGAATGTGCACATGAATACTCCATTCAATGCACCCCCTGACTCTTCAGAACCACTCCCCTCTGAGGTTATATTACCTGATGTTAGAAGCCTTACTGAGGTGCAAGAAGTTGAGCGATATATCATTGCAGCTAGGGAAAAGGAAATCGAGAGCTTACGCAAGGTGGAGCAACAAAGGAGGTAAAAGCAGAAACTCCGATGTCAAAGCTCCTGAATTAGCGACACTAAGTGTCAACCCATAGAGATACCCATTGCATCTAGTTCAAAGGATCCCCCTAGCACCTCAAGCTTAGATGGAGCATTCCTAAATGAGAAATGGGAGTACGAACTACAAACGAAAACTCTAACTGACCTATACACAGGTCACACCTATCACATGGGTTGGTTAGATGTCCTACAATCCACAACGGGTGCTACTAGTGTGGAGGATCAACAACAAAGAGTTTGTGAGGTCATCCATAGGGTTATTGAGCTAGAGAGAGAGAACAAGGGGATCCACATGCCTTCAACGGGTCTCATGAGATTCTTGGATACAGGGAAGGCTAAACAACCGACCTTATTGCAAATGGAGACTCCCTCGGTAAGTCCGATGGATCCTCCATATGTTGTTTCACCAAGGGTCTCAATGCAATCTGAGCCTACAAGTGATAGCTTTACGTTTCCAAGTCTAGCTCATCTTTCTCTTGATGACACCACGGCTACCATGCCTACTCCAATGATGGGCATGCCAAGAAACACGCCATGGACCTCATTTGTTAGTAAAGCACCTCTATATGGTAGCTCAATGTCGGCAACAGTACCTACAAGTGTGTACCAATCATATACACCCATGGGTCCTCGTACTCATGTAGCCCCTACCCCTTCCATTGTTTCAACTATCTATGCTCCACAACCACAACACCCAAGCTCTTATTTCCATCGGGCCATACCGGCTAGCATTAGCAACATCCGACGTCTGCTATGCCTAGGGCCACACATATGAACTTTGGACTGCCACATGGCACAACACCGTACCAAACATGGAACCCAAGGGCTTCATACACACCAAGCCCAATGCCAATACCTACTCCACATGTAGTCTCTGGAGCACCTCCACCCATGGTGCGTGCTCACTTAGGTGACTTGGCAACATTTGCTCAAGCTATCGATCTATCTATTGTTGAGAATATGCGTAACACGCCTGATAGAGAACCTAGAAGTAAGGCAGTACAAGTAGCCAAGCTCACACAAAAATTTAGTGGAGACGGGGATGTGAGAAAGCATATCGAAGTGTTTGAAAAAATATGTGATTCTCTAGGAGAACACAATGACCTGCATAAGAGTAATTCTTTAAGCCTAACCTTGAGTGGGAAGGCTAGGGATTGGTATAGAACCCTAATGGTGGAAGAAAAATGATTTACCCTACTCTTAGGAGACTCTTCTTGAAAGAATACATATGAGAGGGAGTGCTTTGGGGTGTAGCCTTTCAGCTCCAGAAAGCCCAATGAGAGGAAGGAGAGTCGATGAGAGACTTTGTTAGTCGCCTGAAGCATTTGATATTCTCGTTGTAATCCAAATGAGTGCTTCAATAATAATCAATTTCTTGATAGATTCATTAGGGGATTACGACATGAGGATATCTACAATGGCCTAGTCATTAGAGGTATCACCACTTGGGAAGTATTCACCACCAATGTGATCCAATTGGAGGATAATTTAATGATTCAAAGAGAAAGAGTGTTTGTTGAGCCTAAATCTATTAGCTCGCAAGCATGGGGGCATCAGCCAATGACTATAAAGACTATTGCTAAGGAGCCGAGATGACTTTAGCAGATCTCGCCAAGGCCATTCAAGAGAGTCTTAGAGACAATCGTGCTCTGCAAAACAATCATATGTATCCAAGAAGGGAGCAACAATGGTGCTCAGTATGCTATGGACCGCATCGTACCAGTGAATGCCCTACTTTTAGAGTAAAATTCAATGGAAACTGCAATGCCTGTGGGAGATATGGTCATCAAGCTAAGGATTGCATAGTATTTAAGTGCACGATGGCCAATAGACCAACCTTAGCATGGACAGACACACTGTGAGTGCCTGCATTGATGCTGGCCCCACCTCTTGAACAAACGTCACAACACATGGTCCCTAGGGCCCAAAATGTTGTTCAAACAAAACCCTTACCACCTCCAATGCTAGGACCGCAACCACCGCATCCGAGAACCACTCTCGTGAATCAAGTGGGTTGTGAATCATCTATTGCTTGTTTGGAAGGCTGTGAGGAAGATATAGACCCTCATATTGCCTATGGGATGTATGTGCTTGAAGAAAGTCCACAATACTACATGGAGGACTATTGGGGACAAGTCAAATCTATCTATCAAGTAGATGATCTTGCTGCAAGACGCCAAAATATCAGTTACACTGCTAAGAGACCACCTCTTCTATGCTATGAGTGTGGAGGTCCACATCGTGTGGCGGAGTGTCCTATTAGGCTACAAAAGAACACCACACTAATGCAAACCAATCAAGCGAGCACGTCTACAATGCCGATACTCATGTGTAATCGATGTGGCATAGATCATTTGATTGCCCACGGTCCAAATAATCCAAATGCATCAAAGATCATGCCATTAAACTGGATTGAGGTTACCGAGGAGCCATCATAGAGTACACCTGTGGTACCAGTAAACATACTCACACGATCGATGCTACAAAAACAAAATTATATTCGTGAGGAAAGAGACACGACATCAATTTCCCAATCTCAGAAAAAGAAGAAAACACGAAGGAAGAGATCGCAAAAAGAAGCGAAGTCAAACCCCAGTTCAAAGACCAACATAGGGACTGGTGACGACCCCGTATAAATGAACGAGACTGAAGAGGATTCTGATTCATGTGAAACCATGGAAACCAAAACAACCACTAAGATAGAAACCAACAAGGAAGATCTTCATGAGCCACAATGACAGGGATCCAGGAAGAAGATAGGAACTTATGCAAACCCTACAGAGGAGATTGAGCGAGTGAAGCAATTAAGGAGTTTGGTAGAAGATACCCAAAGGGATCTAGAACCAGCACCTAGGCAGATCCAGATTACAGACACCGTGTTCCCTGTGCAACAACAACCTCACCAAGTCCATAGACCCTTAGCCATACCTAGTGTCATCCAAGAAGAAAGTGACTTAAAGTCATGGGAAAGTGGGCGTACTCACTTCTTGATGGAAAGAATGTTTACAGAGGGACTACCTGATCCCATCGAAGAAATGGAGATCCCATCTTCCCCACGTCAAGGGATTGAATCCCAAAAGGTTCCGTTAAACATTGCCAAATTGATGGATTTCATGTCTTCAGAAGTTAGAACCACCATCATGTCCAAACTATATAAAGACCCTGAGCTAGTCTCAGCTCTTCGAGCCTTCCTCAATGGAGAGCTAAAGTTTGGGCTACCACAACTTGCACAGATGGATGGAGCTGGGGAGATGCCAATAGAGGAGGAACACTTAGATCCACAAAACAATATTAGATTAGAGTTGATTTGGGCAACTACATTTCAATTGAGTTAATTAAAGAGGTTATTACTGTGTGCAATGAGACACATGTTTTCCAGTTTGGCATAGAGGGATAAAGGGCAAAGGGAGTTACATACTCTATGAAGTTGTCTAATTTTCCATGATGTACCTGGTGCAAAGAATTTCAAAAGAGAGATTCCACTATTGTGTTTGTGGAAGATTCTATTTAGGCCTTGTTGTCATGTACTAGAGACAGTAATGTCAGCTCATAGGACATTTATGACACTTTGTTGCCTCTTTTCAGTGGTGGAAGTTTGGATGTAAATTCCAATGAGGCAAATGTACAGCATATGGGGATTTTTGAAAATGTTACAGATCAGCCTATTACTGATGTAGATGTACACGATGTACTTGATGAGAAAAGTGCCAAAAATGAGCAGGTTAATGTTATGCCAAAATGGCTGGTGCATACATTGCGTGATAGTAAATTGGATGCACCTTTGTCTAGTCGTACTCGTTCAGTCTGCCATGCATCTCATGCATTAGATTGTTATGCTTTGGCTGTGTCTAGCTTACATGATGTTGAGGAACCTCTAAGTTGATAAGGCACATAATTCAGAAAATTGGATGGCCATTGGTACAAAGTGGGTTTATAAGTTGAAACGCAAGCGGGATGGTGAGATTGAAGAGACTTTTTCTACCACTTGTTACAAAGGGTTATGCACAACAAAAAGGCATAGATTATGAAGAGACTTTTTCTCCCACTTGTCGTATGACTACTGTGCATTTTCTATGTGCATTGGTAGCTTATTTTGGTTGGGATGTACATCAATCAGACACTGTTATAACTTACTTGAATGGTGACATAGTTGAGGAATTTTATGTAATGCAGCTCGAGTTTTGTCAAGAAAGGACAAGAGGATAAGGTCTGTAGATGTAACAAAGCTTTGTATGGGTAGAAGCAATCTCCTCGTGCTTGGTATGAGAAGCCTAGCACTCATTTGGTCAAACGAGGCTTTCATAACAGTCCAACAAAAAAACACATTGTATGTCAAGCGTGAGGGCGATGTACTTCTCATTGTTGTTCTTTATGTGGATGATTTGCTAATCACTGGTCCCAATGAGGCACATATTGCGAAATTTAAGGCTGATTTGAATGCTACTTTCAAGATGAAAGATTTGGGAATGTTGCATCATTACTTGGGTATACAGCTTAAGCAGTGTGATGGTGGTATTTCCTTATGTTAGAAAAGTTACATAGAGACATTTCTATGTAAGTTTGGACTTGAGGATTGCAAATCTATTGCCACTCCCATGGAAACAGGTTTGAAGTTGAGTCTACATGATGCTTGTGATCCTGCTGATGTCACTATTTACCAAACTGCTGCTGGCTGCCTCATTTATGTATGCAACACGAGGCCGGGTATTCAGTTTGTAGTCTCACAGGTCATCAAATTTATGCATAGCCAAGGGTCTAAGCATTGGCAGGTAGTCAAGAGGATTTCTCAATACTTGAGGGGCCCTTTACATCTTGGATTATTTTATCCCAATGGGGGATAAATGCCGCCAGACTTACATGCTTTTTCGGACTCAGATTGGGCTGGTTGTTTTGACACGCGAGTGTCCACAAGTAGTTTTTGTTTCATGCTTGGTAGTTCATGTATATCATGGTTGAGCAAGAAGCAACCTACTATGGACACTTCTAGTTGTGAGGCTAAGTATAGGGCAGTCTTCACAGCTACGGTTGAGTGTGTATGGCTCAGACGCCTTATGGTTGATTTGGGTATTGAACAAGACATTGCCAACACTATCTACACTGACAGTCGGAGCGCATTGGCATTGCGAGAAACATAATTTCTCATGCTCACACAAAGCACATTGAGGTGCATTACCACTATGTCAAGGAGATGCTCTCAGCAAGAGTGATCGGCTTGGCTTATGTGCCAACACAGGACAACCTTGCAGATCTTTTCACAAAGGCATTGTCTCGTGAGAAGTTTGAAGCTTTCTTCAAAGCTTTGGGCTTACTCCCCTTTGTGGACTGATCATGTTCTCAGGGCATGGCACTTCCCTTTAAACATGTGCTAGCTCTCGTTCACCGCATCACCCCAAGGGGGATTTTTTACCATATACGTGTGGTAGTGATGTGTGTGAACACACTTAGGACCTTTGAGGCATTTTTTCCCTCATTAGGAGGTTTTTCCCCCCGTGCATTGTATATACGCCCATCATTCTAGGGCTATCAATTTTTTTCTATGGCACACTAAGTAATACACTCTCTGTTGTGTGCCTTGAGCTTCCTTCGTCTTCTCCAAGCTGTGTGTGTTTTCCTGCAACCCTAATTCCAACAATAGTCAATGCACAAATGATAAGTACAATTTTTCTTTTTGATTAAGAGAATTGGTGCGCCAAAAGGTAAACTATTTGGCTTAATTAAATCATGATTTTGTAAGGCTAGGGCGGATAGACAAGAGACCCGTTCATGTTGAAAAATATGCTTGAAATTACTAGATCAAAATACATGTACAAAAGAGCCTTTTATATAGGCATAGTGAGGGATGTAGCTTCTTGACACACAGGTTAACACATGGGCATCTAGATGTCATCACATGCATAGAGTTTGTGGCTTTGTTACACATGGATGTCAAGGTGTAAGAGGTCTTGCACACTTGAGTGGATGAAGATGGGGTTTACCTTACAGATTTAACAATTCCTCAATTTGATGTTGAATTTCTCTTTGTTCAATTACATATTGATGATATCGTTCTCAACAAGGTAGTGCACTCCCTGGCATTAACTCTATTGTGTCGTCTTCCACTCTAGAAGGAGGTAATCTTGAAGGTAGATCTTCAACAAAAAATTATTTATATTTCATCATAAAGTTCTTTTGAGAAAGAGACACTTGGTCTTTTGTGTGTTTCAATTTTATTGATTAGAATCAAAATTTACCTAGAGTATGTCAACTCTCAATGGCATGGTTCTATCACCAAAGTAATCCACCACACTATGGTTGCTTCGACATCAAATTATAAAAAGGGGCTAGAAGGAAGGCCAAGCCCATGGAAAGCAAAGACAAAAGTGATGCAAAGGGATAAAACAATGCCCAAAATTCTTCCCAAGGTAATTTCAACAACTACAACAACAATCGGTCCAAGGAGAAGGGTGTCTACAAAGGTAAAAATAAACTCTCTCTTGAAGAGCTAGAAGATTTTTGTAAGGACCACAAATGCTTCCAGTGTGGCGGGGAGCAAGGACATGGCTATCGTTCTTGCCCCAAAAGAAATGCTTGCAATGAGATTACTAGAGCTTCAATGATTGAAGCTCCAAAAGAGGATGCTCATCGCAAAGGATCACCTCTCTCCTATGCTTGGGGAAAGGTAAGGGAGCATGATGCCTTCATCTTGTTTGACCTTGGGTCTACTCATAGCTTCATATCAATGGAGTTGGCCACTAAGCTGGGCATTCAATCTTTTGAGATGGAAGATACTGTAACTGTTGAGAGAGCTTTCAAGGGACATCTTGTTTGGGGCCCTGGCTCTACTCACAACTTCATATCAACGGAGTTGGCCACTAAGCTGGGTATTCAATCTTTTGAGACGGAAGATATTGTAACTACCGAGGGAATTTTCAAGGGACAGCAAGCCTCCAAAACTCCCTTGATTTGGGAAGTGGAGGCTTCATGTACAAAGCTACATCGACAAAAAATACTTTTTTTTATCTGTCCTCTCCAACATGAGGATGTTATCCTAGGGGCAACATGGTTCAACCGCATGGCTGCCAACATGGAGTTCGCCAAAAGCAGAATCTACTTCACCTACAAGGAAAAGATCATGTATATATCAACTCACAATGATCTATCTTCTATGATAGATGAACATGCTACTGACCCTGAATTTAGAGACATAATGTCAGCCCTTGCATTGAGGAAGAAAGAAGAACCATTCACCTTGCAGTATGGTTATCTCTCCATGGCAATAGGCTATGTGTTACCCACTCTCTTCATGAGAAGGTTATGTATGAATCCCATGCTCCTCCCTATGTGGGGCATAGAGGCATTCAACCTACTATTCGAGGAGTAGAGATACTTCTATTGGCCTACCATGAAAGTAGACAAACAAGAGTATGTTTCAAAATGTTTGTTATGCCAAAAGACCAAGTATGATAGAAGGAAGCAACATGGATTACTCCAGCCATTGGCAATCTCTAATTCACCATGGGAGAGTATATCCATGGATTTTATCTTTGGATTTCCCAAGTCTATCCATGGGAATACGAGAATATGGACAATAGTCGACAGGTTTAGCAAGCAAGCACATTTTATTCATGTCAAAAAGCACATTTTCATATCTCAAATTTGCAAACACCATGGATTGCCAGCATCCATCATGTTAGATAGAGATCCTAGAATGACCAGTAATTTCTTGAAAGGTCTCTTTGAAAATCTAAAGATTGAATTTCTCTTCAGCATATCACACACAAACGGATGGCCAAAGTGAGATAGCCAATCTTATGATTCTCGATCTACTAATGACTTATGTTACCGAAGTAGATCAACGCTCACAATGGGAGAAGTATTTACCCCTTGTAGAGTATGAATACAATAATACTATCCATACTACTACAAAAAAGGAACCTTTTGATATCATAAAGGGAAGACCTAAAAGTCCCTTGCTACTTAAAGTACATGGGAAGATCTTTGTTGTTGATGAGTATACCTGTGACCTACAAGAATCTTTCCAAAATATTAAGGAGGCTATATCCATCTCCCAACAAGGGCAAAAGGTTGTTGCTTTCCCAACCATTGTCTCGTACATAATTCTTTTCATGTGAGCCTACTTAAGCCCTCCAAAGGAGAGCCACCAAGAGAACCAATTATTGAAAACCCTCCAAAAATCAAAGACCAAGAAGAGGTGCTACAGCCCGAAGCTGTCCTTTGGCATGAAGACAAGGTACTACAACATGGTAAGATTATCCGACAGTTAAGTTCAAAAAATTATCCTTTTAAAGATGTTAGATGGATGCAAAGAATACAACTTAAGGATATTATGAACCTTGTCAATGATTACGATGCTACATTAGAGTAAGCAAATGTACATGTTTCTTTTGAATGATCAATGTTTTTGTCTTATAAGACTGATTCTGAGAGATACCCCTCCCCAGGGGCTATGCACAAAATATACAATTTACACCTTCATGCAATTTTCAATATACATCAGAGTTGTGGAAGCATTTGCATAGGGGTGGAGTTCTCAGCGCCCGACCAAGCATGGAGTATAGGCCATGAGCCAAACTGCATCCAAAGGCACCTAGCGACTAGTGCTACCCCTGAATGGATGTGATGAATAAAAGCATACTCAAGAACAAAATAACATTGTGGAGGGTGAATATATGTGTACACCATGTTGCAGGAAGAGAGAGAGAGAGAGAGAGAGAGAGAGAGAGAGAGAGAGAGAGAGAGAGAGAGAGAGAGAGAGAGAGAGAGAGAGAGAGAGAGAATATAGTGGAGGGTGAAATAGAGTGCACAGAGACACGAGATATTGACAATAGAGAATCTTTAAATGCTCTATCTAAATGAAACATGCAACCATATTAATGCAATAACCAAATCTGGGTATACCATAACATCAAGAAGAAGTATAAGAAAATAGCTAGCAGAGCACCGGACCCTATGTAGGGATCGACTGGTCCACCCATCCACTTCCGCTCTACTATGGACAAAGAGAATTTCACTTCGTTGGGAGTGATCTAGAACACCTCCAACCTACCTGAGCCAGACATAGGCTCAGACTGCTTCGTCTCCCTCCATGAACCTGAGCTCTAAAAGGATCCCAAATACCAGTAGGTGGTAGGGTATCAACACCAACCACACCCCTTTAGGTGCCACATATCTTTGATGCCCAACATTGGTGTTGGGATCGGAGAGCACACACACAGAGAGCCAACACGAAGAAGGAGATAGACACAGTGTGTGGCGGGGCGGTACTCACACTACAATGTGTAGTTATAAGTATAGTTATTATGAATGAGTAAATGAATGGTTGTACATGGGCGGCTGAACAATGGGCAGCCGGGCACACGGGCCTTTAACCCAACAATCTCCCACTTAAAGGCAGTGTGCCTTTAAAGTGGCCAAAGTACAACAAAAGAAGTCAAGCCATACCCATCAGCGATCTGCAGTGTGCAAACCGCTGTGAGGCTAACGACTTCGTGAGTAGATCAGCAGGGTTATCGTCAGTATGTACCTTGACAAGCTCTATGCGCTTGTCCTCTAGCACCTCTCGTATGAAGTGATACCTCACCTCAATGTGCTTTGTCTTCGTATGGAAGACAGGATTCCGTGCCAATGCTATGGCACTCTGGCTATCACAATGTAGAATCAGAGCATCACAAGCCATACCAAGATCTCCCACTAGTCGTGAGAGCCATACGGCCTCCTTGGCAGCCTCAGTGGCAGCCATATATTCAGCCTCTGTAGTGCTCAAAGCAACGCATGGATGTAAACGTGATGCCCACGAAACCGGTCCACCTGCAACTGTGAACACATAGCCGCTAGTAGACTTCCTCGAGTCCACTGACCCTGCATAGTCTGAATCTGTATATCCGCAAACAGACATATCCTTCTCACCATAACATAGGGACAACTCTGAAGTCCCTCTCAAGTATCTGAGAATACCTCTCACTGCATCCCAATGACGCTTGCCCGGGTTAGACATGTACCTGCTAACCACACCAACTGCATGAGCAAGATCTGGACGCGTAGCCACCATGGCATACATCAAGGAACCAACAGCTGACGCATAGGGAATCTGAGACATCTCTGTAGTCTCCAAATCTGTCTGAGGGCAGTCATCATGGCTGAGTTTTACATATGGAGGCAACGGGGTACTAATGGCCTTCCCCCCTTCCATATGAAAACGCTCAAGCACCCTGTCAATGTACTCTTTCTGACTAAGAAAGAGCATCTTGCGAGAACGATCACGAGTGATCCGCATACCCAAAATATGACTGGCATCCCCAAGATCCTTCATGGAAAAGGTCTCATGTAGCCTATGTTTCAAGGCATCCACATCAGAAATACACTTCCCTGCGATCAGCATGTCATCCACATACAAAACCAAAACAATAAGACTACCATCTGCAGCCTTGCGAGTATAGAGGCATGGGTCCTCATAACTGCGTACATAACCCAATGAACTCATGAATGCATCAAACTTACGATACCATTCACGAGATGATTGCTTCAGCCCATACAAGGTCTTAAGAAGCCGGCATACCATCTTCTTTGAACCATGAATAACAAACCCACTTGGTTGCTCCATGTACAAATCCTCGTGCAAGTCCAGATGTAAGAAAGCTGTCTTTACATCCATTTGCTTCAACTCCATGTCTTCTGTAGCTACCAAGGCAAACAACATACGCAAAGTAGACATCTTCACCAGTGGGGAGAAGATCTCGTCAAAATCAATGCCCTTCTGTTGCTTGAATCCTTTAGCCACAAGCCTTGCTTTGTACCTAGGCTTTGCATCCATTGAACACAATTTTATCTTGTAAACCCACTTGCATGGTAGTGCCTTCTTACCCTTTGGCAAAGGAGTAAGCTCCCACGTTTTATTTTGGATCAACGAATCCATCTCTGACTGCATAGCCTGCTCCCACTTGAGCTTGTCAACACTAGACATGGCCTCATCATAACATGATGGCTCCCCGCAATCAGTCAACAATACATAATCCATAGAAGGCACAAAACGCTGAGGCTGTCTTGCACGCCGCTCTGAACGCCTCAAAGACTGTGCAGGAGGTGCATCTGGCTATCCCACATCTACATGATCTCCCAACAAGGGCTGATCTCCCACTTGAGGGTCAATGGGCTGCCCACGAGCAGCCATGGGACCATCATACCGATGACCATCCTCCTCAAATATCACACGCCGAACCTCAACCGTTCGCGGTGATGCTCTATACATAGAGTCCTCATGAAAAACAACATCATGGCTGCGCACAATCTTCCTGTCAATAGGATCCCACAATCGATAACCCATCTCACCAGAGCTACCATAACCCAAGAAGATACATCTCTTGCTCTTTGGATCCAATTTGCTGCGTTTTGCCTTAGGTACCTGTACATAAGCTTCACAGCCAAAAACACGAAGGTGACCATACGAAGGTGGCAAACCTGTCCACACCTCTTCAGGCACTTTGAAGCCCAAAGGAACACTAGGTGAACGATTTATCAAATGCACAGAAGTGGCAACAGCTTCAGCCCAAAATCCATTTGACAAACCAGCCATAGAAAGCATACTACGGACTTTTTCCTGTATAGTCCTATTCATGCGCTCTGCCACACCATTTTGAGGAGGTGTATAGGGAGCACTAAGCTCGCGCCGTATACCCTTCTCAACACATCATGTTGTGAAAGCATGAGACATAAATTCACCCCCATTGTCCGTACGTAAGCACTTCAACTTACAACCTGATTGGTTCTCAACAAGAGCCAACAATTGCTTAAATATATCAAACACCATATCCTTCTTACGAATGGGGTATGCCCATACCTTCCTGCTAGCATCATCAATGAACGTAACAAAGTACATAGCACCTCCAAGAGAAGCATTGGGCATCGGCCCACATACATCACTATGCACCAAAGCTAGCTTTTCCAAAGATCTGTGTGGAACACTTTTCTTATGAGAAGACCGAGCATGTCGACCATAAAGGCAATGCTCACAAAACTCAAAACCACCAAAATCTGAAACGGGAATGTAATCCGCACGTGCCAACAACTTCAAACCTTTTAGTGACATATTCCCCAAACGCTGATGCCATAAAGAAGCAGGAGGTTGCTCAGTGATCCCCACAATGTGATCAGCCACACTAGCTACACAAAGGGAATACAACGTATTCCTCTTAGCACCTTTAACCAAAACAAGGCTGCCCTTAGTGATCTTCCAACCTCCATCACCAAAAGATACATTGAAACCAAGTGAATCCAACTGACCCACACTAATCAAGCTTTTTGCAAGAGCCGGCACATGACGCACACGCTGCAAGACAAACGTAGTAGAGTTTGGCATAGCCAAATGAATATCCCCAATGCCATGAATCTGCATAGAACGCCCATCAGCAATCCTGACAATACCTGTGCTCGAAGCATCGTAGTCATGAAACCACGACCTATGAGGCGTAACGTGAAAAGAAGCACCACTGTCAATGACCCAATCCATAGGCATACTACGCTCATGAGTGAGAAGAAAAGCGTCATCAAAATAGGATGCAAGCAACACATCACCAAGCTCTTCACTAGTAGCACTAGTCGGAGCACATACATGGTCATCTTGAGAGCTACACTCTCCCTGTGTTTCATTTAACTCCTCAATCTTGACATTGGATTTAGGCTTGTCCTTAGCATCATGGTCTTTCTTCTTACCATCTCCATTTTCCCTTTTCCACTTGTAACAATCCTTTTTGAAATGGCCTTTTCTACCACAATGAAAACATTCCACATCCTTTTTACTTGTGCCTGCACGGGACTTGCTTCTAGATTTACCCCTGTTGGACTTATACTTGTCCATAGTCCTGCCTCTGACAACCATTGCACTAGAAGACTTACTACCTGCATTATTCTTTCGATTAATCTCTTCCATGAGAAGACTAGACTCCACATTAGTTTGTCAACTCATTCGCAGGAACCGAGTTACTTATGGCTGTCCTAAATGTGTCCCATGACTCAGGCAACGTGACAAGTAAAAACATAGCTTTTACATTTTCCTCAAACGTAATTTCCTGCGTAGCAAGTTGGCTGAAAATTGTATTGAACTCATTCAAATGCGCATTCATGGAAGCACCTTCCTCCATTCGCAAATCAATAAGCTTTTTAATCCAATACACCATAGAAGCAGCCGAATGCTTATCATACATATCGCAAATCCGCTGCCATAGCTCATAAGCTCCACCCTGTGCATCTTTCACATTGTAATAAACAGACTTTGAAAGGGAAAGCCTAATGGTAGACCTACACATCTCATCCAACTCCTCCCAATCATCCCTCTCCATGTTCTCTGGCTTAACTCCCTGCAACTTTAGAGGTCGAATCTGTTTCTTCTGCACCAAGACATCCCAAATCTGATCTTTCCAATATGAGAAGTTAGCACCATCCAACTTCTCAATATTGAAAACTGTGTCCTCTTTAGTGC
Source organism: Adiantum capillus-veneris (assembly GCF_014529385.1). Classification (NCBI taxonomy): domain Eukaryota; kingdom Viridiplantae; phylum Streptophyta; class Polypodiopsida; order Polypodiales; family Pteridaceae; genus Adiantum; species Adiantum capillus-veneris. The sequence continues at coordinate 120,303,249 of NC_140954.1, forward strand.
CCATTACAACAAGAATGCAACAATGAGAAACCTGTAACCAACCAACAAACTGCCACAACAAAGTAGTGTTGCAAATCTGACAACACCTGCTGCTCAATCAAAGAGCAAACACATAGAGTATAAATCAGCCCATAATATGGTCAAAAAACGTACGTAGAAATCCACAAACAAATGCATAAACCCGTGACACCTGTAACTCAACCGGCCTAGGCAAACTGTGCCACAAAATGCATCAACAATGAGCTGTCATAGAGGCATAAACATACTCCATGTCTGAATAACCACAATAGAGACATAAGCTGACCAAGCTTACACAAATCCGTGAGCATAAATGGATCCAAGTGAGCATATAACCAATGCACAAGCTCAACGAAGTCCAATCTCTACTGTCAACCAAGTACCTATCCGTACTCAAACCGCAACACTGCAAGCAAGAGCAAACCCGCTCTATGTATAAGTGAACCAAATCTCCACAATATCATGCATAAAGAGTGTCTGTCAAACTGCCATATCCACATCCATCAACATACATAGATGATGTAAACCTGTAGCTCAAGAACACGCATAAACAGACTGCCGAGAAGAGTAGAAGCTCCCACTCAAACCACAACCATATACATGGCTGTCCCACAATCAAAATACATGTTTTGTAACCACAGAAGAGACCTGTATCCAAAGCTCCCTGTAACCTGTAACCTGTACCCGTACCTGTACCTGTACCTGTACCTGTAGTCGAAGAAGACAATGTCGCCAAAACTCCCACTCTTTCTGTGTGTATGAGGCCACTCCAAGAAGAGGCTACACACTCTCAAATGAGCTGTGGGCTCACGTAAGTGGAAGACACTACAACAATGGCACCTGTAATGGCTATGAAAGCTCTGGCAGCAGAAAACTACCAAAGAGAGCTGAAAAACGAAGCTCCTAGTCTGTAGCTCGGATGGGATTTCTGATGGCACGAATGGCTCCGAAAGGGGGGTTAAACCCCAGGACGCTTGCTGAAAATACTCGCGGAGTGCTGAACCTTCCAATGCCAAGCTCAGAAAAACCTTCTGCTCTTTAGAAATGCGCACGTGCGCGAAACCGAAAAACGGCAATGAAACAGCAGCAAGTTTCAACACACTCAACAATGATGATGAAGCTCTCAATGCTCTCACTACCAAGCTCTGATACCACTTGTTGGGATCGGAGAGCACACACACAGAGAGCCAACACGAAGAAGGAGATAGACACAGTGTGTGGCGGGGCGGTACTCACACTACAATGTGTAGTTATAAGTATAGTTATTATGAATGAGTAAATGAATGGCTGTACATGGGCGGCTGAACAACGGGCAGCCGGGCACACGGGCCTTTAACCCAACAATTGGGTGTTTAGGCAAAGCCAAGGCAAAATACCTGACGCGTTAGCCATGTAGGTCGTTCAACCCCCGATTCACTAACCGTGTAGATGATCCTAGTAAAAAAGAAGAAGACTTAGGCAACACCCCTGATCAAGCAAAGCCCCAGGTCAACGACCCTTTTATCTAAGGCTCAGTTTCTGCGTACATGATTTATGTCAAAGAGTCTCTAAAAGCTAATAATGTTTCATCAAATGAAAATGATAGGAATCAAGAAGAGTTAGACTTGTCTACTTTTCTAAAAGGATTCCAAGATGTGTTCATCGATGATATCCCTATGGACCTACCTCCAAAACGAGGGGATGATGACCATCGTATTGAGCTCCTTCCAGGAAGCTCACCGCCTAACAAACCTCCTTATCGAGTCTCACAAGCTCAACAAGAGGAGATCATGAGGCAAGTACAAGAGTTGGTAGACAAAGGGATGGTGAGGCCTAGTTCCTCTCCCTTTTGTTCTCCAGTCCTTTTAGTGCAAAAGAAAGATGGTACATACCGTATGTGTGTGGACTATCGAGCACTAAACCATATCACTATTAAAAACAGATTTCCCGTACCTCGGGTAGAAGATCTGTTTGATAAGCTACAAGGCTCTACCTACTTCAGTAGGATTGACCTTAAGAGTGGCTATCATCAAATAAGGATAGTGGATGAGGATATCTTAAAGACCGCGTTTCGCACAACATTTGGTCTTTATGAATATCTAGTCATGCCTTTTGGCTTGACTAATGCACCAGCTACGTTCAATCGTTTGATGGAGAAAATTTTTAGACCATATCGAAAATTCACTGGAGTGTTCTTCGATGATATCATCATCTACTCCAAGTCTTTGGAGGAACATAAGCAACATCTCCAAGTGATTTTTCAAGCCTTGAGGGAGAACAAACTTTTTCTCAACCAAAAGAAAAGTGAATTCTTCCTTCAAGAGATTCAATATCTAGGCCATATTATCTCTCACGATGGTATTCGTATGGATCCATCAAAGTTAGAGGTAATAAAATCATGGCCTAACCCAAGGAATCTACATGAGCTAAGAAGCTTTATTGGTATGTGTGCATACTATAGACGCTTCATAGCAAAATTCTCTCAAGTGGCAGGACCACTACACGACTTAACCAAGAAGAACGTTAAGTTTGTATGGACTGCTAAGGAGCAAAATGTTTTTGAAAAACTCAAAGAGAAGCTTACTTCCCAACCAGTCCTCGTGCTTCCGGATCTCTCAAAGCCCTTTGAGGTCCAATGTGATGCTTGTGGTGATTGCCTTGGAGCGGTTTTGCTTCAAGAAGGGCATGCCATAGCATATGAGAGCCGAAGGCTCAATGGTGATGAACGATTCTTGGGCATTTATGAGAAAGAGCTTTTAGCTGTTCTACATGCCCTAGACACATGGAAGCACTACCTATTGGGGACTCCATTTATCCTACGAACCGACCACCAAAGTCTAAAGTATTTCATGACGCAAACCAAGCTTTCTGACAAACAAATGAGGTGGGAAAATTTTCTTTCGCAATTTAATTTTCATATTGCTCACATAGCTGGTAAGCACAATCAAGTTGCCGATGCACTTTCACGACGACCAAAAGTTAATGCGGTGTCTATAGCTACTCACAATGATCTATCCTCTATGATAGATGAGTATGCTACTAACCCTGACTTTAGAGACATAATGTCAGCCCTTGCTTTGGGGAAGAAAGAGGAACCATTCACCTTGCAGGATGGTTATCTTCTTCACGGAAATAGGCTATGTGTTACCCATTCCCTTCTTGAGAAGGTTATGTATGAATCCCATGCTCCTCCATATGCAGGGCATAGAGGTATTCAACCTACTCTCCGAGGAGTAGAGACGTATTTCTATTGGCCTACCATGAAAGTGGACATACAAGAGTATGTATAAAAATGTGTAGTATGCCAAAAGACCAAGTATGATAGAGGGAAGCAACCTGGATTACTCCAGCCATTGCCTATTCCAAATTCACCATGGGAGAGTATATCCATGGATTTCATCTTTGGATTACCCAAGTCTATCCATGGGAATACAGGAATATGGACAATAGTCGACAGGTTTAGCAAGCAAGCACATTTTATTCCTGTCAAAAAGACTATTAAGGCACATCAAATGGCAACTCTCTTCATATCTCAGATTTTCAAACACCATGGATTACCCACATCCATCGTGTCGGATAGAGATCCTAGAATGACCAGTAATTTTTGGAAAGGTCTCTTTGAAAATCTAGGAACAAGATTGAATTTCTGTTCGGCCTATCACCCACAAACGGATGGCCAAAGTGAGATAGCCAATCTTACGATACTCGATCTACTCAAGACTTATGTTACCGAAGTAGATCAACGCTCACAATGGAAAAAGTATTTACCGCTAGTAGAGTATGCCTACAATAATACTGTACATACTTCTACGGGCAAAGCACCTTTCGAGATCATAGAAGGAAGACCTAAAAGTCCCTTGCTACTGAAAGTACATGGGAAAATCTTCGCCGCCGATGAGTATAGCCGTGACCTACAAGAATCTTTTCAAAAGATTAGGGAGGCTATAGCCATCTCTCAACAAAGGCAAAAAGCTGCTGCTGATAAGCACAGAAGAGCCTTAATGTTCAAAGAAAATGATTGGGTCTTACTCAAGTTTCCTAAGGCTCGATTAAGGCAAACGACGGGCAAAAATCCTACGGGCCATCAAAAGTATTATGCTAAACTAGCAAAAAGATACTATGGTCCTTTCCAAATCTTGAAGCCTATCAATGAGACGGCTTATCAACTCAAGTTGCCCAACCATTGGCTTATACACAATGCCTTTCATGTAAGCTTACTTAAGCCCTACAAAGGAGAGCCACCAATTGAACCAATTATTGAAGACCCTCCCGAAGTTGAAGACCAAGAAGAGGTGCTACAACCCGAAGCTATCCTTCGGCATGAAGACAAGGTACTACGACATGGTAAGATTATCCGACGGTATCTTATTAAGTTCAAAAATTATCCTTTTGAAGATGCTAAATGGATGCAAGGAGTACAACTTAAGGATAGTATGAACCTTGTCAATGCTTACAATGCTACATTAGAGTAAGAAAATGTACAAATTTCTTTTAAATAACTCATGTTTTTGTCTTATATGACTAGTCCTCTTTTTAATTGTGCACAAAATTTAACTAGTATGCATGCTTAGAATCATGTTTGTGATGACGACGTCTCTCAAACACCAAGTAGAATTTGTCACTCTACTTTGGGAGAATAAAATGGACTAAAGAGCAGACATGCTTGCGGCAGCTATGTCTCCCAAGCACCAAATGGATTATTCATCCATCTTGGAAATATGTCATAGGGTAAAAAGGGATCCTTTACCCGCTAAGTACGATTGACTAATGACTAAGACTTTATCTTTTCTACCTCATAGTCGAGGACGACTATGATTTCAAGAGAGAGGTAATGTCATAAAATCTAATATCTAACTAACCCAAATGATTTTCTCATATTAAATTGATCACTTAATGTGGGAGAATAAACGGGAACAAGTGTTAAGATATAGGTATGTGCTTATAGATCTATCTCAACACGGGGCCAATTGTAAAGGGGCCCAAAAGGGAGATGGTCTATCAAAGAGCAAGGCTAACCAATGGAGCATAAGACCTTAGGGTTAGCTTCATTGAAGACCTCCAATAAATGTGTGTAAAAGTCCTTTGACCTTAAGTAAGCTAGGGCTGAGCTTGAGGTGGGAACCCGGCCCAAGCTCGAGGTGCTTGTCATGCTTGAGGTGTTTTTCATGCTTGAGGTGCTTGACTGGCTCCATGCTTGAGGTGCTTGACTTGCTGCATGATTAAAGTACTTGAGGTGCCTTGAGAAGCCTTCCTCAGATGCTTGTGGGAACACCCCCTAGTTCAAGTGCTTTGTCATGCTTGGTGAGTAAGGTGCTTGATCACCTAAAAGTCAAAAGCATTCCTACAAGAGGGGGGGCGAGCCCTTTTCCTAGGGGCTAGAGAGAGAACACCCACTCACACACACAAGGGAAGCCCAACTTGAAGAGGCAGCAAGGACACATGTCAGGCCCCTACCCATGTTACCTTCATGTGTTGCTTGAAGCCTATTGGCTAGGCTTCAAAGGGGTCCAATGATAAATTACATGAATTATCTAATTGTTTTAGCATTTATCAAGTCCTCTCTCTCAAAGGGGAAAGGGGGACACTTGTCCCAAGGCTACCCATGTTGCTTGTAATGGCTCTTGCTTGTGATTGGCTAGGCCTGGAGGGGTCCAATGAGCTTCAGGCATGAGCTACAAGGGGGGGTCGACCCAAGCAAGCTAGGGGGGTGCCTAGGGGGTATACTCACCCACACACACTCACAAGCACTCTCATTGTGTGATATGCAAAGTGCAAGAGCTCCCTCTCCAAGCAAGTAGAGGTTGAGAGCCTACACCAACACTCTTGGCTATGGAGTGCAAATCCAACCAAGAGCCATGCTTCAATGCTTAAGCTTGCCATATCCTTCTTCTTCATTACTATGCTATTATGTATGCTAGCAACAAGAGTATGATAAGTGAGGAACTAATTCTTTCTCCTACGAAATGTTTCTTCTTCCTCTTCCCTACCCTCATTCCCTGCTAGCTCTCTCCACCTTCGAAGGTGTTTGAGGTCTTGGGACTGAGGCTTGGGATAGTTAAAGCTTTCTTCAAGTTTATGTTATGTTTGTGGTGCATGAAGCCTTCCATCTTCATGGAATCACCTAGGTCACAAGGAACACAAAGACTGTATTGTAACAAGTCTCTCTTTATGGGAGAAATCATAATACAAATGCCTATTGGAGGGGGGACCGGCTCCACATAAATCCGGTCCTCAATTGTTGTCATGTTCTCTAAACTCTCTCTCTGGCAAAAGTATTGTCTATGCCAAGTTAACTAATTGCTATGATTATGTTGCTATCTTCAATTATGTCTACCCGCTATGCTCACAAAATCATTTCTTGAAAGTACTCTCATTAAATTCCGCTATTCTCAAATTGAATAGGAAAATTCCATTACATTGGTATCAGAGCATTTGGTTTCTCTTTTCTTGCTTAAGAAGAGAGGTCCTTAAGTAGCCTATAAATGGTTGATGTTGTTAATTATAATAGAGTAAGTGGAACTGGGATCTAATACCGGTTTTGTTAAGCCCACTATGTGGGGGATGGTGCACACCTCGGGAGCTTTGGACTTAATAATGGAGTCTTTTTAGACTTGCCTACGGCTTTACCATTATTGAGCCATAAGAAGTCCGAAAGGAGCTAGCCCTTGGCAACTCTGCTATGTTAGACCTACTCCTCTACTCTCTATAATTAACCACTTTGAGCCGTGGGTGTAGATACTTAAGAGCCGATTTTCAAAGGCTAAGAGGAGTGGCAACTAAGGTTTTGAATTGCCAAAGCATACACTAAGTACATACATAAAATTTTGTTAACATGGCTGACAATAATCAAGAGAGTAGAATGAACATTGATAGCTTTGATTTTGCACATGAAGGTGCTAATGATGATGCTCCCATGTTTGTGAATTATCTTGTGACTAGGTTGCAACAAGCTATGGGCAACCCTACCTTGCAAGCCGAAGTTACTCAACAACTTCGTGCCTATGGAATTTCCCTTCCTCTCCAAGAGGAGAGAGAGCTTAGGAGGCCTCTTGAAGAGACCCCCACAAGAAGACTCTCTCCCATTCGAGAGGAGGAATCCAAAGAGAAAGAAAGCAATGAAAGTCTAAGTTCTTCTGAAGATGTGGCTCCACGAAGAAGGCGGTCTAGACGATCGCCTACTCCTCCCAAGAGGAAAAGAGCAACCCATAGTCCTTCTCCTCATCACTCTCAAAGGCAAGAGAGGAAACAAAGGAAGAAAAGGGCTAGGAAGAGGTCACCCTCTTCTCCTTCTTCTTCACCTTCCTTCTCTTCCGATGAAAGTTATGGCTATTCTCCTAGAGAATACAAGAGGGGAGGGCATCGCAAATCATTTCCTGCATGGCGAAGGTCACAAAAGCTAAAGAAGTTCAAGGAGGGAGGAAAGAGTATCTCTTTTCTCACCTACGATGGCACCTTTGGTGCTACCGACAAAGTGTGGGCCTTCATCCAGCAATTTGATGCGGCCTTTGGGGACGAGGGCTTCACAGAGTCCTCCAAGCTACGCCATGTAGCTATGCACTTCCAAAAATCAGCTCGTCAATGGTGGGCTAGCCTTCGTGGCAATGGAGAAGCCCCAAAGACATGGAAAACTCTACGAGTTTCCATCATGAAGCAATTTCTTCCAAGCGATACTAAAGATAAAGTTCTTACCGAATGGCGCGGCTTGAAGCTCCTCTCTCATGAGTCTATCAACAAGTGTGTAGATAAGTTTTGGGATTTACATCTCAAAGCTACTGTCTTTCAAAAGATAGACTTTGCCGAGCAAAGACAGCAATTCTGTGCGGGATTACCTGAAGAGATGGCCGAATATATCAACTCTCAACGGCCTGGTACTATTACCGAAGTAATCCACCACACCATAGTTTCTTCACGCATCAATTTCCATCAAGGGGCTAGACGTAATGTCAAGCCCATGGAAAACAAAGATAAAAATGATGCAAAGGGGAAATCCAATGCTCAAAATAATTCCCAAGGCACTTCCAACAACAACAACAACAATCGGTCCAAGGAGAAGGGAGTTTACAAAGGTAAAAACAAACTCTCTCCTGAAGAGCTTGAAGCTTTTCGCAAGGATTATAAGTGTTTCAAGTGTGGGGAGCAAGGACATGGCTATCGTTCTTGCCCCAAGAAGAATACTCGCAATGAGACTCCTAGGGCTTCCACCATCGAAGCTCCAAAAGAGGATGCTCATTGCAAAGGATCATCACTCTCCTATGCTTGGGGAAAGGTACGAGAGCATGATGCCTTCATCTTGTTTGACCCTGGCTCTACTCTCAACTTCATATCAATAGAGTTGGCCACCAAGTTGGGCATTCAAGCTTTTGAAATGGGAGATATAGTAACAGCTGATGCAGCTTTCAAGGGACAACAAGCCTCCATTACTCCCTTGATTGGGAAGTTGAGGCTTCATGTCCAAAGCTATGTCGACAAAGAAGACTTCTTCATCTCTCCCCTCCAACATCAGGATGTTATCCTAGGGGCACCATGGTTTGATCGCATGGCTGCCAACATGAAGTTCCCTGAAAGGAGAATTTACTTCACCTACAGGGGAAAGAACATGTATGTAGATGCTAGTGAGCGTGGTCGCACTATTCCACTTGTAAATCCTCTTTCTTTTGATAAATCAATGAAGAGCTCAGTTTCTGCGTACATGATTTATGTCAAAGAGTCTCTAAAAGCTAATAATGTTTCATCAAATGAAAATGATAGGAATCAAGAAGAGTTAGACTTGTCTACTTTTCTAAAAGGATTCCAAGATATGTTCATCGATGATATCCCTATGGACCTACCTCCAAAACGAGGGGATGATGACCATCGTATTGAGCTCCTTCCAGGAAGCTCACCGCCTAACAAACCTCCTTATCGAGTCTCACAAGCTCAACAAGAGGAGATCATGAGGCAAGTACAAGAGTTGGTAGACAAAGGGATGGTGAGGCCTAGTTCCTCTCCCTTTTGTTCTCCAGTCCTTTTAGTGCAAAAGAAAGATGGTACATACCGTATGTGTGTGGACTATCGAGCACTAAACCATATCACTATTAAAAACAGATTTCCCGTACCTCGGGTAGAAGATCTGTTTGATAAGCTACAAGGCTCTACCTACTTCAGTAGGATTGACCTTAAGAGTGGCTATCATCAAATAAGGATAGTGGATGAGGATATCTTAAAGACCGCGTTTCGCACAAGATTTGGTCTTTATGAATATCTAGTCATGCCTTTTGGCTTGACTAATGCACCAGCTACGTTCAATCGTTTGATGGAGAAAATTTTTAGACCATATCGAAAATTCACTAGAGTGTTCTTCGATGATATCATCATCTACTCCAAGTCTTTGGAGGAACATAAGCAACATCTCCAAGTGATTTTTCAAGCCTTGAGGGAGAACAAACTTTTTCTCAACCAAAAGAAAAGTGAATTCTTCCTTCAAGAGATTCAATATCTAGGCCATATTATCTCTCACGATGGTATTCGTATGGATCCATCAAAGTTAGAGGTAATAAAATCATGGCCTAACCCAAGGAATCTACATGAGCTAAGAAGCTTTATTGGTATGTGTGCATACTATAGACGCTTCATAGCAAAATTCTCTCAAGTGGCAGGACCACTACACGACTTAACCAAGAAGAACGTTAAGTTTGTATGGACTGCTAAGGAGCAAAATGCTTTTGAAAAACTCAAAGAGAAGCTTACTTCCCAACCAGTCCTCGTGCTTCCGGATCTCTCAAAGCCCTTTGAGGTCCAATGTGATGCTTGTGGTGATTGCCTTGGAGCGGTTTTGCTTCAAGAAGGGCATGCCATAGCATATGAGAGCCGAAGGCTCAATGGTGATGAACGATTCTTGGGCATTTATGAGAAAGAGCTTTTAGCTGTTCTACATGCCCTAGACACATGGAAGCACTACCTATTGGGGACTCCATTTATCCTACGAACCGACCACCAAAGTCTAAAGTATTTCATGACGCAAACCAAGCTTTCTGACAAACAAATGAGGTGGGAAAATTTTCTTTCGCAATTTAATTTTCATATTGCTCACATAGCTGGTAAGCACAATCAAGTTGCCGATGCACTTTCACGACGACCAAAAGTTAATGCGGTGTCTATAGCTACTCACAATGATCTATCCTCTATGATAGATGAGTATGCTACTAACCCTGACTTTAGAGACATAATGTCAGCCCTTGCTTTGGGGAAGAAAGAGGAACCATTCACCTTGCAGGATGGTTATCTTCTTCACGGAAATAGGCTATGTGTTACCCATTCCCTTCGTGAGAAGGTTATGTATGAATCCCATGCTCCTCCATATGCAGGGCATAGAGGTATTCAACCTACTCTCCGAGGAGTAGAGACGTATTTCTATTGGCCTACCATGAAAGTGGACATACAAGAGTATGTTTCAAAATGTGTAGTATGCCAAAAGACCAAGTATGATAGAGGGAAGCAACCTGGATTACTCCAGCCATTGCCTATTCCAAATTCACCATGGGAGAGTATATCCATGGATTTCATCTTTGGATTACCCAAGTCTATCCATGGGAATACAGGAATATGGACAATAGTCGACAGGTTTAGCAAGCAAGCACATTTTATTCCTGTCAAAAAGACTATTAAGGCACATCAAATGGCAACTCTCTTCATATCTCAGATTTTCAAACACCATGGATTACCCACATCCATCGTGTCGGATAGAGATCCTAGAATGACCAGTAATTTTTGGAAAGGTCTCTTTGAAAATCTAGGAACAAGATTGAATTTCTCTTCGGCCTATCACCCACAAACGGATGGCCAAAGTGAGATAGCCAATCTTACGATACTCGATCTACTCAAGACTTATGTTACCGAAGTAGATCAACGCTCACAATGGAAAAAGTATTTACCGCTAGTAGAGTATGCCTACAATAATACTGTACATACTTCTACGGGCAAAGCACCTTTCGAGATCATAGAAGGAAGACCTAAAAGTCCCTTGCTACTGAAAGTACATGGGAAAATCTTCGCCGCCGATGAGTATAGCCGTGACCTACAAGAATCTTTTCAAAAGATTAGGGAGGCTATAGCCATCTCTCAACAAAGGCAAAAAGCTGCTGCTGATAAGCACAGAAGAGCCTTAATGTTCAAAGAAAATGATTGGGTCTTACTCAAGTTTCCTAAGGCTCGATTAAGGCAAACGACGGGCAAAAATCCTACGGGCCATCAAAAGTATTATGCTAAACTAGCAAAAAGATACTATGGTCCTTTCCAAATCTTGAAGCCTATCAATGAGACGGCTTATCAACTCAAGTTGCCCAACCATTGGCTTATACACAATGCCTTTCATGTAAGCTTACTTAAGCCCTACAAAGGAGAGCCACCAATTGAACCAATTATTGAAGACCCTCCCGAAGTTGAAGACCAGGAAGAGGTGCTACAACCCGAAGCTATCCTTCGGCATGAAGACAAGGTACTACGACATGGTAAGATTATCCGACGGTATCTTATTAAGTTCAAAAATTATCCTTTTGAAGATGCTAAATGGATGCAATGAGTACAACTTAAGGATAGTATGAACCTTGTCAATGCTTACAATGCTACATTAGAGTAAGCAAATGTACAAATTTCTTTTAAATAACTCATGTTTTTGTCTTATATGACTAGTCCTCTTTTTAATTGTGCACAAAATTTAACTAGTATGCATGCTTAGAATCATGTTTGTGATGACGACGTCTCTCAAACACCAAGTAGAATTTGTCACTCTACTTTGGGAGAATAAAATGGACTAAAGAGCAGACATGCTTGCGGCAGCTATGTCTCCCAAGCACCAAATGGATTATTCATCCATCTTGGAAAGATGTCATAGGGTAAAAAGGGATCCTTTACCCGCTAAGTACGATTGACTAATGACTAAGACTTTATCTTTTCTACCTCATAGTCGAGGACGACTATGATTTCAAGAGAGAGGTAATGTCATAAAATCTAATATCTAACTAACCCAAATGATTTTCTCATATTAAATTGATCACTTAATGTGGGAGAATAAACGGGAACAAGTGTTAAGATATAGGTATGTGCTTATAGATCTATCTCAACACGGGGCCAATTGTAAAGGGGCCCAAAAGGGAGATGGTCTATCAAAGAGCAAGGCTAACCAATGGAGCATAAGACCTTAGGGTTAGCTTCATTGAAGACCTCCAATAAATGTGTGTAAAAGTCCTTTGACCTTAAGTAAGCTAGGGCTGAGCTTGAGGTGGGAACCCGGCCCAAGCTCGAGGTGCTTGTCATGCTTGAGGTGTTTTTCATGCTTGAGGTGCTTGACTGGCTCCATGCTTGAGGTGCTTGACTTGCTGCATGATTAAAGTACTTGAGGTGCCTTGAGAAGCTTGCCTCAAATGCTTGTGGGAACACCCCCTAGTTCAAGTGCTTTGTCATGCTTGGTGAGTAAGGTGCTTGATCACCTAAAAGTCAAAAGCATTCCTACAAGAGGGGGGGCGAGCCCTTTTCCTAGGGGCTAGAGAGAGAACACCCACTCACACACACAAGGGAAGCCCAACTTGAAGAGGCAGCAAGGACACATGTCAGGCCCCTACCCATGTTACCTTCATGTGTTGCTTGAAGCCTATTGGCTAGGCTTCAAAGGGGTCCAATGATAAATTACATGAATTATCTAATTGTTTTAGCATTTATCAAGTCCTCTCTCTCAAAGGGGAAAGGGGGACACTTGTCCCAAGGCTACCCATGTTGCTTGTAATGGCTCTTGCTTGTGATTGGCTAGGCCTGGAGGGGTCCAATGAGCTTCAGGCATGAGCTACAAGGGGGGGTCGACCCAAGCAAGCTAGGGGGGTGCCTAGGGGGTATACTCACCCACACACACTCACAAGCACTCTCATTGTGTGATATGCAAAGTGCAAGAGCTCCCTCTCCAAGCAAGTAGAGGTTGAGAGCCTACACCAACACTCTTGGCTATGGAGTGCAAATCCAACCAAGAGCCATGCTTCAATGCTTAAGCTTGCCATATCCTTCTTCTTCATTACTATGCTATTATGTATGCTAGCAACAAGAGTATGATAAGTGAGGAACTAATTCTTTCTCCTACGAAATGTTTCTTCTTCCTCTTCCCTACCCTCATTCCCTGCTAGCTCTCTCCACCTTCGAAGGTGTTTGAGGTCTTGGGACTGAGGCTTGGGATAGTTAAAGCTTTCTTCAAGTTTATGTTATGTTTGTGGTGCATGAAGCCTTCCATCTTCATGGCATCACCTAGGTCACAAGGAACACAAAGACTGTATTGTAACAAGTCTCTCTTTATGGGAGAAATCATAATACAAATGCCTATTGGAGGGGGGACCGGCTCCACATAAATCCGGTCCTCAATTGTTGTCATGTTCTCTAAACTCTCTCTCTGGCAAAAGTATTGTCTATGCCAAGTTAACTAATTGCTATGATTATGTTGCTATCTTCAATTATGTCTACCCGCTATGCTCACAAAATCATTTCTTGAAAGTACTCTCATTAAATTCCGCTATTCTCAAATTGAATAGGAAAATTCCATTACAGAATACAAGAGGGGAGGACATCGCAAATCATTTCCTGCATGGTGAAGGTCACAAAATCTAAAAAAGTTCAAGGAGGGAGGAAAGAGTATCTCTTTTCTCACCTATGATGGCACCTTCGGTGCTACCGACAAAGTGTTGGCCTTCATCCAGCAATTTGATGCGGCCTTTGGAGATGAGTGCTTCATAGAGTCCTCCAAGCTACACCATGTAGCTATGCACTTCCAAAAATCAGCTCTTCAATGGTGGGCTAGCCTTCGTGGAAATGGTGAAGCCCCAAAGACATGGAAAACTCTACGAGTTTTCATCATGAAGCAATTCCTTGCAAGCGATGCAAAGGACAAAGTGCTTACCGAATGGCGCAGCTTGAAGCTCCTCTCCCATGAGTCTATCCACAAATATGTAGACAAGTTTTGGGATTTACATCTCAAGGCTACTGTCTTTCAAAAGATAGACTTTGTCGAGCAAAGACAGCAATTCTGTGCGGGATTACCTGAAGAAATGTCCGAATACATCAACTCTCAATGGCCTGGTACTATTAGCGAAGTAATCCATCACACCATGGTTTCTTCACGCATCAATTTCCATCAAGGGGCTAGACGTAATGTCAAGCCCATGGAAAACAAAGATAAAAATGATGCAAATGGAAAAACCAATGTTCAAAATACTTCCCAAGCCAATTCCAACAACAACAACAATCGGTCCAAGGAGAAGGGAGTTTACAAAGGTAAAAACAAACTCTCTCCTGAAGAGCTTGAAGCTTCTCTCAAGGACCATAAGTGTTTCAAGTGTGGGGAGCAAGGACATGGCTATCGTTCTTTCCCCAAGAAGAATGCTCGCAATGAGACTCCTAGGGCTTCTACCATCGAAGCTCCAAAAGAGGATGCTCATTGCAAAGGATCATCACTTTCCTATGCTTGGGGAAAGGTAAGAGAGCATGACGCCTTTATCTTGTTTGACCTTGGCTCTACTCTCAACTTCATATCAATAGAGTTGGCCACCAAGTTGGGCATTCAAGCTTTTGAGGTGGCTGATGCAGCTTTCAAGGGACAACAAGCCTCCGTTACTCCCTTGATTGGGAAGTTGAGACTTCATGTCCAAAGCTATGTTGACAAAGAAGACTTCTTCATCTCTCCTCTCCAACATGAGGATGTTATCCTAGGGGCACCATGGTTTGATCGCATGGCTGCCAGCATGAAGTTCCCTGAAAGGAAAATCTACTTCACCTACAGGGGAAAGAACATGTATATAGATGCTAGTGAGCGTGGTCGCACTATTCCACTTGTAAATCCTCTTGCTTTTGATAAGTCAATGAAGAGCTCAGTTTCTGCGTACATGATTTTTGTCAAAGAGTCTCTAAAAGATACTAATGTTTCATCAAATGTAAATAATGGGAATCAAGAAGAGTTAGACTTGTCTAATTTTCTAAAAGGATTCCAAGATGTGTTCATCGATGATATCCCTATGGATTTACCTCCAAAACGAGGGGATGATGACCATCGCATTGAGCTCCTTCCTGGAAGCTCACCACCTAACAAGCCTCCTTATCGAGTCTCACAAGCTCAAAAAGAGGAGATCATGAGGCAAGTACAAGAACTGGTAGACAAAGGGATGGTGAGGCCTAGTTCCTCTTCCTTTTGTTCTCCAGTCCTTTTAGTGCAAAAGAAAGATGGTACATACCGTATGTGTGTGGACTATCGAGCACTAAACCATATCACTATCAAAAACAGATTTCCCGTACCTCGGGTAGAAGATCTGTTTGATAAGCTACAAGGCTTTACCTAGTTCAGTAGGATTGACCTTAAGAGTGGCTATCATCAAATAAGGATAGTGGATGAAGATATCTTAAAGACCGCGTTTCGCACAACGTTTGGTCTTTATGAATATCTACTCATGCCTTTTGGCTTGACTAATGCACCAGCTACGTTCAATCGTTTGATAGAGAAACTTTTTAGACCATATCGTAAATTCACTGGAGTGTTCTTTGATGATATCATCATCTACTCCAAGTCTTTGGAGGAACATAAGCAACATCTCCAAGTGATTTTTCAAGCATTGAGGGAGAACAAGCTTTCTCTCAATCAAAAGAAAAGCAAATTCTTCCTTCAAGAGATTCAATACCTAGGTCATATTATCTCTAAAGATGTTATCCAAATGGATCCATCAAAGTTAGAGGTAATAAAAGCATGGCCTAACCCAAGAAACCTACATGAGCTAAGAAGCTTTGTTGGTATGTGCGCATACTATAGACGCTTCATAGCAAAATTCTCTCAAGTAGCAGGCCCACTACACGACTTAACTAAGAAGAACGTTAAGTTTGTATGGACTGCTAAGGAGCAAAATGCTTTTGAAAAGCTCAAAGAGAAAGTTACTTTCCAACCAGTCCTCGTGCTTCCGGATCTCTCAAAGCCATTTGAGGTCCAATGTGATGCTTGTGGTGATTGCCTTGGAGCAGTTTTGCTTCAAGAAGGGCATGCCATAGCATATGAGAGCCGAAGGCTCAATATTGATGAACGAGTCTTGGGCATTTATGAGAAAGAGCTTTTAGCTGTTCTACATGCCCTAGACACATGGAAGCACTACCTATTGGGGACTCCATTTATCCTACGAACCGACCACCAAAGTCTCAAGTATTTCATGACGCAAACCAAGCTTTCCGACAAACAAATGAGGTGGGCAAATTTTCTTTCGCAATTTAATTTCCATATTGCTCACATAGCTGGTAAGCACAATCAAGTTGCCGATGCACTTTCACGACGACCAGAAGTTAATGCGGTGTCTATAGCTACTCACAATGATCTATCCTCTATGATAGATGAGTATGCTACTGACCCTGACTTTAGAGACATAATGTCAGCCCTTGCTTTGGGGAAGAAAGAGGAACCATTCACCTTGCAGGATGGTTATCTTCTCCACGGAAATAGGCTATGTGTTACCCATTCCCTTCGTGAGAAGGTTATGTATGAATCCCATGCTCCTCCATATGCGGGGCATAGAGGTATTCAACCTACTCTCCGAGGAGTAGAGACGTACTTCTATTGGCCTACCATGAAAGTGGACATACAAGAGTATGTATAAAAATGTGTAGTATGCCAAAATACCAAGTATGATAGAGGGATACCACCTGGATTACTCCAGACATTGCCTATTCCAAATTCACCATGGGAGAGTATATCCATGGATTTCATCTTTGGATTACCCAAGTCTATCCATGGGAATACAGGAATATGGACAATAGTCGACAGGTTTAGCAAGCAAGCATATTTTATTCCTGTCAAAAAGACTATTAAGGCACATCAAATGGCAACTCTCTTCATATCTCAGATTTTCAAGCACCATGGATTACCCACATCCATCGTGTCGGATAGAGATCCTAGAATGACCAGTAATTTCTGGAAAGGTCTCTTTGAAAATCTAGGAACAAGATTGAATTTCTCTTCGGCCTACCACCCACAAACGGATGGCCAAAGTGAGATAGCCAATCTTGCGATACTCAATCTACTCAAGACTTATGTTACCGAAGTAGATCAACGCTCACAATGGAAAAAGTATTTACCTCTTGTAGAGTATGCCTAAAATAATACTGTACATACTTCTACGGGAAAAGCACCTTTTGAGATCATTGAGGGAAGACCTAAAATTCCCTTGCTACTCAAAGTACATGGGAAGATCTTCGCCGCCGATGAGTATAGCCGTGACTTACAAGAATCTTTTCAAAAGATTAGGGAGGTTATATCCATCTCTCAACAAAGGCAAAACGCTGCTGTTGATAAGCACATAAGAGCCTTAATGTTCAAAGAAAATGATTGGGTCTTACTCAAGTTTCCTAAGGCTCGATTAAGGCAAACAACGGGCAAAAATCCTACGGGCCATCAAAAGTATTATGCTAAACTAGCAAAAAGATACTATGATCCTTTCCAAATCTTGAAACCCATCAATGAGACGGCTTATCAACTCAAGTTTCCCAACCATTGGCTCATACACAATGCCTTTCACGTGAGCCTACGTAAGCCCTACAAAGTAGAGCCACCAATTGAACCAATCATTGAAGGCCCTCCCGAAGTTGAAGACCAAGAAGAGGTGCTACAACCCGAAGCTGTCCTTCAGCATGAAGACAAGGTACTACGACATGGTAAGATTATCCGACGGTATCTTATTAAGTTCAGAAATTATCCTTTTGAAGATGCTAGATGGATGCAAGGAGTACAGCTTAAGGATAGTATGAACCTTGTCAATGCTTCTCTCACTCTCTCTCACGCATACACACACACACAAGGAGATGGAGAAGAACAAGATGGAGATGGAGCAAGAGCACTCTTCAATTGCACACATGAAAGAATGAGTGAATTTTAGGTTTAGTTGACTTTTATATGAGCTCGCCCCATTCACACTTGGGTGCCCACGTTTAGCCAACTAATGCCTTGAATGTTTCAGTTAGAGTGCACCTCTCATCGGCGATCACTCTTACCCTTTTTCTATTGGACCGACAATCCCGGTACCTCACTCTACCAAATAAATAACATGACGTCCATCTTAAGTGATAGGAATGTGTGTTAGGGTTAACATGCTCCCCTTCCTGATGTAGATTCCGTCCTCGGAAGCTATTAAGTTGAAGATCGTTCGTCGAGGTGGAAGAGCATTTGAGATGAATGTCCTTGGACTTCTTTAGTCACTGCAAAATCAAACAAGATTGGCATAGTAATTGCATTCACATATACAATTAAAAAGCATATGCAGTTGTAGACAGACAAATTGATTGGTAACAAAAATTTAAACCATTGTCAGCAATAAACATTAAATTGTAATATAATGAAACGCATAAACAGTTGGGAAGATAAAAAACTAAACAAGTTTGGGGTCACTAATTTAACGGTCGAAAGGCACTAAAGATCGACTATTAATACCATGGTCAAGCTTCTCAATTTTCTCTAGTCAATTAAGTTGTTTAATCATGAGATCCAAGTATTTCATGTCCGAGGGCTGACTAGAGACTATACCTAGAAGACCTTGTAGTTAAGCTACGATAAAAGGAATTGCTCGTGAAATAATCACCTGACTTATTTACTTTTCTTTGACCCCCCAAAGTCTTTTCACAGTGATTCAATTTTGATGTGCGTGCTTATTTTGTATGCCTTGGATTTTTTGCTTTTCAAGGAAAAGCGCCCACACTGGGAACCTTTAGGGCTCTAGTACCATAGGTGATACATGTAAGTGGAGTACCAAATCAAGCTGAGGTTTCTCTTCGAGCTTAATATTTTACATTGTGGCACTTTGATTTTTTTGTTTGTTCGTTTTCATCATTTTAATTTTGTAACTTTGGGGGGTCATATAACACTGTTACCCTCCCCAGGCTCATCACACTAGTAAACTCCCTTTATAATACTTAAGCTAAAGGTCAATAGAGACTAAGCCCACTAGAAAGCCCTAGTACATTGCACACAATGCTGCCTAAATCCGATTAAGAACCTAAGTAACCAGTGATTATTAGGAAGGCATTCCCCATGGTATTAAGAGAAGATCATTAACCCCTAGCTTGGTCAAACTATCTTAGTCGGACTGCTTGATTTTTAAACCTAGACAAGTGATTATGACAAAAAATTACATGTAATTTAATGTTTGATACTAAGCAAATGTGCTAGATATTATGCTACCAATCACAATTAAAGAAGACAAACATCGATGCAAAAAAGCTAAGGGGCAATGCTAATGGACAAGAAACACATGTTTGTGTTGATGATCGTGTTTGATTTGAAAAGTGGATGAGAGAAAGATTCCATGGAGGTCCAAATCCTAACCACAGCAACACGTTCCTGTACACACGAGGAAACACAAGAATTCCTCTAGGAGGCACATCAGTGGAAAAAAGAACTTTGTTAATCACTAAACTCTAAAACAAAAACAATCCTATCGTACTAATCTTACCTACCCTCCATCACTTGAGTGATGAGGATCAAAGGTGTTTGATGACATAGGTTTCTGTTTCAATGTATCGGATGTGAATGTGTAGGTCTGGGTCAATGTTTTTACTTTTATTATGCACACTCGTTTGCTAATTGCTCTTGCTCTTTAATATTTTTGGTTTTTGTGAGTATAAGGCTTTATATATACATTCCCTAAGATTGGGAGATTGAGAGGTTAGGGAGGAAGGTTGAGAGGGAAGCAAGTGAATGATGGATGTCAGCAAATACTCCCCCCTTCCTTGGGTAGATCATACCTTTTGGAATGATGTTATCACCTTTTGGAACCAATTGTTCCAAGTTGTTATGGGTGAAGTCTTCAACCAATAGTTTTTGACCGCCCTATGCGTTTCATCTAGTTGCAAGGGTGGTAAGGTACTCTCCCATGATTTTATTTGCAACATTGTTGTAGGTGGTGAACTTACAACGGGAGGTGCAAACTCTTTCTTGCTTGTATGGATATGTACAATGGCAGGTGGAGGTTGTGTCGAAGCTTCTATTTCCGTATAGGAACTACACAAAGAGCAAGAAGCTTCATTTGATTTCCCTGTTCTTGAGCTAGGTGGAACAAATTGTTCTTTCTTCGGTACCCAAACTAGCTCTGGAGCGGGTGTGTAGCATTCCATGATTTTTTCCTTTTCGTGATCTTCAATTGTTTTTGGAGCGACAATATTGGGCTCACATGGGTCAGGTGACAGGTAACAGCACAATTTACGTTTTGCACCCAGGTTTGATCATTTCCTTCATAGTAGCCTTGGGCTTCCAATAGTTTTCTAGGAATCCACCGCCACATTTCCTTACATTTCTTGGAGTGAGTGGGATGTTGCTTACAAGGCTTCTGTTTTTTAGCACTAGCTATGGTTGCTAAAGAAGCTTTAGGAATCTACTTGTATGTTTTGTTTGTTATATTGAGATGGGTCTTGTGTGTCTCAAGCTTTATTTCAACTACATCAGTTGAAGCTCTAGAGAGTTGGGCTATAGGGACATATGGTTCAACCTCTTGGACATGCAATGTTTTGGGTTTTATTTACTTAAGAGGCAATATGTCAGGGACTATGGCTTGAGTGGTAGGGCTAAGAGTTGGTTTCTGTGTTGTGACACCCCCTGTCCCCCAATCAATAGTGCATTGGTGGCTATCATCCACGTGCGTCCTAGGTTTATATTACCCTCCATAGTTCCAACAGGCATGACCAAAAAATCAGCTACAACCCCATTGTCATACTAACAGAAGTGTGCCAGATTCCAAAGATCGTAGTTTTTATCTTGTTGACACCCCTGACTTGGATAATACTCTCAGATAGAGGTGGCTTCCCTAACTGACACCACACCCCATATGATAGCAGATTATATTTAGCACCCGTGTCCAATAAGGCGTTATATAGCACTTTTCCATAGGTGTTGTTTAACTCAATAGGGTATCGAAGAGGTGTGTCAGAGTCCAACCAATCCTCGTCGATTTCAACATGGAATGAATTTGTAACTCCAAGGTTAGCCTCACGTTTTCATCTTATGTGTTGTTGTCGCTCCATAGCCTCAGCTTGAGCTTGTATCTTCTTCAATTCTGTTTGTGCCTTGGCTGCCTTTTTTGTATGGATAGCACGTAGCTCCTCTTGGCTTAAAGGATCATAGTATCTTTTAAATTTGCTTCCATTGAGAAATCCAATGGTTTCAACTCCATCAAGAGTCTCCACACGAATGGTTCTCACATACTCTATATGGTCCTTTTCCCGCATATTTCAACTTTTTCTTTTCATTACGCACTCCATACATAAGGACTTTATCACCAACATTGATATCTTTGTTCTTTAGATGACGGTCAAACCATTTCTTCCTCCTATCTTTCTCCACGAATGCATTTTGCACAGCTAATTGCCTCTCTCTATCTAGCCTTTCAAGGATATATAATCGCTCAAGTAAGGGGTTACCATCCCAACCTTCTTGAGAATCTACTCAAAGATTAGGAACGACAAACTCCCATGGCATAACCGCTTCTTGGCTCATACACCATCTTAAATGGTGTGCATTTAATGGCAATTTTGTACGCAGTACGATAAGCCCATAGAGTTGATGTAAGCTTTAAATCCCAATCTGTGCGATGAGCTTCCACCATTTTGGTCAAGATAGAGATTACTTAAGGTCTTGTTGGTGCTCTCAGCTTGGCCATTTGCTTGTGGATAATAAGGTATGGACTTATGGTGAGCTATCATAAAGTTGGTAGTGAGTTCTTTTATTACTCCATTTATAAAATGAGTACCATTGTCACTCACAATCTCAAAGGGACAACCAAATCTTGTAATAATGTTCTCAAAGAGAAACTTGGCAGTTAACCTCGCATCAGCCTTACGTGTCGCCCTGAATTTCGTCCACTTTGTCACATAGTCAGTGGCAACAATAATATATCGAGATTGAGTGCTACGAGCTGCCGGACTAATTGGGCCTACAAAGTCCAAACCCCATTTTTCAAATGGTTGAGTCACTTTAACAGGATGTAAGGGCATCTTATCCTTTTGTTGTGTGATCTTGTAACGTTGGCATTCATCGCATCCTTTTGCAAAAAGTGATGCATCCTTGAATAAGGTAGGCCACCAATAGCCTGATTGCAACACCTTTCTAGCTGTTAGTTCCCCTGAAAAATATCCTCACGGCTATACCCATGTGGGCTTCTTGCAGTATGTATAAATACTCATCCTCACGGGCACAACGTCTAAGAATATCATCCTTCCCTAGCCTGTAGAGAGTTATTGTAATGAGAGAGTAAGGTTCACATTCTTTTAACAGTTTTTGAGCTATGTCCTTACAAAGCTCTTTGGGTGGAAAACCATTAACTAGAAACTTCACAATCTTCTCACTCCATTCACGTATGGTTTCGACTAGGAATAGAGAACTATCAGGCAACTCATCATCGACTCCAGTAGGGGCTTCACCATTGGGTATGCGAGACAAATGATCCACCACGACATGTCTTTTACCAGGTCTTACCACAACGGTAAAATCAAACTCAAGGATAATTAACAACCACCGTGTAATTCTTCCCGTGGAACAAGGTTTATTTACTAGATACAAGAAGGCTTGATGATCAACATAGAAAACAAACTTGTTGGCCAGAAGGTAGTAGTGAAATTTCTTCACTGCATAAATCATACCTAAACCTTCTTGCTCTGTAGTGGTATAATTTCTCTTGGCATCATTCAATTGACGACTTGCAAAGCTAATGGGGTAGTCCAGTTTATGTTCTCCTGGTTGAGCTAGACATTAGAAAATTTCGGAGGTCTTTTGGAGGGCCTTTTAGTAGAGAGAGAAAAAAGAGCTCCTCCAATGAGAGAAGAGCTTACGTTACATAGAGAAAAGCCTGATATTAATAAAAATATAAAAGATGCATTCAATGAGCAAACGGTCCTTGAAAAAGGTCACCTTCTTATTAAATGTGAGTGTCTATCACGAGTTCGACGCCGCTCATTCAGAATGTCTTACGTCATCAATAAAATTTTTAAAAAATCACAAAACTCTCAACTAGTGTCAAAATTTGAAGACTCTGACACTGCCAGTGCGTCCGGAACGCCCAAAAACCTAAAAATCGAATATCTACTTGCCCTTTTCTGACACCCGGAGAGGGAGAAATTACCAAAAAACCCCTAAAAATGGGTCTTGGGATCACGGCGCACGAGGGACAACTTTTGTTTTTGTAAAGTGGCCTCTGCGCACCGTGACCCACTTTGTCTACTTGCCCTTTTCTGACACCTGGAGAGGGAGAAATTACCAAAAAACGCCTAAAAATGGGTCTTTTAGGGGTTTTTTGGTAATTTCTCCCTCTCCGAGTGTTAGAAAAGGGCAAGTAGACATTCAATTTTTAGGTTTTTGGGCATTCCAAATGCAGTAGCAGTGTCGGAATCTTCAAATTCTGACACTAGTTGAGATTTTTGTGATTTTTTTAAATTTCATTGATGACGTAAGACATTCTAAATGAGCGATGTCAAGCTCGTGAAAAAGACACTCGCATTTAGTGCAAAAGTGACCGTTTCAAAGGAATGTTGAAAAGTTTGGTTCACTTTTTAGAGTATTTAGTTGTCCTTTTGGACGTACTGAATAAGTGCAATGACATTTTAAGAAATTTGCTAGAGAGAGAAATAGAATTTCTTAGAAGGCCCTCCAAATGGCCTCTGAAATCTTCTAATGACACACCCAATAGCAAAGTTCGATGCATCAATATGCACATGGAAAATTACATTCCAATCGGGCACTCGTAGAATAGGAGCGCTAGTCAAGGTCTTTTTCAATGACTTATAAGCATGGTCACACTCTGCGGTCCATTGGAACTCAATAAGAAGCTTGTACAAAGGATGAGCTATCTCGGCAACGTTTAAAATAAACCGTCGGTAATAACCAGCATGGCCCATGAACCTTTGAAATCCTTTATAGTTTGTAGGTGGTGGCAATTTAAAAATGGCTTTAATTTTGCTCTCATCTGTGGAAATCCCATTTTTGGACACTATATGCCCTAAAATGACTCCATATTTAACCAAAAACTGGCATTTGAAAGGGTTTAAGGAGATGTGATACAATATGCACTTCTCAAACACTTTTCGTAAGCATGATAGATGTTCTTTCCAAGAGGAATACACACAAAGGTCATCTAAGAAAGCTTCACAAAACTCTCTCAAATATTCTCTAAAAGCAGTGTTTATTAATCTTTGAAAGGTAGCAGGGGCATTGGTTAAGCCAAAAGAAATAACACGAAATGCGAACACTCTAAATTCGGTTATAAAGGTTGTTTTAGCTTGGTCCTCCAGCGCAATTGTGATTTGATTGTAGCCAGAGTACCCATCTAGAAAGCTATAAGCTTCCTTCCCTACAACTCTTTCAAGCACATGTTCTGAATATGACAAGGGATAATGGTCCCTCATAGTGGCGACATTGACCTTCTTGAGATCCACGCACACTCTGAGTTTCCCATTCTTTTTTGGCACAATCACTGTTGGAGACACCCATTCTGAGTGCTCAATAGGGTATATGAACCCGCATTTCACAAGCTTTTCAATCTCTTCTTGAACGATTTTTGAATATTTAGGATTCATTAGGTAGGGTCGTTGTTGAGCTGGTTTAGCATGCTATTCATGGGGATTGTGTGTTGCACCACAGAAGGTGGAACACCTTTCATATCATGATCTATCGAGGCAAATATATCCTTGAATTCCTTGAGAAGTTCTTTATGTACACACTCCTCAGTCTCTGTCAGATCTTGGGCAATGAAAACAGGTTTGGACTCTTCTCCTGGGTCTGCTAACTCTATTTCCTTAACTATCGTTGGACCGTCATAGACTCCATTGCTCCCATCAATAGGTTTTCTTTGAGCCTTTGTATACACAACCTTACGTTCCTCTGTGGTATAGGATTTGAAATGTTCAGGTGGTGTAGGGTGTAAGTTTGTGGGGTCCTGTTGTTCTGTGGATTGTGACTTCACTTCCGATTCCTTTTGTTGTTGAGCTAACTCTCGATTTTTTCGTCTCCTTACGGTACGGCTCAACTTTGGCTTCTCTGTAGCCTCTAGTTGTGCAATGTCAATGGGTTGTGGGCTACACCACATAATGCTTTGAAGGTATTCACCCCAGTTATCTACCAACTTTTGATGGGCATCACATGCCCCTTTATAATTAATCCATTCTACGGTAGATTTCTTTTCATTTATTCTAGCACGCACATCTGCTCAATATCATCGTCTCTTATATCTCTTACTCTTATTCTCGAATTTTTTATTACAACCGATCTCTAGTGAAGAGTCACTAGATGAATCGCTTCTTGTGTCTTCTGCTCCCTTGGATAGATTGTCATCTAGGGTACCACTAGGCCCTGAATGGTTTGTCCCCACATTTGCATTAAGATTTAACTCAGATTATTCATCCTCAGAGTCAATTTCATTTGATGATTCTGACCCCAAATTGTGTGGGCTATAGTCTTGTGAGGCGCTACTGGTTCCAATGCCAGTCAAACCTTCATCTTGTAGGTCATTAGAAGCTATATGCATTGCTTCTAGCATATTTAAGGGTACAAGTGGTGGCATTTCATCCCCCTCATGTGTTACCCAGGTCGTCCCCCTATTTCCCCAAGTGTCTATGGTTGCTGCTAGGTGGATCCAATCCACATTGTCCGGACTCAGTCATCCTAGGAAGTACATCCATATAAGGAGAATCTTCCCCAACATCAGTGTCCGCTTTACACATGTAACAATACTGCAATGGGGTCGAGTGAACTGTGGTGTCAGATCTATGATCAATTATAAACCTGTTTCCTAGGGGATGTGCTCGACCAGTTATAAGATCCACTCGAATGACAGAATCTTGGAACTGCAGGTAGACATGGTTTTTCGACCAGTCATGCACCATTTTTGCTTCCCTCATGAAATGACGTCCTAAGATCATCTCCGATGCCATAGTGTGCTTGGAGAAATCCATAACAATGAAGGTAATTCTTATTTTATGTCCAAAGAACTTGATCTTGAGATCTTCTAGCATCCCAATAGGTTTAACAATAGACCCATTGGCCATCTTCACTACTATGGTTGTGGTCGCAAGGTGAGGTCTTCCCATAGTTTCCCAACAATTTTTAGTCACAATGCTAACCCCAGCGCCACCATCAAGGATTCCCTTCACAGTTAATCCCTTAGTAGTGATTGGTATGGTCGCATTGGATTCATCACCCTCAAAGTAATGCTAGTTTATGGTGCATTAGCTTATGGCATGACGAGGCTCTTAATTTTTCCCCACTCCCCTCACTACAATGGGCCCAACTCATATCTAATATAGTGTAAAAACCTTCAAATTTAGTCAATTTTCCTTTAGTATTCCTCATACATAGGTTTGTCAATTTTTAAAAAAGAAAAAATTACCAAAACACCCCTTTAATTTGTGGAAATTCCTAAAATACACCTTGATTTTTTAGAATTCCTAGAATACCCCCAATATTTTGTCATAAATTCCCAAAATGCCTTCAAATTTTCCAAAATTCCCAAAATACCCTAGGTTGTGAGATTAAATTTCTCCAAAGATATTTTTTTAAAGATTTTCATAAGAAGACTAATTGTCTATCAATACAAGATGCTTAAAGTAGAATTTAAGTTGATCATGTAGGTTTTGGAGATGAATTGCTTCATTATTTTTAAGCATAATTGCCTTTTTTGCCAAGTATTTTGTGAAATTACATGCTAAGCACTCAAAAATAGATATCAATTGTAAAAAAGAATTAAGATTAGAAAATCTTGAACAATCCAACCAATATACATACAAGGGTGTTTTGGAAATTTTTGAAATATGAGGGATATTTTGGTATTTTCCCTTTTGGAAAAACTACGTTTTACACTGGACTTGTGAGCGCCCGCATTTTGGAGTCTACTGTGGTATCGATCCCTTGGTGGCACTCCTCTTTAGTGGGTGATTCTATTCTCAATTTCCTTAAAACTCCGAAGCCTTAAAATTTGGCTAGCTCACATGTCCTCGTTGTAGAGTTATCAAGTGAAGAGCATCAGATCACATACTAAATAGATTTCACATGGAAGCATAAAAGAGCATAAAGCTAGCAAAAACTGCAATCCTCAGCAAACAATAAAAATAATATTCACCCAGGCAACCCATCCCCATGCCAAGCTGAGGGTTGAATTTGACTCTCTGGCATGGCCGGGTTCTGGAATCCAAGGGAAACGACATCATCAGCAAGGATGTCAAAAGCAGATACACCTACATCTGCGCATGAATGGTGCAGAGGTGCGCTGCCAAGGTTGACGTTACGCAGGGCATGGGGCACCAAGGGTTTAAATGCTGTAGATTCTTTAGCGACTTGCAGTGGTGCAAGTTGACAAGGGTACATGTTGATTGCAGGAGCATCATAGGCTTGAGAGGCTGGGTGGGCACGACTCACAATAGGCCAGGCTCGGGCAAGTTGGACCACAGTAGCAGCCTAGCTGGCTGAGAGTGTAGCGCCAGAAACTGGCCTTGTCTTGGTGGATTGAGTCACATGAGGAGCAGCCAGGTTGGCAAGAAGGGACTCACTCATGATAACATCACCAATAGTAGAAGGTCCAACAGCATCTACATCAGCATCTTCTTCTGGAGGAGGAATTACAACAGGGTCCTCGTCTACAGCAAGGCATTCTTCTGCAGCTGGGTCATCATCTGGAGCAGGACCGGCAAGGGCCATCAAGGGCAGTGAGGAGAACCAGCAAGGAGGTTCTTTGCCATAGCGAGGAATGCGTAGGGTGATCATGAGGCTCCGGCACACAAGGCAGGCACCAGGATGACCTGCTGTGATGATACCATGTGAGAGAATGTGCCTAAGAGAGAGAGAGAGAGAGAGAGAGAGAGAGAGAGAGAGAGAGAGAGAGAGAGAGAGAGAGAGAGAGAGAGAGAGAGAGAGAGAGATACAGAGAGAACATGCATAGAGGTGTGGGCAAGCAAGAAGCGAGAATGTGGTTGTTGTATTACTACGAATGGGTTTGTTATATGCACGTGTGGAGGCAGTTACAAGGTTCATGTGATTCATGGGAATGCTGGCCGTTGTGCCTACTAGGATGACAACTAGATGGATGATGTGGATTATTATTCCCCACAATAGCTGGACTAGTTACAATGGTAGCGATGAAATCCTAGCGCTGCCTGGGTCATGATTGAATACGTTGTTATCATTTTTAAATGGTAGGATGTGGAGGATAAGAAAGTACTCCTTGGAAGGAGAGAATGGTAATCCAAAGCATCTCATGAAAAAATGAATAAAAGTAGAACCTCCCAAACCAATGGCATCTTCCTCTTCGCGAGCAAGAATAGGTCTGGCTTCATCAGCAATTAGATGGGGACTATGGGGTTTCACAAGTACAACAAGAAATTCTTCAATAAAAGCATCAACATCATTTTGGCTGGCATCTGAGTGGGCATGATAATCTACTTTAAATATTGCTTAATTTAGAGAGAGAAACACCTCGAGGACATCTTGATTCCAATTGGAGGGACAAATGGTTAACCATAAGTCACTACAAGAGGTCACTTAAATTCCGGCACCACATTATCGACGTCACTGGCGGCCGTCGATATATGTGTGTGTATGCATGGAGGGAGATAAAGTTTTTTTTAAAAAAAAATTCATTTTCAAATCTCCAACGCCTATTCTGGCACCTGTTCCAACGTCAGCGCGCATGCACTTTGCGATGCTTGCCCCGACGGCTATTCCGATGCCTAGGCCGACTTCTGTACCGACGGCACCTGCAAAAAACAAAATCGCGGGCTTTCTCTGTGTATTTCTCTTCTTCTTGCGCGTTTTCTCAAGCTCTCTTCTTCCTCATCTCTCACAGATCTGGTGCAAAACAAGCTGTTGGAAGTGCTAATCTTGCTTGTGGGTTAGCCCATAACACTAAGGTGAGATTATTTTCATGTTTACTTGTAAATTTAGGGTTTAGGGTTTAACTTTGTGTTTGTGTGTGCGTTTTTGCAGGTTCCAGGACTTTTACAACAACTTTCATTGCTCAAAGAGGACGAATGTGAGTGCTCGAACCTTTAAATGCATATTAAATTTATTTAAATTTATTTGTATATTAAGAAAAGAAAATTCCATGCTTTAAACTTTGAATGCTTTTTTCTTTCAATTCTTTAAAAGAAAATTATGGTTTGTGATGTGAGATTTCATTTTAAATTATGTGTTTTGGTTATGAAAAAATCTTGTTTTGAATTATGTCGTTTTTAAAATTATGCAATTGATGGGGTTTATGTTTTAGGTTAAGTTTAGATTATAAGTTAAGTTAGATTAGGTTAGGTTATCTTATACATTAGGTTAGATTAAGTTAAGCTACGTTAGGTTAGGTCAGGTTACATTAGGTTAGGTTATCTTATACGTTAGGTTAGATTAAGTTAAGCTACATTAGGTTAGGTTAAGCTACATTAAGTTAGGTTATCTTATATGTTAGGCTAGGTTAAGTTAATCTACATTAGATTAGGTTAGGTTAAGCTACGCTAGGTTGAGTTAGGTTAAGCTATGTTCGACAATACGGCAAGCCATAGAGCTTACCCACAATGCATATTAAAAACAACACAATCGTGATCCGTTCGTCAATACGGCAAGCCATAAAGCTTACCCACAATGCATATGCATTGTGGACAAGCTCTATGGCTTTGTGTATTGCCAACGGCTCGCCATTGTGTTTTTTATATGTTTGCGAGCGGTTTTCAAGTCCTAAAATAGCTAAGCGGCCTTGAAAATAACACCATGGCGAGCCGTTTGGCAATACGGCAAGCCATAGAGCTTGCCCAGAATGCATATGCATTGTGGGCAAGCTCTATGGCTTGACATATTTCCAAACGGCTCGCCATTGTGTTTTCTATATGTCTGCAAGTGGTTTTCAAATCCTAAAATAGCTAAGCGGCCCTAAAAACAACACAATGTCAAGCCTTTTTGCAATACGGAAAGCCATAGATCTTTCTTACAATGCATATGCATTGTGGGAAAGCTTTATGGCTTGCCGTATCGCCAAACGGCTCGCCATGGTGTTGTCTATATGTTTGCGAGTGATTTTCAAGCGCTAAAATTGCCGCGTGTCCCTAAAAACAACACAATGGCGATCCGTTTGACAATAAGCCGATCCATAAAGCTTGCCCACAAGGCATATGCATTGAGGTCAAGCTCTATGGCTTTCCATATTGCCAACAACTTGCCATTGTGTTTTTTTAATGTTTGCAAGCGATTTTCAAGCCCTAAAATAGCTACGCAGCCCTCAAAACAACACAATGGCAAGTTGTTTTGCAATACGACAAGCCATAGAGTTTTCCCACAATGCATATGCATTGTATGCAAGTTCTATGGTTTGCCCTATTGCCAAAAGCCTAGCCATGTGTTGTCTATATGTCTGCGAGCAATTTTCAAGCTTTAAAATTGCCTCATGGCCCAAAAAACAACACAATGGAGATCCGTTTGGAAAACCGGAAAGCCATAGAGCTTGCCCACAATGCATATGCATTGTGGGCAAGCTCTATGGCTTGCCATATTGCTAGTGACTGGCCATTGTGTCGTCTATATGTTTGCTAGTGATTTTTAAGCACTAAAATTGCCTCGTGTCCCAAAAAACAACACAATGGTATCCGTTTGGCAATACGGCAAGCCATAAAGCTTGCCCACATGGCATATGCATTGTGGGCAAGCTCTATGGCTTTCCATATTGCCAACGGCTTGCCATTGTGTTGTCTATATGTTTGCGGGCGGTTTTTAGGCCATAAAATCTCTTCGCAACCTTAAAAACAACACAATGGTGAGCCGTTTGCCAAATGTCTCACATTGTGTTATTTTTATGTTAGGTTAGGTTAGGTTTAGGTTATAGGTTAAGTGAGATTGTAGGTTAGGTTAGAGCTAGCACAAATTAATAGTAGAAAAAACGCAAACGGACTTCAAAAATGACTCTTATACTTCTAAAAACGCAAATGGACTTCGGTTAGGTTAGGTTATAGGTAAGGTTTAGGCTATAAGTTAGGTTACATTAAGTTAGGTTAGGTTTAGGTTAGATTATATGTTATGTTAGATTATAGGTTAGGTTAGAGCTAGCGTCAAATTAATAGTAGAAAAAACGCAATCAGACTTCGAAGATGACTCGTGTACTTCTAAAAACGCAAACGGAGTTCGGTTAGGTTAGGTTATAGGTTAGGTTTAAGTTATAATCTAGGTTACATTAAGTTAGGTTAGGTTTATGTTATAAGTTAGGTTAGATTATAGGTTAGGTTAGAGCTAGCATCAAATTAATAATAGAAAAAATGCAATCGAACTTCAAAAGTGCACACAGATTTCAAGAACCTTAACATACTATCATTGACCAATAAAGATGAGATTATTACCTTGTGTTCCAAATCTCCGTGCACCTCTAGAACGAGGTGTGCGGGGATCGGGCCTAGCTAGAGAATGTGAGATTGTTAGAGCTAGTAGCAAATAGTTGAAAAAACGCAATCGGACTTCAAAAGTGCACATAAACTTCAAGAAATTTAATATGTAGTCATTGACCAATACACCCTATGGTCCTAATCTCCGTGCACCTCTAGACCGAGGTGTGCAGGGATCAGGCATGGCTAGAGAATGTGAGGTTTTCATTCATTGTCATGAACTTAGTAGTGTGTAGTTATAACAACTAGAGTGTTTTAATTATTTGTTGCATCATTGGTAGATAAAGTATGGACAATAGGATGGCGCGTCCTTGTGCGCACTACGAGCATCAGATCTTTCAAAAATAAAAAATTTGCGACCAACACATACGTAATCACGATCTCTTTCTGATAGAGCAACTACAAGATGGACATCACAATGCGAAAAAAGGTTATCAAATTTTGCCTTCTCAACTCAGACATCATGCAAAAGTTGCTAGAGAGGTATGAAGGGAGAAAGAAACAATGCTTGACAGATCGCCTTCAATTCAAACGTCGCTGTGCCACTAGAAATCTTCCTTTTCTAGATCATCTTCAAAAAATTCCTAACTTTCCAACTGGGCGGTGGTTAGATGCAACACTCTCAGAGGCAAAGAGAAATGGAGTGTCAATTACTCAAGGGGTTGCAATTGGCATGTATATTTCACAACTTCATGTCCAAAGCTCCACATGAAGATTAGTTTTCTTTAACAACTTTTAGTTTGTTTCAATTTTGTGGCTGCAGTGTCACAAACATGCCGCTTTGTGGTCGCATGGAAAACACTTCAGAGTGCAACGGATTGACGAACAAAGGGTCACTTTCAATAGTGGTGTTAGGGCAAGCTTCGTCCAAGAAAGTAGGAGTAGTGCCAGGGATGAGAATATAGAGACTAGCCAGCTTGAATACTTTGGGTACACCCAAGACATCTTGAGGATTAGCTTTAGAAAGTTTGATATGTTTATCTTTGATGTCAAGTGGTTTAAAGTTATTACCAGTGGCCCTAATGCAACTGCGCATAAAGATAAGAGTGGATTGATTCAAGTGAGCTCTAGGCGGGTGTCGACAGATGCGTGGGATACATTCATACTTCCGCAGCATTGTGAACAATTCATGTTCATGCACGATCCACTATGGATAGAAAATGATGAGAATGATCTGTCTAAACCCTGTTGGCTCTATGTCGTTCAAGTTGCTCCATGTAGCAAGCAAGTGTGTGAAGGATTGGATGAAGAGGTGATTCATGAACAAAGCGAAGGATCGACTCCAACTTTAAGTTTAAATTTTGAGGTGGATATCAGTAGTGAGCAATTGTCTGAACCTAGAGATGAGGTATCAAACATTGAAGTTGATGCAGAGAGCGACGAAGAAGTAGAGTTCGATGACCAAGATGCAGAAGTACAGATTGAGATAAACATCTTTGGTGCATCAAATCTCATAGAGGATGAGAGATTAACTAATGATTTTTGCTAGGAACTCTTTTGTAAAACTCTTTTCATGTGATGGTTATGGTTCCTATTATGGTTATGGTTTTGGTTTTGGTTTTGGTTATGGTTATGGTTGTGCAATGATGGTATGGCAATCATGTGATGGTTATGTTTTTGCTATGATGGTATAGCAATCATGTGATGGTTATGGTTATGGTTGTGCAATGATGGTATGGCTGTTATGGTTATGATATGACAAGCAAGTTATGGTAATGGTTATAGTATGGCAAACAGGTTATATTTATGGTTTTACAGTTTTCGACTCATGTTTTAATTATGGTTATAATTTTTTTATGCCGGTATGCCATGATCAAGCTTTTGATGTTGTGGTTATGTTATTCTTACAATTTTGCTAATCTATAAACACCCGCTCTTTACCGTCTGGAGTGGGGTTGCTTGTGCACTCTTCCTTTGGGCAGAGAGGGATGTTTGCTTTTGCTGCAGTACATGTAGCATCAGTTCCCAACCCTCTCTGCCCAAAATTTGCAAGTTTGGCTGTCGGTATAGTATAAATAATAAGCGTCGGTACATTCTTTTAAATCAACGTCGAAATATGCTATAGAAATACCGATGCTTATTGCATAGTGCATTCCAATTGTTATTTTGAAGCTTGTTCCAATGTTACGTATATCGATGTTCATTCCGATGCTACAAAACCAGGGTCTCTTCCGAGGCCTATTTCAATGCTTTTTGGTTTTAAAACTAGCTTTTTTCGGTACCTGCACCGATTTCTGCGCGACGTGTTGTAGTGAGTTTGCCATCCTCAAGATTTTTTGGATAAGCACTACAACATTTGGAAGAGGCAAGACCACTGTGGTGCCAATTAAAAAAGCAAGAATGTCCAAGGAGGCACAGGGCCCACCTCACAAGGCACATGTTCCATGATCAAGGCAGGTTTGAAGCCATTGGTGTAGTAAAAAGGTGCACCCACATAAGGAATTTTTCTTAGTTGGTTGACAATAGAAGAAGTGGCTTCATGTGCATTCACATTCAGCCGTTTGTTTGGAAAATAGATCATTGTGTGCACCTTTTCCTGAGCAAGAGGAGCATCCGCAAGGCAAAGGGTAAAGGTTTGAGCAAGAAGAATGAAGCCTTGCTGGGTGCTTGGATAGGGGCAGCCACATCATCATTGAAGGGAGTATCACGAGGGGCTTGCAAGGCTTTGCAGATTTTGTTTTCATCTACACATATGACTCCTTATAGTTTGTAGGGGCCTGATATAGTGAGAGAGGGACATTCGCCAAGGCTTGCAAGAGATTTCTTGCTAATGTAGGTTGCTTCTTCATCAATTCCATCACAACCTACTCCATGGTAATGAGATATGCGCGTCTGTTGCACGTGTCAATGCAAGGAACTTGCCAATACACTGTGCTAATGTAGGTTGCTTCTTCATCAATTCCATCACAACCTACTCCATGGTAATGAGATATACGCGTCTGTTGCACGTGTCAATGCAAGGAACTTGCCAATACACTGTGTGCAAGCCACAAATGGCTCCAAGCACGCAACTAGCCTAAAGTAGTAAGCTCAAAGATGACGATGGTGTGCCACTCCCCGCTCTATGCTTGCTGTCGTGGAGGATTCCTCATAGCGAAGAAGAAGGAGCCGTCGCTGCGTTGTGCTCAATCGCTTCACCGTTGTCGTGCCATCGTCGCAATGCTCTCTCTCTCTCTCTCTCGCTATATATATATATATATATATATATATATATATATATATATATATATATATATATATATATATATATATATATATATATATATATATATATATATATATATGCAAATACACTCCTCTTCTCTGTAGGATTAGCCATGGAAACTCACGGCAAACTCTATTGATGAAGTTGTGGATGAGCTGGCTCCACTCCACCACATAAAAATGGTCTTCCATGCTAGGTTTCCTCTTCCAACACCTCCACCATATCCACCCCAATATCGTCAGCAACATACTGCTCTGCATACTCATCGAGTGCAATGAGCTTTGCCACCGGAGTGCTCCTACCTTGATAGGTCTTGATATTTTATGACATTGATAGGTCTTGTGTCCCTGACATGCGCAGATTGACGATGACTTTCGGCTCTCTATCTGAGAGAGAGAGAGAGAGAGAGAGAGAGAGAGAGAGAGAGAGAGAGAGAGAGAGAGAGAGAGAGAGAGAGAGAGAGAGAGAGAGAGAGAGAGAGAGAGAGAGAGAGAGAGAGAGAGAGAGAGAGACTTATCCTGCAAACGATTTCTCACATGCCGCTTTGGTAATCGTTTCCCATTTGTAGTTAGAGTAGCTAAAAAATGACAATGTTTGGATCATGCCTCCATCAACCAAATGGCACTTTTCAAGGACCCTTCTCTCCATTATTATAGTTAAATATATACCTAGGGGTGTATATGGTTTCTTTATGGCCACAGAAAAGATCCTTCTATTAGTTTAACAAGTGATGAAATCAAGAGGTCTCCCAATGAAAAGGGCACATCAAGCTAAGCTAGCTTTACCAAAAAAAATAAAAATCATGAGCTTAAGGTTTCTTTTTCACAAAAACTATCCTCGGTGGACAATCAGACCAAGGATTAAAGCAACACATGAGTTGGTGTTTGGATGAATCAAGGAAGATAAGAAAACTCATCTCAGTTTAATGTTCTCTATTGGAGTTTATGGGGT
This sequence comes from Adiantum capillus-veneris, assembly GCF_014529385.1. Classification (NCBI taxonomy): domain Eukaryota; kingdom Viridiplantae; phylum Streptophyta; class Polypodiopsida; order Polypodiales; family Pteridaceae; genus Adiantum; species Adiantum capillus-veneris. Next base: position 120,338,806 of record NC_140954.1, read on the forward strand.
TCTAAATAAAGTATCATGTTGCCATCATGCATAATTCAATGTGTTGCTATGCTTCACCAAAAAGCCAAGTCTTTCGCAAAAGAATGGCAATGAGTTTTGATCTCTGTTTTGCAAGTACATGCATGGGTAGAACATATTATTATGGATTAAAAAGAAAATAACAAATTATGTATCATATAGACTTATTTGTCATCTTGTTGAACCAATTTATGCTGCTTAAGTTTTTACAACCATCAAAGTTTATAAATAGTACCAATGCTCATCATTGTGCACTTATTTTGACAGTTAAGCACCAACAACCTGGAATCTTGGATGTATATTTGCGTTCCTACATGGTTGCATCCTCCACGATCATCACATTGTAAAAGTAAACCTCTTGAGAATAGAGACTACTGATAGCATTGTGGATCGCTTGGAAGAAATCTCTTAAACACAATCACATGTGATCTGTAAGTACTACACAATTTCATTTTGGTTGTCCCCATGATCTACTTACAAAAGACGTGGATCTAGAGCCTCATGTGGATGCCTCTCATTCACAAGCTACCTTAACCAACCTACCAGATTTACATCTTCAAAAAATTTCTTGTCTATAGGTTAGTGAGGAGCTTTATCAAGATCACCCCAAATGAGGACATGTCCCCTTTGAAAGTGGACCAATGCTTTGGTAGTACTCTGGAGTTTCGAGGCACATAGCTAGGTGCCCTTACCAATGTGCTCACACTCATGTGAGTGTCCAATGCAGTTATTAGTCTTTCCATGCCAAAGTCAGCAGACACTCTAGCCTCAAGATCTTCATCAAGAAACATGTTGTTGGACTTTATGTCCCTGTAGATTATATGGAGTGGCCAAGGCTTGATCTGCACCACCACTGATGTATCTCTTAGATGTCTTGTTATCTTTTGACACATTGGCACAAGGTGGGAGGGCTTCACCACATAGACCTAGGTTATGTTCAAAACCTACTGAAGAAGCAAAGCTCAACTACCCACTTAAGGTATTGGGATAGAGATGTTGTTACACACATCAATTTGAACCAAAAAGGAGCTATTGAATCCTTCAAGATTGTTATAGGAGAGGTCTGGAAATCCTATGGTTATGTGAGGCATTTAACTCATAGGGACGGCACCCATCAGCAGCCTGAGCCCCAGGCTCAACATCATTACGGCAGTTTGATAACTCATATCTTCAGGTATGTTTCCCTCCAATTTGTTGTAGGAGAGGTGAAATACATACGTGATACTAAAATTTGGATCATCATTTAAGAGGTCTCCTACATAGAGTCTAGAGGAGTTACATGAATTCATAATTGGAGTTGGGGTTAGAGCTTCTACAATTACGCTTGCGAACTGCAATAAAGTCCCCAATTCTCTACAACCACTACCCTGCATTTGTATATTGAATGCAAACCACATGGTGCCAAGGGAAGGGCCCACTCAAGGAATTGCTGTTGAGATCAACCCATAGAAAATTGCTAGCATTTAAAGGGTTTCAATTGCAGCGTGCAAGAAAAATTAAGGCCATGGAAGTCTAACACATAGTTATTGCCATGATCCTCTAAAGTTGTTTCTTCAGAGGTTCCCCTCCTACTGGTAGCAAAGCTCAAGACCATCTTTACTAGGGTGGTGCTATAGATTACAGACATCGGATTTGGGAAAATCAAACAACACGCTAGAGGTGGACTGAAGCGGAGAGCTCAGCAAAGAGGAAGAGGTGGGAATATCATGCAACAATGGAACATGAGGAAAGAAAATAGCATAGACAGGCACCATGGCATGGCCTTGGGCTATGCAAGAAGGAAATCCAGTAGGTCACGTGGCAAGTGGCTCACAAGGTGGGTATCTCAAGCTATAACATGCAGGAGAGCAAGGTAGAAGCGGACAAGAGAGAGAGAGGGGGGGGGGGGGGGGGGAGAAAGAGAGTGTGGAATTTTGGGAAAGTAATAGAGAGAGAGAGAGAGAGTTCCCTAGCTTTTTTTTCTCTTGGCATACTTTACCTCCTCCTCTTGTCTGTGTTTCCTCACCTCGGCCCTCTCTCTACCATCATGTTCCATCCTCTTTGCCTTCACCAATTCCTTGCCCGAACCCTCTCTCCATCCACCACCATGCTCCATTTTGTCTGTCTTCATCAATTCCCTGCCCAGCCCTCTCTCCACCACCATGTTCTTGGCTCGGCCCTCTCTGCATGCTTGCCTTTACTCCCACTCTACCCTCTTTGTCTTTTGGCTGCATGGGAGTCATTGCTAAGTGTCCTATGGCATGCCTCTTGAGTTTATCACTTGGTTAATTTGAAAACCATTATGATACAACAAGGTAGAAACTCCTCAACCCTCCAAATAAAGTGTCTTGTTTCTTGTAATGAGTGTCTTCTTTCTCCATCAACTAATTAAAAAATTGTGCATTTTAAAAAAATAACCTCTCTTTTTTCATTAGCAAAAAGAGGAGGCATCACTGAGGCCATACCCCTTTGGGGTAGGCCAAAAAATAGTCAATCGGTTACAACACTCTTGTCAAGGAAAGCTACAAGTGGGGGAAACTCTCCCAATGAAAATGAAATGTACAATGGTTAAATTAGGAAATGGGAGGCAAGAATAGCCACTCACGTGGACATTAGTGTCATCTAGGGGCCCCCACACTCCATGGTGGTGAAGGACATGGTCGTCATAGCTGCAAGAAAGCCTGACCCTTCGCCCGCATGGTGTTTATGCCATCTTGAAGTTGCTGAAATAGGCCTCTCAAAGAGTGGGTTTGTAATGTAAATGGCCTATTAACTTTGAGAGTAGCTGAAATTAGAGAATTACTTTCTAGGAAACTACTTTGTGAGCATAGCGCGTGAACTTAATTGATGGTAGCAACATAAACATAAAATTTAGTTAACTTGGCATGAAAAGTACTTTTAAAAGAGAGAGAGAGTTTATAGAACATGACAACAGTTGATGACCGGATTTATGTGGAGCCGGTCCCCCCTCCAATAGGCATTTGTATTATAGTTTCTCCCATCAAGAAAGACTTGTTACAATACAATCTTTGTGTTCCTTGTTGTGACCTAGCTGATGCAATTAAGATGGCAAGCTTCATACATATCAACATAAACTTTGTGGAAAGCATTAACCATCCCAAGGCTCAGTCACAAGACCTCAAACACCTTCGAAGGTGGAGAGAGCTAGCAGGGAATGAGGGTAGGGAAGAGCGAGAAGAAACATTTCATAAGAGAAAGAAGTAATTCCTCACTTATCATCACTCTTCTTGCTAGCATACATAATAGCATAGTAATGAGATGGAGAAAATGGCAAGCTTAAGCATTGAAGCATGGCTCTTGGTTCGATTTGCATTTCATAGCCAAGAGTGTTGGTGTAGGCTCTCAACCTCTCTACTTGCTTGGATAAGGAGAGGGAGCTCTTGCACTTTGTACAATCCACAATGAGGGTGTGTGTTTGTGTGTGGGAGAGTATACCCCCCAAGCATGCCCCTATCTTCCTTGGTCAACCCCCCTTGTAGCTCATGCTTGAAGCTCATTGGATCCCTCCAGGACTAGCCAATCACAAGCAGGAGGCATTACAAGCAACAAGATTAGCCTTGGGACAAGTGTTCCCCTTTCCCCTTTGAGAGAGAGGACTTGATAAATGCAAAAAAAATTAATTAAATCTACTAATTTATCATTGGACCCCTTGGGTGGCCAACCAATAGGCTTTAGGCACACCATGAGGGCAACATGAGGAGGATCTTGACAAGTGTCCCTTTTTCTTTCTTTGTACAAAGCTTTCCTTGTGTGAGGGTGTGTGTGTTCTCTCTCTAGCCCCCTCTTGTAGGGCTCACCCCCTCCTTGTAGGGATAGTGATTGACTTTTGCGCACCTTATCTCAAACACCTTAGTCAGCAAGCATGAAAAAGCACCTCAAGCTTGGTTGGTGTTCCCACAAGCACCTCAAGCTCCCTGTTGGCAAGCATGACAAGCATCTCAAGAACCTTAGTCAGCAAGCACAACAATCACCTAAAGCACCTTAGTCATCAAGCACCTCAAGCACCTTAAGATTGGACCAAGTTCCCACCTCAAGCACAACCCTAGCTTACCTAAGGTCAAAGGACTTTTAACACTAACTATTGGAGGTCCTCAATGAAGCTAACCCTAAGGTCTTTAAGCACCATTGGTTAGCCTTGCTCTTTGAGAGACCATCTCTCATTTGGGCCCCTTTACCATTGGCCCTATGTTGAAATAGATCTATAAGTACATGTCTATATCCTAACCCTTGTTCTCGTTTATTCTCCCACATTAAATAATCAATCTAATATGAGAAAATAATTTGGGTTCGTTAGGTATTAGATTTTATGACATTAGTTCTCTCTTGGAATCATAGTGGTCCTCGACTATGAGATAGAAGAGATAAAGCCTTAGTCATTAGTCAATCTTGTTTAGTGGATAGCGGATCCCTTTTTACCCTACGAGATCTTTTCAAGATGGATGGGTAATCCATTTGGTGCTTGGGAGACATAGTTGCTGCAAGCATGGATGGTCTTTAGTCCATTTTATTCTCCCAAGTAGAGTGACAAATTCTACTTGGTGTTTGAGAGACGTCGTCATCACAAACATGATTCTAAGCATGCATACTATTTAAATTTGTGCACAATGAAAAAAACAACTTGTCTTATAAGACAAAAAAATTGGTCATTTAAAATAAATTTGCACATTTGCTTACTCTAATGTAGCATTATAAATCATTGACAAGGTTCATACTATCCTTAAGCTGTATTCCTTGTATCCATCTAACATCTTCAAAAGGATAATTTTTGAACTTAATAAGACACCGTCAGATAATCTTACCATGTCATAGTACCTTGTTTTCATGCAGAAGGATAGCTTCGGGTTGTAGCACCTCTTCTTGGTCTTCCATTTTGGGAGGGTCTTCAATAATTGGTTCACTTGGTGGCTCTCCTTTGTAGGGCTTAAGTAGGCTCACACAAAAAGCATTGTGTATGAGCCAATGGTGGGAAACTTGAGTTGATAAGCCATTTCATTGATGGGCTTCAAAATTTGGAAAGGACCATAGTATCTTTTTGCTAACTTAGCATAATACTTTTGATGGCCCGTAGGATTTTTGCCCGTCATTTGCCTCAATCGAGCCTTAGGAAACTTAAGTAAGACCCAATCATTTTCTTTGAATGTTAAGGCCCTCTTGTGCTTTTTGCCTTTGTTGAGAGATGGATATAGCCTCCTTAATCTTTTGAAAATATTCTTGTAGGTCACGGCTATAATCATCGGCAAACGAAGATATTCTCATGTACTTTGAGTAGCAAGGGACTTTTAGGTCTTCCCTCAATGATTTCAAAAGGTGCTTTTTCCAAGAAGTATGTACAATATTATTGTAGGCATACTCTACAAGAGGTAAGTACTTTTCCCATTGTGGCGTTGATCTACTTTGATAACACTGAAGTCTTTAGTAGATCGAGTATCGTAAGATTAAATATCTCACTTTGGCCATCCATTTGTGGGTGATAGGTCAAAGAGAAATTCAATCTTGTTCCTAGATTTTCAAAGAGACCTTCCCAAAAATTATGGTCATTCTAGGATCTCTATCTGACATGATGGATGTTGGCAATCCATGGTGTTTGAAAATCTATGATATGAAGAGAGTTGCCATTTGGTGTGCCTTAATAGTCTTTTTGACAGGAATAAAGTGTGCTTGTTTGCTAAACCTATCACCTATTGTCCATATCCCGTATTCCCATGGATAGACTTGAGCAATCTAAAGATAGAATCCATGAATATACTCTCCCATGGTGAATTTGGAATAGGCAATGGCTGGAGTAATCCAGGTTGCTTCCCTCTATCATACTTAGTCTTTTGGCATACTAAATTTTTTGAAACATACTCTTGTATGTCCACTTTCATGGTAGGCCAATAGAAGTACGTTTCTACTCCTCGGAGAGTAGGTTGAATGCCTTTATGCCCCGCATAGGGAGGACCATGGGATTCATACATGACTTCGTCACGAAGGAAGTGGGTAACACATAGCATATTTCCGTGGAGAAGATAACCATCCTACAAGGTGAATGGTTCCTCTTTCTTTCCCAAAGCAAGGGCTGACATTATGTCTCTATAGTCGGGGTCAATAGCATACTCATCTATCATAGAAGATACATAATCATGAGTAGCTATAGACACCACATTAACTTTTAGTCGTTTTGTGAAAGTGCATCGGCCACTTGATTGTTCTTACCAACAACGTGAGCAATATGAAAATTAAATTGCGAAAGAAAATTTGCCCACCTCATTTCTTTGTCGGAAAGCTTGGTTTGTGTCATGAAGTACTTGAGACTTTGGTGGTCGGTTCGTAGAATAAATGGAATCCCCAATAAATAATGCTTCCATGTGTCTAGGGCTGTCGAATAGCTAAAAGTTATTTCTTATAAATTCCTAAGACACGTTCATCTGTATTGAGCCTTCGGCTCTCATATGCTATGGCATGCACTTCTTGAAGCAAAAATGCTCCAAGGCAATCACCACCAGCATCACATTGGACCTCAAATGGCTTTGAGAGATCCGGAAGCATGAGGACTGGTTGGGAGATAAGATTCTCTTTGAGCTTGTCAAAATAATTTTGCTCCTTAGTAGTCCATAAATACTTAACATTCTTCTTAGTTAAGTCATGTAGTGGTCCTGCTATTTGAGAAAATTTTGCTATGAAGCGTCTATAGCACACATACCAATAAATCTTCTTAGCTCATGTAGATTCCTTGGATTATATTAGGCCATGCTTTTATTACCTCTAAATTTGATGGATCCATACGGATACCATCTTGAGAGATGATATGACCTAGGTATTGAATCTCTTGAAGGAAAATTTCACTTTTCTTTTGTAAAAACCATTCATTATGGACAAAGTCTTCTTGATGCATGTGATCCATGGTATGTAAAATAGAGGATCTAGCCAAGGAGAGCTCCACTCAAATTAATGCATGGGTGACACATATACATGCCAGTAGCTCTACTCATGAAGAAATTGGAGAGAACTACACAATTAACAAGGAGGACATAATCCATACACAAAATCAAATTGTGCCCTATGAGAGAAGGTCTTTGTTTGAGCTGAATAAAGAGTAAATAGAACTTCTAAGGGAATTCCCACAAAAGTTTAAACTAAATGGGTCTAATGTAGTATATTATGCCACACAGCTCATATATAGAGGAAGAACACTTCAACCCCATGTAATATTTATTTACATACCATTTACATCTTGACTCTTTGACAAAAATCATGTACGGAAAAAGTGAGCTCTTCATTGATTTATCAAAAGCAGGAGGATATACAAGTGGTATATACAATGACCAGACTCATTAGCATCTATATACATGTTCTTTCCCCTGTAGGTGAAGTAGATTCTCCTTTAAGGGAACTTCATGTTGGCAGCCATGCGATCAAACCATGCCCTCCCTAGGATAGCATCCTCATGTTGGAGAGGTGAGATAAAAAAGTCTTCTTCGTCCAATCAAGGGAGTAATCGAGGCTTGCTATCCCTTGAAAGCTATGTCAACCGTTGCAATATCTCCCATCTCAAAAGCTTGAATGCCCAGCTTGGTGGGCAACCCTGTTGGTATGAAGTTGTGAGTAGAGCCAGGGTCAAACAGGATGAAGGCATCATGCTCCCTTACCTTTCCCCAAGCATAGGAGAGAGATGATCCTTTGCAATGAGCATCCTCTTTTGGAGCTTCAATGGTGGAAGCCCTAGGAGTCTCATTGCGAGCATTTTTCTTGGGGCAAGAACAATAGCCATGTCCTTGCTCCCCACACTTAAAACACTTATGGTCCTTGCAAAAAGCTTCAAGATCTTCAGGAGAGAGTTTGTTTTTGCCTTTGTAAACTCCTTTCTCCTTGGACCAATTGTTGTTGTTGTTGTTGAAAGTGCCTTGGGAAGAATTTTGGTTTTTGGTTTTCCCCTTTGCATCATTTTTGTCTTTGTTTTCCATGAGCTTGACATTCCGTCTAGCCCCTTGTTGGAAATTGATGCATGAAGCAACCATGGTGTGATGGATTAATTTAGTGATAGAACCAGGTCGTTGAGAGTTGACGTATTTGGCCATCTCTTTGGGTAATCTCGCACAGAATTATTGATTTTTCTTGACGAAGTCTATCTTATGGAAGACATTAGCCTTGAGATGTAAATCCCAAAACTTGTCTACATATTTGTGGATAGACTCATGAGAGACAAGCCTCAAACTGTGCCATTTGGTGAGCACTTTGTCCTTTGCATCGCTTGCAAGGAATTGCTTCATGATGGAAGTCATAGAGTTTTCCATGTCTTTGGGGCTTCTCTGCTGCCACAAAGGATAGCCCACCATTGACAAGTCAATTTTTGGAAGTGCATAGCTACATGGTGTAGCTTGGAGGACTCCGGGAAGCCCTCGTCTCCAAAGGCCGCATCAAATTGCTAGATGAAGGCCAACACTTTGTTGGTAGCACCAAAGGTGCCATCATGGGTAAGAAAAGACATAGTCTTTCCTCCCTCCTTGAACTTCTTGAGATTTTGTGACCTTCGCCATGCAGGGTATGATTTATGATGTCCTACCCTCTTGTATTCTGTAGGAGAATAGCCATAGCTATCGTCGAAAAAAGAGGAAGGTGAAGAAGAAGAAGAAGAGGGTGACCTCTTTCTTGACCTTTTCTTCCTTTGTTTCCTCTCTTCCCTTTCGGAGTGACAAAGAGAAGGACTATGGGTTGAACGTTTCCTCTTGGGAGGAGTTGGTGATCATCTTTGTGGAGCCACATCTTCAGAGGAACTTAAAGTTTCATTGCTTTCTTGCTCTTTGGATTCTTCTTCTTGTATAGGAGAGAGTCGTCTTTTGGGGGTCTCTTCAAGAGGCCTCCTAAGCTCTCTCTCCTCTTGGAGAGGAAGGAAATCCCATAAGCGAAAAGTTGTTGATAGTAACCTCGGCTTGCAAAGCAGGGTTGCCCATATCTTGTTGTAACCTAGTAAGATGATTGACAAACACGGGGGCATCATCATTAGCACCTTCATGTGCAAAATCAAAGCTATCAATGTTCATTCTACTCTCTTGGTTATTGTCAACCATGTTAAAAAAAATTGTGTACTTAGTGTATGCTTTGGAAATTCAAAACATTAAGTTGCTACTCCTCTTAGCCTTTTAACATTGGCACTTAAATATCTACACCCACGGCTCGAAGTGGTTAATTATAGAGAGTAGTGGAGTGGGTCTAATATTGCAGAATTGCGGAGGGCTAGCTCCTTTTGGACCATAATGGCTCAATAATGGTAAATCCCTAGGCAAGTCTAAAAAGACCCCATTATTAAGTCCAAAGCTCTCAAGGTGTGCACCATATCCCACATAGTGGGCTCAACAAAACCGATAATAGATCCCAGTCCCACTTATCCTAATATAATTAACAAAATCAACCATTTATAGGCTACTTAAGGACCTCTCTTCTTAATCAAGAAAAGAGAGACCAAATGCTCTGATACCAATGTAATGAAAATGTCCTATTAACTTTGAGAGTAGCAAAAATCAGAGAAGAACTTTTTAGGAAATTACTTTGTGAGCATAGCGGGTGAACTTAATTGATGGTAGCAGCATAAACACAGCATTTAGTTAACTTGGCATCATGAGCAATACCTTTGCAAAAGAGAGAGAGAGAGAGTTTAGAGAACATGACAACAGTTGAGGACTGGATTATATGTGGAGTCAGTCCCCCCTCCAATAGGCATTTGTATTACATTTGTATTATAGTTTCTCCCATCAAGAGAGACTTGTTACAATACAATATTTGTGTTCCTTGTTGTGACCTAGGTGATGCAATGAAGATGGAAAGCTTCATGCATCACGAGCATAACATAAACTTTGTGGAAAGCATTAACTATGCCAAGCCTTAGTCCCAAGACCTCAAACACCTTCGAAGGTGGAGAGAGCTAGCAGGGAATGAGGGCAGGGAAGAGGAAGAATAAAAATTTCATAGGAGAAAGAATTAGTTCACCATCACTCTTCTTGCTAGCATACATAATAGCGTAGTAATGAATATGGAGAAGATGGAAAGCTTAAGCATTGAAGCATGGATCTTGGTTGGATTTGCATTCCATAGTTAAGAGTATTGGTGTAGGCTTTCAACCTCTCTACTTGCTTGGAGAAGGAGAGGGAGATCTTGCACTTTGCACAATCCACAATGAGTGAGTGTGTGTGGGAGAGTATACCCCCCAAGCATGCCCCTGGGGAGGTCACCTAATAAAAATGTAACCTATCACGTGAGTTCAACAGAAGGGTATTTAAAGTTCTTGAAACCTACATAAATATATATATAGAAGGGCATTATTTTTTCAAATTTGAAAAAAAAACTTACAAACTTTAAAAGAAAAGGTACATTATATTCCTAACAAAATTCACAGATAAGGGGTTTTACAAACATGTCTTGAACGCACATGATATGGTAGTTTTACACATAGTGAACCCCCCGAGAGTATGCCCCTAGCTTCCTTTGTACCAAGCTTTCCTTGTGTGTGGGTGTGTGTGTTCTCTCTCTAGCCCCCTCTTGTAGGGCTCGCCCCCTCCTTATAGGGATAGTGATTGACTTTTGCACACCTTACCTCAAGTACCTTAGTCAGCAAGCATGAAAAAGCACCTCAAGCTTGGGTGGTGTTTCCACAAGCACCTCAATCTCCCTAGTCGGCAAGCATGACAAACACCTCAAGAACCTTAGTCAGCAAGTACGACAAGCACCACAAGAACCTTAGTCATCAAGCACGCCACAAGCACCATAAGCTTGGGCTGGGTTCCCACCTCAAGCATATCCCTAGCTTACCTAAGGTCAAAGTACTTTTAACACTAACTATTGGAGGTCTTCAATGAAGCTAACCCTAAGGTCTTTAAGCCCCATTGGTTAGCCTTGCTCTTTGACATACCATCTCTCATTTGGGCCCCTTTACCATTGGCTCCATGTTGAGATAGATCTATAAGTACATGTCTATACCCTAACCCTTGTTACCGTTTATTCTCCTACATTAAATGATCAGTTTAATATTAGAAAAATCATTTAGGTTGGTCAGATACTAGATTTTATGACAGGGTTAGCGAGCCAAATGTCTCGCACTATCTCAACTGGTGGTACCGTTCGTACCTCAAAGATACAGAAGCAACGACTCTTCAAATGAACCACAATGTCCAACTTCTAATGAGAGCCTAGCATATATATCTATCTCCCTCTTCCAATCTTGAGGGGTAGCCCCATGGTTTGCCAAAGTCGAGGTCGACCCTCCTAGATCTCAATCATCATGTTGACTTACTATGTCTCATACTGAACTACCATGCCCATGAGAGTGGACCAAGCAGTTGACCCCCAAGTGAATTTTCTATCTAGAATAAGTGATGGTAGCATGCGTAGAATTTATAGCCAAACAATTGTTGTGCCATAGGAAAATACCACAAATAGTGTCACTATGTCTCTTGTGGATGTGCATAGTGTATCAACCAACTGCCTACTATTGTTGGTTGGTGGGCTAGAAGCAGTTGGAACATCATGGCTCTCCTAGGCTATCGATTGTCCCGTAACCGAGCCTAAAAGCCCGCCATCTTGTGATTCCGCACACTTTCAAGGGCTACCTTGGAGAAAGACAAGTGAGGAGAACTTCTATACTATATATAATGGAGCTTAAAAAGTTTTAGGAAGGAGAGGGCCTCCACATGTCACTCTTAGGTTCACTTCAAAGAGAACTTTTCTATACTACATATAATGGAGCTTAAAACTTTTGAGGAAGGAGAGGGCCTCCACATATCACTCTTAGGTTCACTTCAAAGAGAACTACAAAATGTTTCATTTATGTGAACCTTGGAGCTTATGAACCTTTTGAACTTTCAACCTTTCAAGTTTAAAAGAAAAGGGGTTGACTTCACTTTCTCTTTTACGGAAGACTTTACTTTTCCTTCCGAAAGCCAATTAAGGGTGGCTCAACCTTGATTTTTGAAGGCCAATGGCCATAAAAATCTAAAATTGAAGGAATTGCTCCTATGAACACTAGCGAAATTTTAGCGGTTTACTTCAAGGCAAACTTGGAATCTAGCTAAGATTTTGCAATTTTAAACCGTTAAAAATATACAAGACCCTAGTTTTTATCAACAAATACCAATCTTGAACAGTCCCAAAATAAAAGGGCACATGTGTGTGTGTGCGTGCGCGCTTGTGTGTGTGTGTGTGTGTGTGTGTGTGTGTGAGAGAGAGAGAGAGAGAGAGAGAGAGAGAGAGAGAGAGAGAGAGAGGGGAGGGTTTTTTAAGAGAATCCCATATTTTTCCTTCATTATGTTTATCAAAACTGCCAAGATGTTGCTCACATGCATACAGACTTATCACCAAGAAGAGCAGATGAATGCACCATGGATGACATTACTTGAGGGCAACCAGGGGCTATACTATGATTTATCAGATCAACTGCCCGACAAAGAAATTTAAGGCTTCTACGCTCGCCTCGTGTTTTGTTCCTCATACTACATGCAAACATTTGAGGAAGTCTTCTACACAAAATTCTTTACTTTTAGATCAAATATCTTTAGCCCTGTGGTGGAGAACCTTCAAGCCAGGTTTGTGGGCTACACAAAAATGGAGGTCAACACTCCTATTGACTTGTAGCTCCTGGCCAAAGTGGACAAGAAACATAGAGGGGGAATTTTAATATTCTATGTTGTCAATCTCTCGTGTTTTTGTGCACTCTATTTCACCCTCCACTATATATTCTCTCTCTGTCTCTCTCTCTCTCTCTCTCTCTCTCTCTCTCTCTCTCTTCCTGCAACGCGATGTACACATATATTCACCCTCCACAGTGTTATTTTGTTCTTGAGTATGCTTTCATTCATCACACCCATTCGGGGGTAGCACTAACCGTTAGGTGCCTCTGGATGCAGTCCAGCTCATGGCCTAAACTCCATGCTTGGTTGGGTGTTGAGAACTCCTCCCCTATGCAAATGCTTTCGCAACTCTGATGTATATTGAAAATTGTATGAAGGTATAAATTGTATATTTTGTGCATAGACCCTTAGGGAGGGGTATCTCTCACTTGGTATCAGAGTCTATGCTTAAGGTTACAATAGTATTGAGACTTCTTTGAATGTTTGTTTGTAGTAACAAATGGCTCCCAAAGTGATGTCTGAATGCTTTAGTGAGAGGAATAAGGTTTTCGCCATAGTGCTCAACAATATGGCAACACAGTTATCAAGGAATGCAAGGGAACTCTTTTACTTAGAAATCGGGACCAAAGTCTTTGCCATGCCAAGGAACACAACTTGTTGGAAGAGTGTTGACCATAGTTACCTTACTCGTCACTAAGAACCCTTCCGTTAGTTCTTTAATTACATTGATGATAGTCCATGAGACTAGTTTGCCAACCTCATGCTACTTCTACTCAGAATGTGGTTGGGTTTAGAAGATATGTTCTTCTACTTGGCAATTCGCTCCCAAATGTTAAGAATTGCCAAAGTTGCCAAGAAGTTTGAAGCTTTTGTAGCTGTCATAGGGAAAGAAAAACTAGAAGATAACTATAGACCACGTTGTCATGCGGGAGGTCTAAGAGAATACCTAGTCGTGAGAGTTAAAAGGATATCTAGATAATTGGCTTTGAGACACCCATAATATTGCAATGGAATCATAAAAATCAAATTTTGATGAATAAAAAGGACATAGATTCAGTTTTGGTTCACATGTGTACTAAGTTTTCCCTGTCCTTGTCTTGTTTTTAGATGGATCTTCTTAATCATCTAGATGAACTCCCAAGTGATTTTTCACTAAGGGTCTTTTTCAATTACGCGGTTGGATTCAATATTCATTAGAGAGTTGAAGTGGTTTGAGCTTCAAAGGGGGCCAGAGACTACCTTGTTTCGAACACTTACGTAGCATGGGAGTTGTATGTTGAAGCCCCACCTGAACATTGGACACAAGTGCGTGATAGTTATATGACCAATCTAACTATCACCAATCCATAGCTTTAGGTCAAGGAAAGATCCAAGAAGGCGACGTCATAGTACAAGGATATGTTATTTATCTTAATCTGTGTTCGCTTTTGGACATACCAAGTCGAGATATCATTCTTAGTAAGAAGGCCTCATGCTAAACCAAAGATATGACTTCTGTGAAAAAGTCATAATCAGAGTTTGGATGAAGTCAAATGGCCGCAATCAATTCTATTATGTACCTCAAGACTGGTTCAGTAGAGTCTACAAACCTATTCTTAAATACAATCCTCACAATGTCACTATTATCTCTGATGACTATGAGAAACCCAGATGCACTAGTGACTTTGCTCGGGCACATCCAATGGCAGTGAACTTGAGTAGATATTTCTACCAAGATGATGTACATGAATCTCACGCTCATGTAAACTGCTTTAATGCAATACCGCCCACGGATGTATCTCGAGGGGAAGAATGGTATGAAAGGGAAGACGTGCATTTTAGTGCACAAGTTGAAGTTCTTAACTTTGAAACTCAAGATGTGAACAAATATAAGGATAGATACCCGGTTGTACGAACCAAGATTTGGTTCATAGGGCCCTTTCGTATTCATGTATCTTACTCAAAACATTATGTATCTTTTTTTGCTTTTAAGGTTATAAAAATTTGATTTTATATAATTCATATTGTTTTGAGGTAATAATATTCAAGTTTGGATCTTTTGTTTTATCATTCTAACTAACTTGAGTGATGAGGTGTGTGTGTAGATGACTGACACCTTACCTCAAGGGATATGGGCGAATATACTTTCCTGCCTTATGGTGGAAGAGCATCTTCAAACAGGAGTGGAAGTGCAATGAATTGTCACTACCACGCATAATGGGAAAGAGAAGAAAAGGAAATTATCCATGGATTGTATTGTACCTAATACATTTTGAGCTTGGTACCATTACACTGCAGGAAACCCCGAGTTTAGACCACGTGAACATAAACCGTCGCCCAGTGGAAGTATCGAATGGATCCAATCCAAGCTAGGAAAGGAGATTATTGTCACTAACCAAGTGTTGTACATAAATGTTTATGAACTTGCCTTGAGACCAACAAGGGAAACATGGATAGCTAGGAACATACTTTCCTTAGTAATGGCTACGGGATGTTTCAACATTGTCATGTTCAATGTATGGGACCATCAATGCCAGACCAATGACCAACATTCCTGTAGCCCAGTTCCTTAGAAGTTGTTCTTTGACTTGTTTGGAAAGTCCATAATCCAAAATACTTACCATGTAAAGATTTTATACAACGCCTATAACATACCCCAGTGCCTCGCAGATTGTGCAAATATACACAGCTCTGATGGATGGGACACATCGAACATGTTTCTAAAAGACTTTTCTTACTTTGATGACTACTTCGATTAAAAGAGACAATAGTTCACATTGAAATGTGAGTACCTGTAACTAACCAATCACTTACCCGGCAATGGTACGATCCACACGCTAATGAGGAGATGTTTCAACCAAAGATAAAGAAGGATTACGGGGATCACCCGTCCGATATACTCAAAGAATAGGATAGCTATGCTCCATTGGTGGAAGGATGTCACAATGGCTACTACCAGATGCATTATGTCAGAGCTATTAGGATTTATTAGAAGCTTCAAAACACCTTGTAGATTTTTAAACCCCCAAAATTTTTTGTGATATAGAAATTGGTTTAATTTATTCGTTATTATTTCTCCTAATTCTCTTATCTTATTCTCAACTATTTGTTTTTTATTTGACTTAAAGGACTTTGAGCGGTCTAGAATATTGTACTAAGAGTGAACTTGGTTGATATGGTGCAGTAAGTTACCATGCCTCCTAGAGGAAATGCGACTGTTGCTAATGCAAATGGGCTTATTCCTCCTCAACATACCATCATTGATAGAGATATCGATGGTATGCTTCGCAAGTCTCAATCGGGAAACTTTAGCGGCGGGGAAGGCAAAAATATAGGCAAAGTTCTTGAAGATTGGATTGAGTGCATGGATGACTACTTTGATTTGACTCATTCGTCTGCAAAAAACAAAGCTATTATTGCTAAGTTCAAATTAGAGAAAACAACTAAGTGTTGGTGGAGAGACCATTGCACAGAAAACAATGTTGATCTTAATGTAGCAACTTGGGATTATCTTAAGACACAGCTCAAGAAGAACTATCAAAACAAAGTTTATCACTCAAACCATATGAATGAGTTTCTTGATTGTACTCAAGGAACCAGAGATCTGGAATCATACTATCAACATTTCTTGACCCTTTTCAAGTATACTCCAGCATGATTAAAGAGGTCAAGGTAGCATGATTCGTTTTAGGATTACATAATCCTATGAAGAACAAACTCTAGAGCCTTCGTCTTACCAACTTTACAGATGTCCTTGATGCAAGAAAACCCATTGAGCTAGAGTTATCCAATAGCAAAAAGAGGAAACCAGAACCTACCCATGTTCGTGAAATCAAAAGGCCTCGTCCCAAGGAGGAACAAAGGTCTGGAAATTCACAACAAAGAAGAGAGAGCTTATTACATATGAAGTCCAGACGGGATCATTTATGTTACACTTGTCTTGATCTTGACCATCGATCTAGAGATTGTTCATTTAACAATTCAAACTTCATAGGTTTGGTGGACAATTATGAACCTAGGAACTTCAACCCGAATCGGAACTTTGGAAATTTTAGATCTAGATTGTCTACAATTTAGAGGAACTTCAATCAGCAAAACTTTAACCAAAGTCAGAGACAACTTCAAAACCAAGGAGACTTTAGACCAGGCAACCCACCTTTTATCCAAAACAAACCGCCTGCCAATAATAACAACATCACTAATGGAAATGTTAACCATCAACCGCGTCCATTAGGAGATTTCGGAGGTTTTTTGGAGGGCCTTTTGGAAGAGAGAGGAAAATAAGCTCCTCCAATGAGAGAAGAGCCTACGTTACGTAGAAAAATAGATTGATATTAACAAAAATATAAAAGGTGTCCCTCTCCTCATTTAATAATCTAGTGGTCCTCGAAGACGATCACTCTCTTTCATTTAATGCGAGCACCTTTTTCAGAAGGTAGATGCGGTGCATTTGATACGGCTTACGTCATCACTAGAATTCAAAAAGTTACAAAACTATCAAGTGGTGGAAGATTTTGAAACTTTTGATACTGTCAATGCGTCCAGAACGCCCAAATATCCTAGAAATGAATGTCCAATTGCCTAGCTCCGACATCCAAAGAGGCAAAGAATGTCAAAAACCCCTAAAAGAACATTTTACTAACGGCGCGCGAGGGGGCATTCCAAAATTTTGGAATGCCTCATCGCGCGCCGTTAGTAAAAAGCCCCTTTTTTCCTCTTTTAGAGAGCTTTTTGAGAGGAAAATGTCAAAAAATCTCTAAAAAGGCCTCCATCTATCACATAGGTTTTTTCTTCATCATCTTAGCCTTAGAGATCATAATTTCGGGTCTATAAGAGTGAGCACGCACACCCATTGTTACAATTCTACAAAGTGCATTTTGATCACACACACACACACACACACACACACACAGACAAATATAACATACACACAAACACACAGAGACACAAATATAACATACACACACACACAGACAGACACACACACTCACAAACACACAGACACACAAATATAACATACACGCACACAAACACACAAACACAAAGAGCCCCCCCCCCTCTCTCTCTCTCTCTCTCTCTCTCTCTCTCTCTCTCTCTATACTATAGGCGCGTGTAGAGAGGCACAACCGGTGTGCATGTCTCTATGCACGCCTTTAGTACTGTGCATCCACCAGTGTATGTGTTTATGTGTGTATGTGTGAGTGTTATAGAGAGAGGAAGTAAGGCGGGGGAAAGAGAGAGAGAGAGAGAGAGTCTTTCTGTTACCTTATACTAACGGCGTGAGGAGGTGTTTTTTGAGGTCAAAACATGCTCCACGCGCGCCGTTAGTAATGGGAGTCTCTCACTCTCTCTCTCTCTCTTTAAATATGCTAAGCTATAGAAAGGAGAGAGAGAGAGAGAGAGAGAGAGAGAGAGAGAGAGAGAGCATGGTGCAAAAGTGCAGTAGAGAAACATGGGTAGGCTTTCTTGAAAGATAATTGTCCAAAAATTACTAAAAGGAGCTTTGTACTAACGGCGCGCAGAGGGGCATTCTAGCATTTTAGAATGCCTCCTCGCGCACCTTAAGTAAAAAGCCCATTTTTTGGGGTTTTTTGACATTTTTTGCCTCTCCGGATGTCGGAATGAGACAAGTAGACATTCGTTTTTAGGGTATTATGGCGTTCCGGACGCATTGGTGGTGTCAAAAGCCTCAAAATCTATCACTATTTGACAGTTTGTGACTTTTCAACTTTCAGTGATGACGTAAGCTGCCTTGAATGCACCGCACCTGCCTTCTGAAAAAGACGCTCACATTAACTAAAAAAGTGACCGTTTTCAAGGACGATTGGGAATATAAATCTACTTTTTAAAGTGTCTGGTTGTCCTTTTGGACGTACTCACAAGGTGCAAGTGCATTTTAAAAAAAGTTTCTAGAGAGAGAAATACAATTTCTTACAAGGCCCTCCAAATGACCTCCGAAATTTTCTAATGTCGGAGGAGGAGGAAATCAAAGACCTCAAGTTAACAGAGCTCAAGGTGCTAGAGGCAAAGGGAATCAAGAAAATGCGTATGTTCATGTTGCAGTTAAACATCAGAGAGTGAATGAACATTTTTAGTGATGCAAACCCCAATGGAGTACCAAGGTAAATATTTTACCTTATTGATTGATTCTGGGAGTAGACATTCTTTCATATCTCTTAGGTACATTAGAAACTTGATTTTGCCTGAACACCCTGATACAGACTTTTTAGTGGAATTAGCTACGGGTAGGAAGGTTAAATCTTCTACTTCAATGGGTAACTTGGAATTTGTTTTGGATGGTCACAATACTTTTGCAAACTTCAGAGTCTTACCCATAGGAGTCTATGATGGAATCCTAGAAATGGATTGGCTTAAGGCCAATGATGCTCACATACATTGTAAATATGCTTTATTGACTTTCAAAAATGACCAAAACTCGATGGTTACAATTATTGGTAAGCGAGGAAAGCCTAAACTCAGACTAGTGAACTTTACCAAACTTATAAAGAGTCATAGGAAGAATGAAAGGATTTGTGCAATAAATCTTAACCCTAAGGAGAAGAAGTTGGATTTATATGAACCTGAATGGATAACAGAATTTGATGATGTATTTTGACAAAGAACTTTCACAATTATCGCATAAGTGTGATGTTGATCATGCAATAGAGCTTATTGCAGGAGCTCAACCAGTTGCACGTAGGCCATACAAAATGTCGGTACCTGAATCTACAGAACTCAAGGAGCAACTAACTCAACTTCTTGACCAAGGCTTCATTCGACCTAATGTTTCTCCATGGAGTAATTGTATACTCTTTAATCGGAAGAAGGATGGTACTCTACGTCTTTGCATTGATTATCGTGGATTGAATCAAGTAACGATCAAGAATAAGTATGCAATACTAAGGATTGATGAGTTACTTGACCGATTACATGGAGCTTCTATCTTCACAAAAATTGATCTTAAGTCAGAATATTACCAAATCTGAATCAAGATGAGGACATACCAAAGATAGGATTCAACACTTGTTTTAGGCATTATGAATTTATAGTTATGCCTTTTGGACTTACAAATTATGCTCTTGCAACTTTTAATCGTCTCATGATCGATGTGCTTTGAGAGCATCTTGATGATTTTGTTCTTATCTTTTTTGATGATATCCTGGTTTACTCAAGAAACAGAAGAACACGAACCGCATGTGTGACGAGTACTTGAACTTCTCCGTCAAAATGAACTTTATGCTAAGCGTAGTAAATGTACCTTCTTCATAGTGACAAGGTGGAATATTTGGGATTTATTGTATTCAAGGATGGTGTTTCTACGGATCCAAGTAAGATCGAAGTTGTTGTAGCTTGGCCTACACCAAAATCAATTAGAGAAGTACGTGGCTTTCTTGGTTTAACAGGATTGTATCGTACATTTATTCAAGGCTATGCTAAGATTGCATCTCCATTGACTAATATACTTAAGAACGATAAAGTGTTTACTTGGAATGAACATGCTCAAGCTAGTTTTGAGAAACTCACAGAAGTTTTGATGAATGCTCCAATACTAGAGCTTTTGGACTTCTCAAAGATATTCACTCTGCTCACTGATGCAAGTGGACAAGCAATCGGTGGCATTCTATCTCAAGAAGGAAAAATAGCTTATGAATCTCATAAGTTACATACACATGAGTTGAATTATCATACACATGACTTGGAATTATTGGCCGTTGTGCATTCTCTTCAAGTATGGCGACATTATCTTCTTCGAAGGAGATTTGAACTACATATTGATCATAAAATCCTGAAGTGGATCTACACCCAACCAGACCTTAATATGTGGCAACGAAGACGGATGGAGTTGTTATGTGAATGTGATTTTGGAATCGAATATAAACTTGGGAAGGAATATCTTGTGGGCCATGCCTTAAGCAGGAAGAGTATTGTAGCAGCTGTCACAACCTCTACCACCTCCTTAATTGATCTCATTCGAGAAGGTATATCTCAGGACCCATATTAGATAAAAATCCAGTACTTGATGAACTTAAATAATCGCACGGAGAAGCAAGATAGGAAAATCAAAGGCTTCCACATTGAAGGCAATGACATTTACTTTAGTTTTCGTCTTTGTATCTAAAATCAAGGTGGGATCAAACTTTAGATACTATAAGAAACTCACGATATACCTATAACAAGACACCCAGGGTACATTAAGACTTACACTACTATAAGAAAGAATTTCTTTTGGCCAGGACTGAAGTGTGATGTGTTGAACTATGTTACAAGATGTTTAACATGTCAACTTATTAAAGCCGAACGAGTTCGATGCCTCGGTAAGCTTCAACCTATTGATGCACCACAAATAAAATTGGAATGCATATCCATGGATTTTATTACAAGACTTCCTACATCTCTGAGACATGACTCTATTTTTGTGGTTTTTGGTATGATTACAAAAATGACCCATTTGTTTCCAGTCAAGATAAAGTTTAAGGCTAAGGATATAGCTCAAGTCTTCATAAAAGTGTTTTTATGTATCATGGTTTACCTGGACGGATAATTTTTTATCGCGATGCAAAGTTTACCTCAAATTTTTGGAAATCTTTATTCTCAGCTATAGGAACCCAGTTGGCCTCTTATCACTCTCAAACTGATGGGCAGACAAAAAGGACCAATCAAATTGTTGAAGACATGTTAAGAGCTTATTGTATGCATGAGCAAGTTAAATGGACTAGATATTATATTTGGTTGAGTTTTCACATAATTACTCATTCCAACTCTCAATTGGGATGCCTCCTTTTCAAGTATTATATTGGACAAGAGTGTTTTACTCCACTCAAATGGACAGAACCTCTCATACGGGTTCAAGCATCCAAAGAAATGTTAGATGGAATGCGATAACAAACCAATCTTATATGGCAGGATATTAAGATTGCTTAAGATAGGCAGAAGAGTTATGATGATCATAAACGATCTATATGACTTTTTGAAGAGGAAGATATGGTATGTTTGACAGTGAAACCCAAACGTAGCTCCTTATCAATGGGTAAGTGTAAGAAACTCAGTACAGATATTGTGGACTTTTTGTAATCATAGAAAGGATTAATGATCAAGCTTATAGACTCTTGTTACCACCACACATGAAAGTATATGATGTTCTTCACGTCAGCTTACTCAAGAAGTATGTACCTGATTCACAACACATTCTCGATGATTCTCTATTATCTACCTCTATCGATGGAACTTTTGAAGTATATCTTGAAGTGATTTTTCAAAGTAGAACTAAGCCTCTACGTAATCGGACCATTATTGAACATCTTGTTAAATGGTCAACATATCCTGAGGAAGATGCCACCTGGGAACGGGATGATGCAATGAGACTAAATTATCCAGATTTTATGTGGAGGTGAGGACACCTCGAATTTTTGAAGTGTGGGAGAATGTAAGATCCCCAAATTTTGGATCTCTTCTAAAAATAAGAAAAATAGATTCCAATGTTCATTTTGTTAGATTTTGATTTAAGATGCTTTTTTGATAGTATTGTAAGGTTCTAAAGTAAAAAGCAAGGTCGTTCCATGTTCCAGTAGGTCAGACGGATGTTTGGTTCAGTTTTGAGAAAATCTATTATATTTAGCTTTTTATGATTTTAGATGCTTTTTTGCAAAAAGCAGGGTCAGATCCTTAACCTACGCATTTCGGAGAAGCTATAGTTCCATTTTATAAAAATATTTTTTTCGAGTGCTTTCATGCTATTTTTACCAATTCATGATTTTTAGTGCTTTTTAGTGAAAAGCGAGTCTGCTTTCTTATTCCAGTGGACAAGGGGAGCTCGTGGTTCAATTTTAGATTATTTTTTTTGCTTTCTATGCTATTTTTAGCTTTTCATAGTTTTTGGTGTTTTTGAAAAGCAATGTGCTTTTTAGGATGACCTAAACATAAAAATATTAATTTTAGTCTCCGTCGGATTTCAAAATAACCACCCAAAGAAAAAACGAGATTAAACGGGATTTTTACGAAAATTATTTTTATAAAAAGAAGTATCATAAATACGTCGAGGTAGTACGGAAAAGTCATTATTATGTCGAGACATCACGGTGCGGCATAGTCTAGTCACGGTTTTATTAGTTGGTCGGATATTGTTCAATTAGTCAGTTTTACTGTAAAAATTGAATGGTAAGTGGGAGAGTTGACTATCAAAATTTGTGCCATGTTTTTAGAAAAAGTTCCCAAAAGCTTGCAGCTAATCCAGGCTGAGAAGGTAGCTCTAGTTTTTGCCTTCGGCATCACTCTGGCTTGTTGCAATGCCTATAAATTGACAGGAAGTGCTCAATTTTCAGTGCCGTCAATTGAGTCTACTACCGCAAGGCAATACGTACCTATTATACGGAGTGGTGCAAGCTCTTCATCACCATCTCCATAAGCTATTCTCTCTTGTTTACGGGAAGAAGAAGAAGGATACTCTCTCTCTATTTGCTTACTATCTCCTCTTTCGTTTCACGATGTACGCGATCTCCGAAAGCTCTCGTAGTGAAAACCTCATGTAGCTCTTATCACGGCTCTCTTGCGAAAAAGCAAGAAGAATTTTGACAGCCCGTAATCAATTCTAAAGCGCTGTAAACTCCATAGACATCATCATCTCTCTCTCTATGTCGTTTTTTTGAGTAGACACCCTCTCGATGATTGTTTTTTCATATACGAGTGCATGTATGGATTTTCCAAGTGCATGTAAAGTTTCCCATGATTATTTCATCATGTTTAACACGCTGATTTATGCACACGATGTGTATATGATCACATGCGTGCATAAAAAGCACTTTTCGTTTCACGTCATAGAAGTGGTAGGAACATTGTTTTGGTCATAACTCACAAATCGTTATGAATCATCCCGAATCCTTTAAACCAATGATAAAACACATCATTTAGAACATTTTCTCTCTTGGGTGTCATGTGAAAATCATGCATGAGTTAAGAGATATGGTCAGAAAACAACTTGTTGCCCACTACACAATCAAAATTTTAGACCCCAGGCTCCTTGGAGAACCATTATATAGATTCACCAAATTGGCAAACCCACTTATCCAATTGAACATCTTGATTAAACTTGATGATAAATGTATTTAGATCTCCGTTATCACCTTGGGTATGGGAGTTATTAACCATTCCATAACCGGGTTTACCTACGCATGTAGGGGTGCTACCTAGGGGGAGTACCATATGGCGTCATGAGTTAACCGAGCTGGGTTCTTTTTTGTGAGTTTATTTCAAGTATTAGATGTCCATAAACTTATGTGAGGGTATATGGTTAGTCAACCCGAACCCCCATAGGTAGATATGAATAAAGTGACTTTCTTTTTGTGTTACTGTTTGTTGTATGAGTATCATATGGGTAAAGTGATGTGATTGAGTATTAGTATATATTATGGAGATGAGCTTGATGCATTGGTTTGAGGTCAAACTCTTTCATTTGCATGTTATGTGTGCTCCCGAAAATGGCAAAAAGTTATTTTTCACATATGTGTGAAGTTATGGTTTATGGTCGACCTAAGGGTCGAAGCTGTTTTGCATCATGATTATGGTGATGAAATGATATCACATGATGTATGGAACCTCATAGATAAACAAGGATACCTCATGTGCATGGGTATGATTGCTTTCCACCTTTCTAGGTTAAAACTAGCCCTATGTGCTAGAGAGGTAAAGTGTAGATATGATGCATCAACTTTGCACGATTAGATGTTGTCAAAATTGGATTTAGTTGCTGGTTGGACTTATTTTATGCATAAAAATCTCATGTCTTAAGGGCCATATATGTGGACTCCAATTGACTGCAGTGGATATGTCAAACTCCAAGTGTGGGAGTTGGTTCAGTGTGAATATGATTTGTGGTTAAGGGCTGAGATTCCCTCATGGATTATGGTTGTGAATTTTATGTTGGAAGTCGGTGTGGCTCCTGGTTTTTTTTTTTGGATATGGTTATGCTGCCGAAATTTTTATAGCCATGTTACATTCTAAAGTGGTTCTGCAGGATTGGTTGTGCCTCACGGGAGTTGGGTGGAGTGTTCACCGTGTGATGTGATTGGTTGTGCGTTTTGCCGCATGTGTCGAAGGCCGGTAACTTGCATGTGCACTGTGTGTGAGCCTCAAAAGGCTACAAGCAAATAACTAGAAATTCCTAGCAAGCTCAGGAAACAATGGTGTGTCGCTCACCACTCAATGCTTCCGAAGGATCCTGTGTGCTGCGAAGAAGAAGGAGCCACCGTTGATGCCGCGCTCAACCGCCTCGCCACCATCGATGCCGCTACAATGCTCTCTCTCTCTCTCTCTCTCTCTCTCTCTCTCTCTCTCTCTCTCTCTCTCTCTCTAACATACACACCCGTGAGCACACGAAGGAGAAGGAGACAGAAATGGAGCAAGAGCGCTTCTTAGCTTGCACCTCCTAGAATGAGGATTTTTAGGTCAAATGGACCTTTTATAAGAGTTTGACCCATTCACACATGGGCACCATAGTGACTGGTCGTTGCAAAACTACTGTAAAAATAAAATAAGTGGTGCACCTCTCATTGGCGATCACCTACACACCTACTGGACCGATAAGCCCGATCCATGATTCAATCAAATAAATAATTAGGCATCCGTCGAAGGTGATAGGGTGTCCGTGAGGGCTAACATGCCCCACTTCTTGATGTAGATTCCATCCTCAAAAGCTATTGAGATGAAGCTCGTTCATCGAGATGGACGAGCATCCGATATTGAATTTCCTTAGCTTTGTTCAATCAGTGCAAAATCAACCAAAATTGGCACAATAATTGGATTCGCATATACAATTAAAGAGCATATGCAGTTGTATGCACACAAATTGATTGGTAACAGAATATTAAACAATTTGTCAGCAAAACACATTAAACTGTAATATAATCTAAGCAGTTGTAAAGATCAAAAACTAAACAAGTCTGGGGTCGCTAATTTAACAGTCAAGACGCACTAGAGATCAACTATTAATACCATGGACAAGCTTCTCAATTCTCTCTAGTCAATTAAGTTGTTTAATTGCGAGCAAAGTATTTCATGTTCAAGGGTTGACTAGAGGCTATGCCTAGAAGACCTTGTAGTTAAGCTACGATAAAAGGAATTGCTTATGAAAACATCACCTGAATTATTCTCTTTGTTTGACCCCCCAAGGTTTTTTCACATTGATTCAATTTTGATGTGTGTGCTTATTTTGTATGCCTTGGGCTTTTTTCTTTTCAAGGAAAAGCGCCCACACTGGGAACCTCTAGGGCTCTAGTACCATAGGCAATACATGTGAGTGAAGTACCAAATCATGCTGGGATTTCTCTTCTAGCTTAAGATTTTACATTGTGGCACTTTTGATTTTTTTGTTTGTTCGATTTCAACATTTCAATTTTGTAACTTTGGGGGGTCATATGACACTGTTACCCTCCCCAGACTCATCACACTAGCAGAACCCTTTATAATAATTAAGCTAAAGGTCAATAGAGACTAAGCCCACTAGAAAGCCCTAGTACATTGCACACAGTGCTGCCTAAAACGGATTAAGAACCTAAAGTAACCATTGATCATTAGGAAGGCATTCCCCATGGTATTAAGAGAAGATATCTAACGCCTAACTTGGTCCAACTAACTTAGTCAGAGTGCTTGATTCTTAAACCTAAACAAGGGATTATGACAGAAAATTATATTGAGTCTAATGTTTAATCTAAGAAAATGTGTTGAATATTGTGCTAATAATGACATCTAAAGCAGACAAACATGGATGCTGAAAAAGAAGACAAGATGCTATGATAATGGACAAAAAACACCTGTTCGTGTTAACACCTGTTCGTGTTGATGATCACACTCAATTCAAAGAGTGAATGAGAGAAAGATTCCATGAAGTTCAAAATCCTAACAATGGCAACGCGTTCCTATACACAATAGAAAACACAAGAAATACCTCTAGGAGGAACATCAGTGGGAAGAGGCACCAACCTTTATTGAACACAATCAAACAACATAAGGAACCCTAACCTAATTAGTTGCACCCCCCTACAGAGTCAACGGAACATGAAATTGAATAGATGGGCGGGCAGCCCTAGGTTTAAACCTCTATCCTTGTCATCATCGAGAAAAACAAAGTCATCATCTGTGAGACCATATGTGTCATCCGCGTAATCATATAACTCTTCCTCATCATTAGAGGCACAAATTTTCACTAAGAACATCACTAGACATCTATAGTCATCTTGGTCAAGAGGGTAAGCTTCTGCAATCAAAGAGACGTCCTCTACTAAGTATGGATCAGTCGTGGTCAAGAGACGTATCAACCATTCTAATTCCTCAAAATTCTTCTCACACGCTAGCATATCTACCAAATCCCATTCACAGGCAATCATCAGGTAGACTATGTGAAACACTTGTGAAAAGTAAAGAGGATACCTCTCACCCAGGGTAGGAGTTGATAACTCTAGAGTACTAGCCATATCTCTACACACAGATAGATTTTGGTTAGAGTGCAAATATTATAAGGGTCATGTCAAAAGGTCGTGTCCTTGTGCATAATGCGTCATTATGAATTTGTAGGTTTCCAGATGTTTGTTTGGTGGCTCTTGCTCTTTTACTTTTTTTTTTCCTTGAGTATAGGGATGTTTCTTACAAGGCTTCTGTCTTTTAGCACTAGCTATGGTCGCTAAAGAAGCTTTAGGGACCCACTTGTATGTTTTCTTTGTTATATTAGGATGAGTCTTGTCAGAAGCTATATGCATTGCTTGTAGCATATTTAAGGGTACGAGAATTTCATCCCCCTGAGGTGTTACCTGGGTCATCCCCCTATTTCCCCAAGTGTCTATGGTTGCTGCTAGGTGGACCCAATCCACATTGTTCGACTCAGTTATCCCAAGTAGTACATCCATATAAGTAGAATATTCCCCAACATCAGTGTCTGCTTTACACGTGTAACAATACTACAAGGGGGATGAGTGAACTGTGGTGTCAGATCTATGATCAATTATAAACCTGTTTCCTAGAGGATGTTCTCGACCAGTCACAAGATCCACTCGAATGACAGAATCTTGGAACTGCAAGTAGACATGGTTTCTAGACCAGTCATGCACCATTTTTGCTTCCCTCATGAAAGGACGTCCTAAGATCATCTCCGATGCCGTAGTGTGTTTGGATAAATCCATAACAATGAAGGTATTCCTTATTTTATGTCCAAAGACCATTGGCCATCTTCACTACTATGGTTGTGGTCGCAAGGTGAGGTCTTCCCATAGTTTCCCAGCAATTTTTAGTCACAATGCTAACCCCAGTGACACCATCAAGGATTCCCTTCATAGTTAATCCCTTAGTAGTGATTGGTATGGTCGCATTGGATTCATCACCCTCAAAGTATTGTCCCAAATTGTTAACAGGTATTTCTATAACAAGGTTCTCATATAGGTTGGGTTGTGGATCTAAGTGTTCCTCCTCTATTGACATCTCCCCAGCTCCATCCATATGTGCAAATTGTGGTAGACCAAACTTTAATTCTCCATTGAGGAAGGCTCGAAGAGCTGAGACTAGCTCAGGGTCTTTATATAGTTTGGACATGATGGTGGTTCTAACTTCTGAAGACATGAAATCCATCAATTGCGGCAATGTTTAACGACAACTTTTGGGCTTCAGTCCCTTGACGTGGGGAAGATGGGATCTCCATTTCTTCAATAGGATCAAGTAGTCCCTCTGTAAACATTCTTTCCATCAAGAAGTGAGTACGCCCACTTTCCCATGACTTTAAGTCACTTTCTTCTTGGATGACACTAGGTATGGCTAAGGTTCTATGGACTTGGTGAGGTTGTTGTTGCATAGGGAAAACGGTGTCTGTAATCTGGATCTGCCTAGGTGCTGGTTCTAGATCCCATTGGGTATCTTCTACCAAAATCCTTAATTGCTTGACTCGCTCAATCTCCTCTGTAGGGTTTGGATAAGTTCCTATCTTCTTCTTGGATCCTGGCCATTGTGGCTCATAAAGATCTTCCTTGTTGGTTTCTATCTTCGTGGTCGTTTTGGTCTCCATGGTTTCACCTGAATTATAATCCTCTTCAGCGTCGTTCATATATACGGGGTCGTCACGAGTCCCTATGTTGGTCTTTGAAATGGGGTCTGACTTCCCTGCTTTTTGCGATCTCTTCCTTGGTGTTTTCTTCTTTTTCTGAGATTGGGCAATTGATGCGTGTCTCTTTCCTCAAGAATATAATTTTGTTTTTTAAGCATCGATCGTGTGAGTACGTTCATTGGTACCACATGTGTACTTTGTGATGGCTCCTTGGTAACTTCAATCAAGTTTAATGGCATGATCTTCGGTGCATTTGGATTATTTGGACATTGGGCAATCAAATGATCTATGCCACATCGATTACACATGAGTATCGGCATTGTAGACGTGCTCGCTTGATTGGTTAGCATTAGTGTGGTGTTCTTTTGTAGCCTAATAGGACACTCGGCTACATGATGTGGACCTCCACACTCATAGCATTGAAGAGGTGGTCTCTTAGCAGTGTGATTGATATTTTGGCTTCTTGCAGCAAGAGAAGCTACTTGATAGACATGTTTGACGTCCCCAATAGTCCTCCATGTAGTATTGTGGACTTTCTTCAAGCACATCCATCCCATAGGAAATATTAGGATCTATATCTTCCTCACATCCTTCCAAAGAAGCAATAGATGACTCACAACCCACTTGATTCACAGAAGTGATTCTCGGATGTGGTGGTTACGGTCCTAGCACTGGAGGTGGTAAGGGTGTTGTTTGAAAAACATTTTGGGCCCTAGGGACCATGTGTTGTGATGTTTGTTCAAGAGGTGGGGCCGGCATCAATGCAAGCACTCGAGGTGTGTCTGTCCATGCTAAGGTTGGTCTATTGGCCATCGCGCACTTCAATACTATGAAATCCTTAGCTTGATGACCATACCTCCCACATGCATTGCAGTTTCCATCGAATTTTACTCTAAAAGTAGGGCATTCACTAGTACTATGCGGTCCATAGCATAATGAGCACCATTGTTTCTCCCTTCTTGGATACGTATGATTGTTTTGCGGAGCACGATTGTCTCTAAGACTCTCTTGAATAGCCTTGGTGAGATCTGCTAAAGTCATCTCAGATATATTTGGCTCCTTAGCAATAGGCTTTAGGGTCATTGGCTGCTGATGCCCCGATGCTTGTGAGCTAATAGATTTAGGCTCAACAAACACTCCTTCTCCTTGAATCATTAAATTATCCTCCGGCTGGATCGCATTGGTGGTGACTGCTTCCCAAGTGGTGATACCTCTAATGACTAGGCCATTGTAGATATCCTCATGTCGTAACCCCCTAATGAATCTATCAAGCAATTGATTATTATTGAAGCGCTCATTTGAATTACAACAAGAATTCAAATGCTTCAAGCGACTAATAAAGTCTCTCACCGAATCTCCTTCCTCTCGTTGGGCTTTCTAGAGCTGAGAGGCTACACCCCAAAGCACTCCCTCTCGTATGTATTTTTTCAAGAACAGTCTCCTAAGAGTAGGGTAAATCGTTTTTTCTTCCACCCTTAGGGTTCTGTACCAATCCCCTTCCTTCCCACTTAATGTTAGGCTTAAAGAATTACTCTTATGTAGATCATTGTGTTCTCCTAGAGGATAGCATATTTGTTCAAACACTTCGATATGCTTTCTCACATCCCCGTCTCCACTAAATTTTTGTGTGAGCTTGGCTATTTGTATTGCCTTACTTCCAGGCTCTCTATCAGGCATGTTACGCATATTCTCAACAATAGACCGCCCAATAGCTTGATCAAATGTTGCCAAGTCACCTAAGTGAGCAGGCACCGTGGGTGAAGGCGCTCCAGAGACTACATGTGGAGTAAGTATTGGCATTGGTCTTGGCGCATAGGAAAGCCCTTGGGTTCCACGTTGGGTACGATGTTGTGCCATTTGGTGGCCCAAAGTTCATATGTGTGGCCCTAGGAATAGGAGACGTCGGATGTGACATGCTAATGCTAGCCAGTATAGTCCCATGGAAATAAGAACTTGGGTGTTGTGGTTGTGGAGCATAGGTAGTTGAAACAATGGGAGGGGTAGGGACTACATGACTGTGATGACCTATAGGTGCATACGATTGGTACACACTTGTAGGTACTATTGCAGGCATTGAGCTACCATGTAGCGGTGCTTTACTAACAAATGAGGTCCATGGCGTGTTTCTTGGCATGCATCATTGGGGTAGGCATGGTAGCCGTGGTGTCATCAAGGGAAATATGAGCTAGACTTGGAAAGGTAAAGCTATCACTTGTGGGCTCAGATTGCACTGAGACCCCTGGTGAAACAACATATGGGGGATCCATTAGACTTACCAAGGGAGTCTCCATTTGCGATAAGGTCGTTTGTTTAGCCTTTCCTATATCCAAGAATCTCATGAGACCCATTGAAATCATGTTGATCCGCTTGTTCTGTCTCTCTAACTCAATGACCCTATGGATGACCTCACAAACTCTTTTTTGTTGATCCTCCACACTAGTAGCACCCATTGTGGATTGCAAGACATCTAACCAACCCACGTGATGGGTGTGACCTGTGTCTAGATCGGTTAGAGTTCCTGTTTGTAGTTCGTACTCCCAGTTCTCATTTAAGAACGCTCCATCTAGGATTGAGGTGCTAGGGGTGTCCTTTGAGCTAGATGCAATGTTGCTTTCTAGGGGTTGGCCCTTAGCGGTTGCTAAGTCAGGAGCACTCGATTGCTCTCTTAGCAACGATAGTGACATAGGGGCTTTAGCTTTTAACTCTCTTCGTTGCTCCACCTTGCGTAAGCTCTCGATTTCCTTTTCCCTAGCCGCAGTGATATATGGCTCAACCTCTTGCACTCCGGCAAGGCTTCTACCATCGGGTAATATGACCTCGGAGGGAAATAACTCTGAAGAGTCAGGAGGTGCAGTCAATGAAGTATACGTGTGCACATTCTCTAAGGGCATAGTCTCTACGTTGATCATGAATGGAGAATTTACTTCTCCACCCCCCTCATCTACATCATTAGCTCCATGTTCGGAGCGAGTGGCTCTACTAAAGGTTTCCTTCAAGCGGCTAAGCACGCTTGGCCCGGACCGTGGACCCATGGCATGCATGTCTTGGCTTGAGCTATCGGGATTAGGTATTGGGAAACCCTCCATGACGTCGTAGTCAGAGGAAGAGTCACTAGCCGCTATGTTCAGGTCTTTGTTTGTACTGCCTTGGGTCCCCGCCGAGGGCCCGAAACCTAAAGTAGGTGGATATTGAGAAGTTGCATAAGTCAAAATTCTCTCTAGTTGCTCCGTCTCTAGCACATGACCAGAGCGCAAATGCATGTGCCTTTAGCACCCTACAAGCGTCGGCGAATAACCTCGTTAACCGCTTACCTTTTTTAGACGTCCGTTTTCACTCGTTTTCTTATGTTTTTTATTATTTTTGAATGATTGGTTTTTTTATTAAAATGTGTGATAACCCAAAACGAGTGTATCACTCAGAGGGTTGCGGTGTGCTTTACAGCACAACGTTCGGTCATCTGAAGCTTCGTTGGTCCTCAAAAAAACCAATTTTTAGCTACGTGTGAAGCTAAAATACGTAATTTTAAAGGACGGCAGAGGCCTAAGCCTGAGTGTGATCTTGGACTTGGGTCTGGGAGATATTCCCGATCCCGATCCTACCTTTAAAATTTATTTATTTATTTATTTTTATTTTTTTAAATTATTATTTTAAGGATAAGGTTGCCGCGGCCTGCACGAGAGCACAAACACACTCTACCTACCTACTTCCAACTAATACACCTACTGTTACACACTAACACACTCTATTTTAGCTCTCACATATCTACTTCCTACTTACTGTACATTACATTACACAGAACTAACAACCTTAATACTAACACCTTACACAGAGAAAAAACACGGTACCTTTGAAAACTCCATTAACAAAGAAATACACACTAGCAACACAAAATCCTTCTTCTCAACACACACACCCTCCTTCCTTACCTTTCCTACAATTGAAATTGCACCACAAAGGAAGCACAAAGTGCCATTCAAGCTTAGTGTATGGCATTCCCCGACAGCGGCGCCAAAAATGTGCGCGTCTGTCGCACGTGTCAATGCAAGGAACTTGCCGATACACCGTGTGCAAGCCACAAATGGCACCAAGCACACAACAAGCCTAAACTAGTAAGCTCAAAGATGGCGATGGTGTGTCACTCACCGCTCTACGCTTGTTGTCGTGGAGGATTTCTCACCGCGAAGAAGAGGGAGACGTCACTACGCTGTGCTCAACCGCCTCGCTGCCGTCGTGCCGCGGCAATACTTGATCGCACTCTCTCTCTCTCTCTCTTACGTACACACACACACACAAGGAGATGAAGAAGAAGAAGATGGAGATGGAGCAAGAGCACTCTTCAATTGCACAAATGAGAGAATGAGTGAATTTTAGGTTTAGTTGACTTTTATATGAGCTTGCCCCATTCACACTTGGGCGCCCATGCTTAGCCAACTAATCCCTTGAATGTTCCAGTTAGAGTGTGCCTCTCATCAGCGACCACTCTTACCCTTTTCCTATTAGACCGACAAGCCCGGTACCTGACTCTACCAAATAAATAATACAATGTCCGTCGTAGGTGATAGGAATGTGCGTGAGGGTTAACAGGGATTCTCTGTTTTTTTTTGTACAGTACCACGTGAGTGTACAAGAGGGGGGTTTTGGATTTTTTACATAAGTGTATACAATAGGGGTAGCCCCTCATTATTTCATACTCATAATGTACTTTGTGGGAGGGGGGGGTACATAGGGGCTACATACAACTACCTAGGCCACCTTAAATAGAATGGTTTTATTGAACGAATTAAACTAGTACACGGGTAATACACTTACTAAACACATACCACTATCTAGAACTCTCTTGTTCTCCTCCATATCTTGCCTCCAAACCTCATCCTCTTTCTACCCTATTGTGTTCTTGAGGTTGGTTGTTTGATGTGGTTTTTTGAGAGGATTGGGGTGCTATGATTCTAGTTGACCTATAGAGAGCCATGTGGGTGTTGTTGAGTGTGTTCCTTTTTCCCTCTTCCAATGTAGCTACATAACACACATACATGATTGTAATGAGTGTAAATTTTCCTAAATATTAGTGCATTGTCATCTTCATGTTTATAAAGAGGTTCTGATGATGAGTATAATTGCTTGTAATTTCAGTAACACTAATATATAAGTATTGGTCATGTCTTCAAGAAGATTATGATTGCCACATTTTTTCTTTTTCCATGATTGTTTTCTTTAAATGTAGGTGGGTATGGAGAGAGACATGGGTATGCCTGGCATATTGTCATACAGTTTAGGAGTTTTTGGGCTTTGTAATAGCAAAAGGTGGAACAACATACTTCTTTTAGCAATATGCCACTACTAATGGGTGCTGACAAGAATCAATCACTGATGAACGTGGTACCTGTGAAGCGGGCTAGTTGTCTACCATGAGGGGGGGGGGGGGGGGGGGGGGTGGCTAAGTGTTTGCTTGAGTTTGGTCTTTTTTATGTGGCATGGTCCCTTTTTAGAAACAACATATAAGTATGCAATTTGCCCTAGTGAAAAAGTAGTGCAGAGAGTCATCATCCTTGCCCCTTCTCGTGTGGACTCTCTTTGTTGATTTTGCAAATGGAATGTATCTCACACATCATTCAACGAGAGTCTAAGGCTCCATTATTGCAGTAACTTGATATCCTCGCCACACTGGTCAACATGAGTATGGTGCATGTAGGTGAGAGCCACAAGACAAGCACACAAAAGAAGAATCAAAGGGGACCTAGAGCTCAAAAGAGTGTCAATAGGAATAGTAGGCTTCATCAGCAAGCAACATAGTATGAGGCAGATGTGGCCTACACAACAAGCAGTGGGCGCAAATGCACCAAGTAAATAACCTTTTTTCTCAAAATATAAAAAACACACACAAAGAATGTTTTAGAGGGAAATTGAGCATATTATTTTTTTTTTTACAATATGCCCAAGATTCCACTTTTCCAAATTCCTACCTTCAATTTTAAATTTTGGAGCTAAATTTCAAAAATCAAGTTTAGAGATAAGTTTGTTGGCGGGATAGACGTCCCTTGTTTGTGAAATGAACCCATCTAGGGTTTTATTTGTGCATGACATTGTATAGTGTGAAGCTCAGGTGAACGGATCTATGGCGGGCGTGAGGCTTAGGTGCGAGGGCATGCAGATCTTAGGGAAGCGTCTCTCTACAAGCTACATGAAGGCGTCATCCCCTGCAAACTCCTTTTTACTACTCATGGTGGCTCTTAGACTTTTGGTG
Source organism: Adiantum capillus-veneris (assembly GCF_014529385.1). NCBI lineage: Eukaryota > Viridiplantae > Streptophyta > Polypodiopsida > Polypodiales > Pteridaceae > Adiantum > Adiantum capillus-veneris. Next base: position 120,373,715 of record NC_140954.1, read on the forward strand.
ACCCAACTCTCCCCCTATTGCACCTTGCAGGCCGCCCCTTCACATGTCGTGCATACTATAATGATCATCATCCCCTTGTAGCACTACCCATTGTATGCTCATGGTGGTGCCCCCTTTCACTCCTTCCAGTGCTTACATTGCCCTTCTGTCATGTATCCTTCTAGAACCATCGCTAATAGCGTCGCTACGAGAGCGTCGCTATATGCGTCGCTATAGGCGTCGCTATATTCATCGCTATAAGCGTCGCTATATAGAGACGCTCATAGCGACGCTCATAGCGACGTTTACACAGAAGTCTATAGCGACGCTCATAGCGACGCTACAGAGCCATAAATAGCAACAGTTATAGAGACGCCCGAGAGAAATTTTTTTTGGTGACAGGGCATTGAATGCCCTGCCACCCATCAACCATATTGTACTTGATTCACTTTTTAAAAAAAGTGCAAGGGTAGATAATAGACCCAAAATAGTCACCCACAAGACGCATTGTTTGCAAAATTGACAAGCGTAAAATTGACAATTGTACACATCATAGGCAAAATGAATTGATTGACAAATTTAATAATGACAATTGTACAACATCATAGGCATAAAGAATTGATTGGCAAAATGAACTGCGGTGACAAATGTAATAATATACATGGTTCAAAAGACGTATAAAATCCGTCTCATGATACATAAGCTATGAGAAACCCTAAACTAATGCTCTAAACTGACGTCGTCTAGTCAGACGTCTCATCGCGTCCAAGCGGCGTATCTGTCGGATTCTGCAAAAAAAGACAATAAGACAGCTTTCAGTAAGTATAAACATATAACGACATTTATAAAACAATACAAAAAATAGAAAAGAGTAAACCCTAATACTAACCATGCCGCCACAAGAACTGAGAATGTCCATCAAGGCGTTTAAGCCCTTCCTGCCTGCGTACTCGCGCTCGTACGGTGTGGGATCACGTCCTGTCATCGACCACTGTCAAAACATACAAAGAATTCATTATGTTAGAATTAAAAAACTCATAAACCCTAAACTATTGAACATAAAGAGCAATGCGAAAACACTTACAAAATCGGCCTCAAATGATGCCCATCCACCGCTCCCCAAGTGGTGCGAGCTCCCTGCCTCTACTCGCGCTCTGGCTGCATCCTTTTGTTGCTTCCACTTGTCAGGATTCTCGCGCGCTGCTTTCTTCGCATTCTTCCAATCTTCTTTGGCCAGCCAATCTGGCCTGTTCCACCCATGCTTGATTGCTTTTTGCACTTCGGAACGCTTGTGTTTGCAGTATTCGTGCATTCGAATCTTCATCAGGTCTTCATTGAAGCGCTGATCCCGTGTTGGAACGGAAAACTCATCATGAAGTATGCTGATGACTCTGTTTTTTAAATCACTTGGTACTTCACTCCATTTTTTTAGTATGTAGTGTCTAAACAGCTGAGAGCAAAGACCACGCATGCGCGAGATCACCTTCTTGCCGTCATCATCCATGATGATTCCACCGCTGAAGTCGACGGAGTAAGGCAAGCCCTCTGGCCGGTGACGCGTGAACCTGGGTGTCTCGGCAGGGGTCTCTAGCGGCGTGTCAATGGGGGTACGGACGTCAGGTGTCTCCACCGGCGTCTGGGCACCGAAGCAAGGAGTGTCGAGTGGGGTGGCTCCTGGCGGAGTAGGTAGAGGTGTGTAGCTGCTAGGAACAGTCAGCCGTGCAAAACCTGGCGTAGATGGCGATGCTGTGGCTGGTGTGGGGGCGGGTAAAGAAGGGGAGGGTAAAGAGCCTCGTTGAACACGAGGCGGTGTGGAGGCATCGGTGGCGGAATCCCCACAACAACCGCCACCGCCACCACTAGAGCGCCGGTGTCTAGACGAGTGTGAAGCTCGTCTCGTCGACGCCGAAGCTTCGGAGCGCGCCGAATGCTCCGAAAGAGAGGGAGATGCGGATGGAGTAGGAACGCACAATGATGCGCCTGAGCGATGACGCTCCACGTACCACTGTCTCTGCTGCGGTGACAAAGAAGAAAGAAACTCCTCATCATCCATACCTGCATTAAACACACGAATATTTAAACTTAATATTGAATGAATAGAGTAGACAATGACGCAAAGACCATTAAATACAATGACGTAATGACGCATATAAATACAATGACGCAATGAATTGAGTGATAGAAGAGGCAAGTCGAAAACTCAGAATTTTGAATCAAAAGATTTGAGCGCGAGTAGAAAAGAGCGTTATACACCATGGAAGGTACTTAGAGAGCCAGAGCTTTTACAACACAGAGCAAAATTGTTCAAATACAATATTTGTGGCTTTAAGAGATCTCTCTCTCATCCTCGCATAACTCAGCATAACTTCCTATATCTATATAGAGCTCTCCGTTTAAACACATATCCTCTGTTTCATTTTGTAGCTCCTCTGTATGCACCCCATATAGAGTAGTAGCATCTTGATGCTCGTCTGGCACCACCGCAGCGGCTTCTGATTGAGCATCTTCTCTGATCTCCTCCATTGATGCCATTGTGATTGGCACATGGTAGCCTTCATACGTCCTTGCACTACGAGGGGCTACCTCTATGACGTACCACCAGTTTGATGTAGACTTTGTAGGATGAAATATTACCTGCCAGAGCCACATAACTTACATGAGAGCTTTCAAGCACATAACTTGTAAAAGGCTCTCGTTAACTATTTACATACTTACTTGTTCACAATGCTCGGGTAGTACGAAAGTGTCTCTTAGGTCAGTCCATTTCTTAGTAGAATCCACCTCAAGAAAACCAGACTCTCCTCTACGCACAGTAGCGTTGCGACCCTCCATGATTATCTTGAACCATTGCACGTCGAACAAGTCGACAAAAAATCCTCTGTAATCGATCCTCAAAATCTCTTGCAGCGTGCCGAAGTAAGTGAGTTCCGCCACCACAGGATCTGCATCAGAGGAACGTCGTCGACTAGACTGTTCAAATTTTTCCATGATTCCACAATCTTGAGTAAAACGCTTTTTGTCGATTCGTTCCACCCTAAAATGTCGACCTTTACACCATGCTGCTGTGTATGACTTATACTACAACGAACAAAGATTATGAGTGGCCGTTCAAACGTTTAGAAATAAAGTCACTAGCTAGTCGTACATTGCAAACTTACCTTGGTCGCGCAACCCCAAGAGTACTCCCACTCTTCCTCAGTCACTTCGTCACCGCATTGTTGTGCGCTTTTCAATTGGTTGTGCAACCATCTTAAGCTCATGAAGGTTGGTAGGCTCTCCAGAACCGTCGGATAGTGCATCGGTGGTCGTCTTCCCCGTCTCCACTCGATTCGTGCCCTTTGTCGCTCTTGCTTTGCATCCTCATATTGTGAAATCCACTTTTGCATCACTGGATTGTGAAGCATGCAAAATTGGTTGATTTTAGCCTCTAGATCTTCCGTCATCTTCTTCTCAACACCGAGATTGCACATGACAATCCCAGATATGCGCTCATCATCTATGGTTCGCCATAGCGTGTCCCGGGCTTTATCAAATCCATCTAGCCACTCTCCAATGTACACTAGGGACTCTGATACTAACCAACCTTCTGCCATGCTACCCTCCGGATGTGCCTTTTGACGCACATATCCCTTAAGCGTTTTCATGAAACGTTCTAAGAAGAACATCCATCTGGAATGAACTGTGCCCGCTATTTCCACCTCATCAACTATGTGAACAAGAAGATGCACCTGAATGGTTAGCATGGTAGTAGGAAAATGTTTCTCAAACATGCACACAAGCTCCGCAGCATTTAGTTTGGCGAATGGTATGGAGTCTACGTTGATCTCCTTTTGTAAGATCCATTGCACCAGCTTTGCAAGTTTGTAGATTGTGTTACGGATGTCGAGAGACAAACATCCCTCAATGGCAACCGGTAAAATAAACTGTAAAGTATGTGCAGCAATGATATTAAAGTCCACATTTTATGCAATGATATTAAAGTCCACTATGAACGTACCTGACACATTTTATGCCAATCGTGTGACTTCAAACCGGTAAGCTTTCCTTCTTTAGTAAAACACGTTCGGAGCGAGTGCATTATGCCAGTGGGGGTCCGCAAAGATCGAATGGTCTCTTTTACTTTGCGTTCTTGGGCTCCTGTGAAAATCCATGGTGCTTTAGGGAGTTTTATCGATCCATCAGACGCTGTTTGCGGCCAATATTGCTCCATACGATCCACATTTCTAAGGTCAACTCTGGCTCCCAAAGTATCTTTCTTGCCGGTCAGATGGTCCCATAGTAGATTACCCACATTCTTGAATATGTGCATTGGATCGAGCAAGTGATTGATCATGAGTCGGGGCCAGTATGGTAACTCGTACCATAGAGATAGTCTCTTCATCCCTGGAGGCAATCCTTCATCGCACATCTCCTTCTGCTCTAACCATGCTTGTGCAGACATCCTTGGTGGCTCTCTTCCCAAAAAGCCGTCACGTAACACATGATTCTCTGGAAGATACGCTTGATGACCTTCGTAGATTTGCTTCTTCAGTGAGGGCGCCCTACGTGCATTCAGTCTAGGTCCACATGTGACACATGCTCTGTATCCGCTTGTTTGAAGCCCTGCATGTATACACATGATAATAGATCAACTATGGGAAAAAACAAGATTTACAGTGTCTGAGTGAGGAGTGTCAATAGATCACCTGAGCATTTTGTTAGCCCGGGATAGTCATGCATGGTCCACATTAGAATGCCTCTGATCAAAGCATTCCGTCGTCCTGTGTGTCGGCTCATATCCACCACCTCTATGCCAATCCACAATTGTTGTAGCTCTTCCAATAGTGGATGAAGATACACATCCATATTCCCCACTTTATATCGCCCTGGCAGAATCAAGCTTAGCCATAGGTGCCCCTTCTTCATAGTCAACCACGGGGGAATGTTGTAGTTGACGATGACAACGGGCCATACACTATAAGATGTTGATCTTTGACCAAATGGATTTACGCCATCCATAGCCAGGCCTAAGCACAAATTTCGAGCTTCCCTGGCAAAATCCGACCATGTTCCATCTATATGTTTCCAGGCTGCGCAATCTGTAGGAATTCGTAGCACACCATCCGAAGATTTATTCTCCTCATGCCATGATGCTAGGGCGGCCATGGACTTACATTCGAAGAAATGCTTGATGCGAGGAAGCAGAGGAAAATGTCGCAAAACCTTTTGTGGAATTTTTGTCCCGTGGAGATCTACTCGATATCTTTCGGAATCACATTTCGGACACTTCTCCATGTCTATGTATTCCCCTCCGAAAAGAATGCAGTCATTAGGACAAGCGTGGAAAATCCATCCCCAAGTTTCGCAAAATCTTTCTTGCTTCATCTCGGGAATCTGGCATCACATTGTCAGCTGGTAGTATGTGCTCTTTAAGCAATCTACACAACATAAAAATACGATACAGTCGTGTAAAAATCTATCAGATCATTATACATTTAGACTTTTATTAAAGTAAACTAATTGTAATAGATCACCTGAAAAGCGCTGTGACGCTAGTGTCACTCCATCCAAACTTTGCCTGCATGTTGAGAAGAACCAGGAGTGCTTTCAATCTAGACATACGTGCTCCATTATACAATGGCGTATCGGCTTCACTTTTCATATCATCATAGATAAGCCTTTCTGAATCCATGATCGTCTCGATCATTTCATCAATCTCGGGCTCAAACATTGCCTCGTTGGGAATGTGCTCTGCATGATCATCCCCCGAGCTGTCAGAGGCTACATCTTGTGGCCTCACATATGCTGCTTGACCAAAGCGCCTGTGAACACGTCTATTGGGTTGCAAGATTGCTGCTTGTTGGCCAGCGTCAGAGTCCGACGAGTTATAATTGGCAACAACTCGATCTATAATAGATGGATCGAACTCGCCAAATTCGCGAACGTGTTGCAAAGAAACGCGTCTTGTCCGTCGCACAGCATGCTTGCATTGATTACAAGGACATAAGACCCTCGTTGAGAGATAGGTGTTTCGGTTGGACGGTCCCACATCCTCGTCACTACTCATAATGAGGATAAAAATCTTATAACCTGGACAACAAATTTAATATTCTATTGGCATTCTTCGTCTTATCTCTCTCTCTCTCTCTCTCTCTCTCTCTCTCTCTTTACCTCACATTCTCTAGTCATGTCCAATCCCCGCACACCTCGGTCTAGAGGTGCACGGAGATCAGAACCACCGGGTTATAATCTCGTCTTTATTGGTCAATACCTATATTTGTGGGTACAAGAAATCTACAGACCCACATCTACATGATACTGCATGTAGTGGACAAAACCCCTTTGCCTCTTCTCTAGCTGTAGCACTTCACAGCATCTTAACATCTTTTCACAGTAGATCTTTTCACTGTTCGTCTAACTCTAAACCCTAAACCGTAAGTAATTCTTGCGTGGACTCGATCTAACGTAAATAAGCGTAAATCTAAATAAACGTAAATCTAACTAAAAATAAACCTAAATCTAATTTAACGTAAGTCTACATCTAACCTAATCTTTAATGTCTTTTGGGATAGTTTCCTACGACGTTAAAACTCTCTTCTTTTTGTGTGTGTGTGTGTGGGTAAACCTAAATAAACCTAAATAAACCTAAGTCTAATCTAATATAACATAAATCTAAATCTAACGTAAATTATGTTATATTAAAAACAAAGAACTAAACTAACAGGGATTATAAGAACCTTAAAACTGATTTAACACATAATTTTTCACATAACTCGGCAAGAGTTGGCATTCTCATCACTAAAGATGTGAGAGTTAACTTCCGGCGGTGACGCTGCCTCATCTCCATCCACATCTGACGACAGCAATTGGCCCTTTAGACCGTTCTTGCTCTTGTTACTAACTTTGAAGTTGCTGTTGAATGACTAGAGGTTGTCTAGATGGTCATTGTGTCGGGGATGTAGTGACTCTTGCCACCCTGAAGATCCACCTTCTTCCCTATCTTTTGAAGACATTTCACCGGTACTTTTGGATCGACGGAGCCCACCATGAGTGAAGGCAGCAATACCCTATATTCCATTGAGGGCTTTCTTCACCCGCTTCATGCAGGCATCGCAGTCTATGGAGACCTAAATCTAATCTAATATAACGTAAATCTAAATCTAGCATAAATAAACGTAAATCTAATTAAAAATAAACCTAAATCTAATCTAATTTAACTTAAATAAACCTAAATCTAATTTAACGTAAGTCTACATCTAACCTAATCTTTAACGTCTTTTAGGATAGTTTCCTACGACGTTATAACTCTCTTCTTCTTGTGTGTGTGCGCGTGTGTGGATGTGTGTGCCAATAAAAAGAGATAAATGGTATAACCTTTCTATCACCCATGCCAAGTATGATAGATTGGTTATGCCATTTCCCTCTTGAATAATAGGTCTTGAGTTCAACTCCTCGTCGGCTAGATCTTTAGGTCTTTTAATTTTAATTAGTTTCCTACGGCGTTAAATTAGTTTCTCTCTTTCTCTCTCAATGTGTGTGCGTTTTTTTTGTTTATGCATGTTTTCTCTCTCTTTTCCTCTCTCAATGTGTGCGTTTTTTGTTTATGCATGTTCTCTCTCTCTTTTCCTCTCTCAATGTGTGCGTTTCTTGTTTATGCATGCTCTCTCTCTCTCTTTTCCTCTCTCAATGTGTGTGTGCATTCATTGTTTATGTATGTGTGTGTGCGTTTTTGTTTATATTTGTACTCTTTCTCTCTCTCTCTCTCTCTCTCTCTCTCTCTCTCTCAAAAACACTATGTGTGTGTGTGTGTGTGTGTGTGAGAGAGAGAGAGAGAGGGAGAGAGAAAGAGGGGAAGGGAACATGAGAGTGAGGAGAGGGAAGGAGCGTACCTTGGCTCTCCTTCCTCTCCTCGTGTGTGTGTGTGTGTGTGTGTGTGTGTGGAGAAGAAAGAGAGAGAGAGAGAGAGAGAGAGAGAGAGAGAGAGAGAGAGAGAGGGAGTGTTACCTGCTCTTGCTTGAGGGCGCCAAAAAACTCAGATCTGAGATCTGAGTTTTTGGGCGCTCTCTGTTATTTTTTTAGCCCAGCCGGCGTCGCTATGAGCGTCGCAAATTTACTTGTAAATTTGCGACGCTCATAGCGACGCCGGGAATTTTTTTTTTGAGCGTCGCTGTGTGAGCGTCGCTAATATGAATAGCCTCTTGTAGTGATTGTCAAGTGTCAAGAGTCAAAATTTTCTATTTGATGTATCCAAAGCACAAGTATGCAGGTTGTATCACTACAAGGCGCTAGCTAATTGTTAGGATTGTTTACGATTTGTTTGTGACTTGTATGTATTACATGGTGTCTTTGAAATGTTTCTAAGTGCACCTGTTTGTCTAGTCTTAACTTGTTTTTCTAAGTGCACCTGTTTGTCTAGTCTTAACTTTTGTGATGGTTGGAATTCTAGAGCTACACCTAAGCTTGGGCTAGTCATGCTTAATCTTGTAAGCACTTAGTTTTGATAAATTCTTACATTGACAATGTTAGTAACTTAGATTAGAGTGTATAGTCCATGTAGTGGATTGCTTGATATTTTCTAAAGCTCTTTCACGTCCAGTCAGAAACAGATGCACAAAGAAAGTAGGCTTGCTCTCCATTGAACCGTTGTGCATGTTTTGTGAGAGGAAATTTAAAGCAGGCCGAGGTAGTCACGGAGGAGTTGCTGCAAATGATCAAGTGAGTTGGAGTTCTCTGCAGATTTATGCATCATTTAGCTTCTTTTGTAAATTTCATGACATAGAATTGTACATGCGACCACTCAAAGTTTCAAAAGTACTTAGTAAAAGTACATGCGATGGTTGTTATCCTACACCATAAGGGTGTTGTAAAACAAGTGCATGTGCATTGTTATTTTCCTCCTATTTCTTATGTTGCCACATTCTCTCACACACCTAGACAAATATACATTGCTCGTACATTCCTTCTCTTGTCCGCAACGCAAGTCCTTGCTAGTGTCCTCCCTCTCTTCATATATTGGTTGTTCTTCTCCAGACCCTCTCTTGATTAACTGAGCTCTTCTATGTGATAACCTGCTTGCAAGAGTATCAATAGTGGAAAATGGGGCATGTCATTCATACTTCATGTGAAACTATGATCTCATTGTACTTATCATAATCTACAACTCTCACCACAAGCAAGGGACCTGTGAGGCCAAGCATCTCCAACTCGTTGATTGCTACATGTTGAAAACTTTCTCCTGACTACTCCAACCATAAATAGTTTGGTTTAGCTGGTCTTTAATGTCCATAGCACAAATATCATGAAACAAGAGCTCTTCTCAGTAATTTACATTCAAGATGGAAATAGGGTTAGTACATGCAAGGTAGGGGGGACTTGCAAATACTCAAAAACTCGTATGTAGGGGTTTATGTAAGTTATAAGATCTCCGTAGATAGGGGTTGGATCAATATGCATGGTTCCATATATAGGAGAGCTTTGGCTCAAGGGTTGCACGTAGGTGACGTCCCCTTATAGATAATAGTGAATCCCCCAAGATCAAAGGGTTTCTATGGAAGAACAACACAAAAGATATGTTTCCTTGGCAATTGGGAAATGGGAGTGGGTAGCTAGACCGAAAACTTGGAGAGGAATTGGAATTATTAACCTTGAAATACATGTAGAATCACAATGTGCTAAGGACTCAAGAGCAAATCAAAGTCAAGAATGGGTTGTGATGGCTTGGGGTATGGTTGACAAGGTGAGGCTCACCTCTAAAGGGGGCCCATGGAAACATGTGGAAGTCCATGACAAACTGATGGCACCATGTTGGGCATATTGGAAGCTAGGAGGGTGTACGGGTGAGAGAGTACACAAATGTATCCAAGTAGCCTCTTCACTAGAATGGGGGGAGACAGTAAGATATTTCAATAACGCAGTCACAAACTGGTCTCTTTGGTCATCGAAAATTGGAGGAGGCTATTTTAACAAATTTTGAAGAGAAATAGCCAAAAAGACTAACAACAAAGAAGTAAGCCATCTTGCACATTTTTGGGACAAAACTAGCATTAATTGGAAGTAGGCTGACCAGATTGCATCACAGTACAAGCTCAATGGAAATGAAAGTCTCTTGGTCCTAAAAGTGTTAGAAGATTTGAAAAATATCAATGTGCCAATCTATGAGGTCAACCTAGATTAGAAAGCCTAGCAGTGGCCTAGCAACAGTGTTCACTACCCCTCAGACAAAAGAAATATATTTGAAGTTAATGTACAAAAAGGATTGGTTTTATCCACTTAACAAACAATGGCGGTTACAGTGGACAAAGGCCAAGTGGGTGATGATCATAAGAAATATTTGGGGCCCTTACTGACCTAGCCAGGTTTTTCTTTGGAAGGTTTTTTGGGGTGTCATTCCAATTAGAAGAGAAGTCAAAGCCAAAGGAATTGGAACTTGTATATGCTCAGGGTGTTAAGCAACTATCAAAGACCCTTGCATCTCTTCAAAGAATGTCCGGCCACGATGGGCCTCGCGGGCAAAGTCAGCAAATAGGTTCATAGGTCTTGGAAGATCATATTAAGGATGATCTAGTCCTAGGAGGGAAGTCAACCAAGATTAATCAAGCAGCTCTTGTCGGAACTCAAATTGTTTGGTACTATATGAAAGGGGAAGGAAAAGCCTCAAGATGGCTAGTTTCATAGAAATTGTGAATGAAAGCAGGGAACTTATTTACAACATAGGAAAACTTAGGAACTTTGAAGAGTGGACAAAAAATTTAGCTATCTTCAGGAACCATGTGGAGATCTTTTGAAAAAACCCTCTCCTAGTCAATGAGTGGAAATTTGTGGCTGTAATGTACCTGATAAGTACCCTAGGCTCGGGATTTCTCCTTATTGATTGTAGAGAACCTTTTTTGTAACTACTCACATGAAGTGCTTGAGGGTTGTGTGTGTGTGTGTGTGTGTATATGTATATACATACTCACAAATGTGAGTTAAGATAATTTATATTAACCTGATAAGAATACAATAGCCCTCAAGCATAGCATGCACCTTCTTGAGGGGGCTAGGGTTCCATCAGAGACTTGTGCACAAAATACCTGCCAGATGAGTAACTCCTAGCCTCATGGGTGTTAGAAACATCTCAAAATATGCATCCATCCTTCATTTTTGTCCACTACTTCTCTTCTTACTCCTACCATGTGAATGAGCTCAATGCTTGTTCGCACAAAATCATCAAAGAGAACTACCTCTAGTTTTCCCTCAAAGACTTGAAGGTTCCTGGACTTCCATACTTGATTCAGGTAGCAGAATATGATATTTGAGTACATATCATACCGGCCTGCTGGCTTTGGATACCATGCCCTCCCAAGATCAGGTTATCCCTAAAAAAGGTGATCTTCTAAGTCCTTCTTGCACACTCTGGCAGCTAGACCCCGCGAAGTAGGGCACTTGCAAAACAGATGGAGGGGGTCTTCTAAGGCTGACCTGCAACTTGAGCAAGTGCCTGAGTCAAACCCTCTAGGTTAAACCTTAATCCTAGTGGGCAAAGCTTCCCACAGAACCTTCCAAAGGAATAACTTTATGTAGTCCGGCCCTTTAGTCTCCCAGATGGTAGCAACCCTCTTTTGCCAATGTTCTTCTGCCCAGTTCTTCTTCCAGATTCTATTGAGTTGGGCAAACCAATCAGCTTGGTACACTAGAACATTATATGTGCTCCGGGCCTTGGAAAGCGAGAACACTTTGTCTTTCGATCAATGTCAGGCTCTCCAATCTATTTTTGATCCACATACAATAGGACATGCGAATGTGAGCACATCGAAGAGTCTACTAATGAGAAGCCTTTCGTAGATCCCCAATTTATGTTCCATCACCATGAGCTCCCCATCCTTCCACCAATGTCATCCCGGAGATGCGAAAGCTTATGAACTTTAATATAACATTCCAAATCACCATTGTGAGTACGACAAAAGAAAGAGGCACTTTGAAATGAAAAGAAACCAACACTTTCGTTCTTGTTCTCTCTCTCTCTCTCTCTCTCTCTCTCTCTCTCACACACACACACACACACACACACACACACACACACACACACACACACACACACACACACACACACACACACACACACACACACACACACACACACACACACACACACACACACACACACACACACACACACACACACATGAATGTCACTTACTTCTTTCCATCCTAATCTTCTCGTTCCTCCATAGTTGTGAGATTCAAGGCTCAACTAACCCTAACCCTCAAACTTTAACACGTTACACAACTCAAGTACATTGATTGCCATGTTGATGAAGAGGACCAAGTGGTTATCCTACGAAAGGCTATTCCAAACAAAGACTGTAGCCAAATAGTCACAATCCTTAAGGAAAGACTATAGCCAAATAGTCATAGTCCTTAAGGAAGAGAATCCTCGAGACTAAGTACATGGGAAGGAAGTGTGAGCGGTGGGATCGACGTGAGGGAAGTGGACCACAAAAATAAAAAAGGCGCTCAATCGTTAGATCTGTCCAAGTTTAATCTAGAACATTTTTGTTTATCATGAAGATTTGTGTTTCCCCCCTTTGGAAAACCAAATACTTCTGCGTGTGTGGATAAGCCATGAGCCTCCCTCAGAGGCACCCAAGTTCAAATCACAAATCCATGCTTTTGAGCTGGCTTTTTATTGATCATCCATCGCCCTCGAGATTCCCTCCTTCAATCCCATATGTTGATCCCACTGCTCGGGGTCATTTAAACCCACGTGCCACTTGGTAAGCAAGAGAAGGACCCCATGCCACATACTCACGATGTTGTCAACTCCTTACAAAAGCATGAAAGAAAAAGGTCACATGACACAATAACGACATGCCTGGGGCTATCCCACCCCCTAACTATGGGACCTTTGTACCTCTTTTTTTATTTTCTATTAATCATTACCACTGTTCAAAATATAAAATAAAATAAAATAACGACATGCCGAAGTCATAAGGTATCCTGCTAGCTCCTTCATCTCTCTTCGTTGCCTGAATCTACTCTCTCTCTCTCTCTCTCTCTCTCTCTCTCTCTCTCTCTCTCTCTCTCACACACACACACACACACACACACACACACACACACACACACACACACACACACACAATGCCCGTTGCAAGTCCGCCAAGAGCTGGTGGACTTCAGCTTATTCCAGCCACCTTTCTCACCTTGTGAATTGCATTAAATGTCTTCTTTGCTTCAAGCTTGATAAAACATTTCCCATAGTTGGATGGAGCTAGAAAGCCTCTCTGATGCGGCAAAAACGACAGTCCTCTTCAATTGTAGTGGTACACGGAGACCTCTACATGGACACGGTTCCCACTAAGTACCAAAATAACTTTGGCTACCCTTTTGGAACCCAATAGATGATGTCATGTGAGCGCTATGAGTGCTTCATAGGCCCTCAACACAAATGTAGACGTCAAATGGCTAAGGCTAACTTTGCATGCAAGAAGGGCGGGAATTTTTTATCATGTGCACTCAGGTATTTTTCCTTTTTGGTATAGGCTAGTACACAAACCCATCTTCCATACGGGAGGAAGAAACATAATGGAGCTCCCTCTCCAAGAAAGTAGAGGTTGAGAGCCTACACCAACACTCTTGGCTATGGAGTGCAAATCCAACCAAGAGCCATGCTTCAATGCTTAAGCTTGCCATCTCCTTCTTCTTCATTACTATGATATTATGTATGCTAGCAACAAGAGTTATGATAAGTGAGGAACTAATTCTTTCTCCTACGAAATGTTTCTTCTTCCTCTTCCCTACCCTCATTCCCTGCTAGCTCTCTCCACCTTCGAAGGTGTTTGAGGTCTTGGGACTGAGGCTTGGGATAGCTAAAGCTTTCTTCAAGTTTATGTTATGTTTGTGATGCATGAAGCTTTCCATATTCATTGCATCACCTAGGTCACAAGGAACACAAAGACTGTATTGTAACAAGTCTCTCTTAATGGGAGAAATCATAATACAAATGCCTATTGGAGGGGGGACCGGCTCCACATAAAATCCGGTCCTCAACTGTTGTCGTGTTCTCTAAATTCTCTCTCTTGCAAAAGTATTGTTCATGCCAAGTTAACTAATTGCTATGATTAGGTTGCTATCTTCAATTATGTTCACCCGTTATGCTCACAAAGTTATTTCTCAAAAGTACTCTCATTAATTTCCGTTACTCTCAAGTTAAATAGGCCAATTCCATTACATGAATCATCTATTTCTTGTTTGGAAGGCTGTGAGAAAGATATGGACCCTAATATTGCCTATGGCATTGATGCACTTGAACAAAGTCCACAATACTACATGGAGGACTATTAGGGACAAGTAAAACATGTCTATCAAGTAGCTATTCTTGCGGCAAGAGGCCAAAATATCAATTACACTGCCAAGAGATCACCTCTTCAATGCTATGAGTGTGGAGGTCCACATCGTGTAGATGCATGTCCTATTAGATTACAAAAGAATGCCATACTGATGCAAACCAATCAAGCGAGCAAATCAGGCTACAATGTCGATACTTGTGTGTAATCAATGTGGCATTGATCATTTGATTGCCCAATGTCCTAATAATCCAAATGCACCAAAGATAATGCCATTGAATTTAATTGAGGTTACAGAGGAGCCAACACAAAGTACCAATAAATGTACTCACATGATCGATGCTCCAAGACCAAAGTTATATTCTTGAAGAAAGAGACACAACATCAATTTCCCAATCTCAGAAGAAGAAGCAAACAGGAAGGAAGAGATTGCAAAAAGTAGTAAAGTCAGACCCCAGTTCAAAGACCAACATAGGGACTGGTGACGACCCTGTACATATGAACGACGCCGAAGAGGATTTTGATTCAGGTGAAACCATGGAGACTAAAATGACCACTAGGAAAGAAACAAACAAGAAAGATCGTCATGAGCCACAATGGCCAAGACCCAAGAAGAAGAAAGGAACTTACCCAAACCCTAAAGAGGAGATCAAGCGAGTCAAGCAATTAATGAGTCTAGTAGAAGAGACCCAAAGGGATCTAGAGCTAGCACCTAGGCAGATCCAAATTATTGACACAATGTTCTCTACGCAAAAGCAACCTCACAAAGTCCATAGGCCACTAGTCATACCAAGTTTCATCCAAGAAGAAAGTGACTTCAAGTCATGGGAAAGTGGGCGTACTCCCTTCTTGTTGGGGAGAATGTTTACAGAGGGATTATGTGACTCTATCAAATAAATGGTGATCCCATCTTCCCCATGTCAAGGGGCTGAAGCCCAAAAGGTGTCATTAAATATTGCCAAATTGATGGATTTCATGGCTTTAGAAGCTAGAACCACCATCATGTTCAAACTATATGGAGACCCCAAGCTACTCTTAGCTCTTCGTGCTTTCCTCAATGGAGAACTCAAGCTACCACAATTTTCTCAGATGGATGGAGCTAGCAAGGTTCCAATAGAGGAGGAACACTTAGATCCACAACCCAACCTAGATGAGAACTTTGTTGTTGAAATACCTATTAACAAGCAGGGACAATATGTTGAAGGTGATGAATCCAATGCGGCCATACTAATCACTACCAAGGGATTAACTATGAAGGAAATCCTTGATGGTGGCGTTGGGGTTAGCATTGTGACTAAAAATTGATGGGAAACTATGGGAAGACCTCACCTTGGGACTAAAAACATAGTGGTAAAGATGGCCAATGGGACTATTGTTAAGCCTATTGGAATGCTAGAGGATCTCAAGATCAAGGTCTTTGAACAAAAAAATAAGGCATACGTTCATTATTATGGATTTTCCCAAGCACACTATGTCATATGAGATGTCTTAGGACGCCCTTTCATGAGGGAAGCAAAAATGGTGCATGGCTGGTCTAGAAACCATGTCTACTTGCAGTTCCAAGACTCTATCATTCAGATGGATCTTGTAACTGATCGGGTACATCCTCTAAGAAATAGATTTATAATTGATCATAGATCTGACACCAAAATTCACTGGGCCCCATTGCAGTATTGTTACATGTACAAAATGGACACTGATGTTGGGGAAGATTCTCCTTATATGAATGTTCTACCTGGGATGACTAAGTCTGACAATGTGGATAGGGTCCACCTAGCAGCAACCATAGACACTTGGGGAAATGAGGGGACGACCTGGGTAACACCTGAGTGGGATGAAATGACACCACTCATACCTTTAAATATGATAGGAGAAATGCATGTATCTTCAGATGACCTACAAGATGGAGGCTTGACTGACATTGGAACCAGTAGCATCTCAAAATACTACAGCCCGCACAATTTGGAGTCAGAATCATCAATTGAAATTGACTTTGAACACAAAGAATCTGAGTTAAATCTTGGTGCAAATGTGGGAACAAACCAGTCAAGGCCCAATGATACTAGATGACAATCTATCCAGGAGAGGAGAAGACACAAGTATCAATTCATCTAGTAACTCTTCACTAGGGTGTAGTCCACAACCCATTGACATCGCATAGCTAGAGGCTACAGAGAAGCCAAAGTTAACCCGTACCCTAAAAAGACGACAAAATCGTGAGTTAACTCAAAAACAAAAGGAAACAAAAAAGAAATCACAGTCCACAAAACAACAAGACCCCACAGACTTACACCCTGCACCTGATCATTTCAAATCCTACACCACAGAGGAACGTAAGTTTTTGTACACAAAGGCACAGAGCACACCTATTGATGGAATCAATAAAGTCTATGATGGTCCAATGATAGTTAAGGAAATAGAGTTAGCAGACCCCGGTGAGGAGTCCAAACCTATTTTCATTTCCCAAGATGTGACAGAGACTGAGGAGTATGTACTTAAAGAACTTCTCAAGGACTTCAAGATATATTTGCTTGGACA
This sequence comes from Adiantum capillus-veneris, assembly GCF_014529385.1. Classification (NCBI taxonomy): domain Eukaryota; kingdom Viridiplantae; phylum Streptophyta; class Polypodiopsida; order Polypodiales; family Pteridaceae; genus Adiantum; species Adiantum capillus-veneris. The sequence goes on from NC_140954.1 coordinate 120,390,538, forward strand.
TATCATGATATGAAAGGTTTTCCACCTTCCGTTGTGCAGCACATAATTTCCATGAATAGCATGGCTAAACCAGTCTAGCAACGACCCTACCCAATGAATCCTAAGTATGCAGATATTGTTCAAGAAGAGATTGAAAATCTTGTCAAATGCAAATTAATATAACCTATTGAGCACTCTGAATGGGTGTCTCCAATAGTTATTGTGCCAAAAAAGAATGGGAAACTCAGAGTGTGGATCTCAAGAAGGTCAATGTTGCCACTAGGAGAGACCATTACCCCTTGCCATATTCAAAACATGTGCTTGAAAGAGTTGCAGGGAAGGAAGCTTATAGCTTTTTAGATGGCTACTCTGAATACAATCAAATCACAATTTCACTAGAGGACCAAGCTAAAACAACTTTTATAACGAAATTTGGAGTGTTTGCATTTTGTGTTATGGCTTTTGGCTTAACCAATGCCCCTGCCACCTTCCAAAGATTGATAAACACTACTTTTAGGGAATATTTGAGGGAGTTTTTCGAAGCTTTCTTAGATGACCTTTGTGTTTATTATTCCTGGAAGGAACATCTATCATGTTTACAAAAAGTGTTTGAGAAGTGCAGATTGTATCGCATCTCCTTAAACCCTTTCAAATGTTAATTTTGGGTTAAACATGGAGTCATTTTAGGGCATATAGTGTCCAAAAATGGGATTTCCACAGATGAGAGAAAAATTAAGGCCATTTCCAATTTTCCACCACCTACAAACTATAAGGGGCTCAAATATTCATGGGCCATGTTGGTTATTATCGGCGGTTTATTTTAAACTTTACCGAGATAGCTCGCCCTTTGTACATTCTTCTTATTGAGTTCCACTGGACCGCGGAGTGTGACCATGCTTATGAGTCATTGAAAAAGACGTTGACTAGTGCTCCCATTTTATGAGTGCCCAATTGGAATGTAATTTTCCATGTGCATATTGATGCATGGAACTTTGCTATTGGGTGTGTTCTAGCTCAACCAGGAAACCATAAATTGGACTACCCCATTAGCTTTGCAAGTCGTCCATTAAATGATGCTGAGAGGAACTATAAAGTGGGAAGGTTTAGCTATGATTTATGCGTTAAAGAAATTTTGCTACTACCTTCTTACCAACAAGTTTATTTTCTATGTTGATCATCAAGCATTGTTGTATCTAGTTGTTAGGAGTTCACATCCCTAACAGGTATTAAGTGCAAGAATGATGCAGTGTAGAGAAAAATGAGAAAGGAGACTACAAATTACACCATGAAAACTGCAGACTATATGAACACAAGAGACCATGGCTAAGCAAGAGAAATTACTGATCTACCATGTATTCATCATCAATGTCCAACTACAGGCCCAAAGCAGCAGTACGAGTATAGGAAGACTGCAAACTGCCAACTGCCTATTAGTTATATCCGAAAATTGCTACTCGCCATGTGACCATTCGGGTATTTCCAACTACCTAGGCATAAAGACCTTGTGTAAACATGCTCCTAATGTTTAAATCTAAGACCTTAGTTAAAAGTCCAAAAAGATAAATGCCCTGACACATCAAACACTAACACCTGGCACACCCGGTGGGCAATGTTTCTCAAACATTGTGAGAACCCACAATATCCCTTGACAATACAAGCTTGAAAACCAAAATAAATTTCTTTTGGCTACTGCCCCTGAAGGCTTGAATCTTCAATTTTAACAGGATCTCTTGACTGCTCCTCCATATCCTGGGTAGCTTCAAGTAATGTAGCATCAATACCTGGATCTTAGACATTGCTTCAAAACTCTTCAGCAAAAGATCTTCTAGGTTCTGCTGATCCTCCGTATCATCAACCTGTATAACTGGAACTGTAACTGCAACTTCATCCTGAACTACTTTCTAAAGTGCATATTGAACTTCAATAGCAGTAATTCTTGCAGTCACCTCATCTTCAGTTTCTTTCATTGGACTCTCAGCATCCTCTGCATTGAGTATCTCATCAACAATAGACAATACTGGATCTTTAAACTGTTGTGGTCCACCTGCAACATCTGCTTCTTCAGCTGCAACTGCAACTGGAATTGTGACTGCAACTTCAGCTAACTGTACATGAACTTCAGTATCAATTTTCTCCATTATTGCGGTATCACCCTGAGAACTCTGTTGTTCAGGTTCATGATGTTTATGCTGATCCTCTTGCTTTTGTAATTGCTCAAACTGTTGTTTCAACTCATCATACTGCCTCTGTAGTAACAAATTCTCCTCTTCAGATTCTTCTTCTTCTGCAAAGATCTGATATGGATTACTGACCACATCATACACCATGACTTTCATTTTCTCCCAAACTCCCTTCATGTACTCATCATTTCAGTCTTCATTTTCTCCACATCTCTTGAATTGAGATACCTTCTACAAAGTAGAAAAACCTCCTCTTCTTCAAGTGATTTCAGGACTTTAGACCCATTTTCATATTCAAGTACATATCCAAATTCAGTAGCAGGTTCAGGTTCAGTTTTCCCTTCAAGAAGAATGAAGAAAGATTCAAGGTAGGATGCAAACTTTGCAACCATTAGACACTGCCTCTTGAACACATCCAATATCTTTGCATGTAGATGCAACACTCGAAGACCTGATTTAGACTCCGCATGCCAAAACAATCGATTTCCCTGAAAATCTTGATTCAGAAAAAACCAAAACTGGTTTGCCTCTTCATCAAACTGATCTACTTCTTCATCAAACTGATTTGGTTCAAGGCCTAAAAATAACAGATTGAAATCTCCTTTATACATAAAAAACACCACCAAGATGGCTTGCTCACATTTCTCCTTGAAAATAGAAAGAAATCCACTTTGTAGCTGCAACACTGTCCAATCAGTGATATCTCCCTAAAACTAAAAACTTTTGACTTCTGCTCCTTGAAAAACTTTCCTTATGTCATCAAGCATGAAGACATAAAACCAATGAGATATAAGAATATCAACATCATCAGCAACATCACATAGAAATGTAGAACCATCTTCAGGAAAACCCACTTCACCATCATCAAGGACTTCCAAAAGACTTGCATAATCATCAATCAAAATAATCTCTGTAGCATCAACAACACCATTCCCAACATTGATATCAGGATCTTGACCACAAGAAGAATACAAATCTTCAATAATACCATCAGGAAACTGAACTTCCCTAGAAAAAGTTTGACTTCCAATCGCCTTGACTGAATTTGTAAAAGCACCAACATCATAAAGATCATTGATAACAACATCATCATTCAAGAAACCTTCTCTAACATCAAGATTTGAAGAAGACTCCATATTATTGATTTGAGTAAGATGAAGCTTCAAGTCCTCAGTTTGATTATCCTTATCCAAAACAACTTGTTTAAGAGCATCATGAACTTCATGACAATAAGAAATATGCAAGTCGGCTTCAGTTTGAACCTGGGAAATCTCCTCCATCAATGATGTCTTCTCTTCTTGAAGTTGATTGATTTTGGAAAGCCATTCATTTTCTGCAACCATGCTTGAATGCCTCTCATTCTCTAGCTCTAATGAGAGATTATTGATCATCTTCCCTTGAGAAAGAAGAAGACTTTGAAATTTAGCAAGTTTAGGTACATAACTTCTTTGCAAATCAGTAATCTGCGGATCAGGGACCTGAATTATGAAACTTTGCAAATCAGGGACCTTCGGTATCAAAACTGGTAATTCACGGATCTGAAATTGAAGATCCTTGTCTTCACAACTTGAATAATTCATATCCGCTCTTGGAAATTGTCTTCCAGTCTTCAAAACACCAAAAAAATCTTCTCCATCAACACAAACACCTTCCAAGCTATCACCTGTGGAATAATCTTCATCAAGATACATCAAAAACTGATTCATCACATCATCCTCATCAGTAGCACACATTATGTCTTTATCTATCTTCAGCTCTTCCACTTCATTACACTGAAATCTGATGTCTCCCTGAATTTCAACCTCTTCAAGATTGATGTCAAATGTTGGTCTATGGGTTTGTATGGGATATTGGTGGCTTCTCTCGCTCACTCCCACTTGTCTTCCCTTCTTCTCAATCAATAATTTTTCTTTTGGGAAATTCGCCTTCTCTTCCTGCAAAGAGGTGAGCCTCTTCAATGTGAGGTTTGGGGATAGCTGGCAATCCTCCTGGCTCCTTTGGCTAATGAGTTGCTCCTGGCTTCCTCCTTCTTCCTTCATCATCTTTTGGACTATATCTCCCTTGCATTGAAAAAAATATCCTTCTTGTTGAATCAAATTCTTCTCTTCACTAATCTGAGTATCTACAACTTTGAGAACATCAAAATCAGGTTGAAAAACTTCAGGTGCTGAAAATTCAAATTCAGGCTTTGGAACTTCAGTTTTTGAAACTGCAAGTGCCTGAAAAACTGTTGGTACTTCAACATTGTGCAAACCCTTGAGTCTATTTGGAGTGTGGTTTTGGGATACTAAGTGCTCCTTTTGGCTTCTTTGGGTCTCAGGATGCTCCTTTTCTTCTGCCCTTTCCAAAATCACCTTCTTGAATTCTTCAGGTTGGCTTTGTGCTTGAACTTCTTTCATTGATTTGGGACTTACAACAAGTGCATCTGGAGAAGTTAAACATGATTGTACCTGATTTTTCCCAACCATGGAGAACATTAAGGTTGTAACTCACCACTCATCATCAATTTCATCTTCCTCCTGAAACTGATCTTCATACTTCTCTGTCAAGCCTTCAATTGCTTCTTGTAGCACCTGTATCCTGCGCATACTAGAGCACGACTTTCTTCTTTTTCCTTCACGACCTTCATGCCAGTCTTCTGCCTTGTCAAGAAGATTAGAAAAATCATCCAAATCCTCTTGTGCATCACGTAGTTCCTCATGATCTGATGCATCTAGAAAAGATCTGACAATCCAATACAACTTCTTGCACAATTTATGCGTACAGTATTTGACACATACATCTTCCTTTTGGCAGGGCTTGCACATGTAAGGGCATTCCTTTGTGTGGTGCTCATACTTGACATATTGCACACTTTTTCTTCTTCTTCTTTGCCATTAATCACACCTCAAAAGAATAGAGAGAATTTGTACCTCTTTAAACCTTGAAACTGCTTAAACTGCATTGCAAACTGGAATACTTGAAACTGCAACCTGTAAATTGGAATTTCTAAAATCTGCAACCTGTAAACAGTTGAACTTCAAATTGCAAAATGCAAACTACAGATTGCACATTGCCTGAAACTGCAGACTGCAAACATGAAACTGTGTGCATAGAAACTGTCAAGAACCCCTGTAAACACCTGCAAATTGTCAACAATTGTAATTTTGATTTCCCTTGGCAGATTCGAGAAGAAATTCTCCAGAAAATTTGATGTATACTCCTCAAACTCTTCCTACAGGGTTGCAGGTGGTCGAAGTCGACTAACATGTCAAGAACCTCTTGAATTCTTAAGTGCCATATGCTTCAGGTTGAATTCGAACCATTTGCAAGAACCACTTCAGAGAGAAAGTGGCGGTTAGAGCACGAGAAAGAAACTTCGCATCATAACTGACTCATGATTTGCTTTGAGATTACTGTAACTCACTCCCATGTTAATTAGGACACGCACAACAGGATTGCCAAAGTGTTAGGGGTTCACATCCCTAACAGGTATTAAGTGCAAGAATGATGCAGTGTAGAGAAAAATGAGAAAGGAGACTGCACATTACACCATGAAAACTGCAGACTATATGAACACAAGAGACCATGGCTAAGAAAGAGAAAGTACTGATCTACCCTGTATTCATCATCAATGTCCAACTATAGGCCCAAAGCAGCAGTACAAGTACAGGAAGACTGCAAACTGCCAACTGCCTGTTAGTTACATCCAAAAATTGCTACTCACCATGTGACCATTCGGGTATTTCCAACTATCTAGGCATAAAGACCTTGTGTAAACATGCTCCTAAGGTTTAAAGCTAAGACCTTAGTTAAAATTCCAAAAAGATAAATGCTCTGACACATCAAATACTAACACTAGTAAATAAACCTTGTTGCATGGGAAGAAGTACACGATGGTTGTTAATTCTTCTTGAGTTTGATTTTATTGTTGTAGTGAGACCCGGTAAAAGACATGTAATGGTGGATCATTTGTTTCTCATACGCAATGGTGAAGCCCCTCTAGAATTGATGATAATTTGCCCAATACTTCTCTATTGCTAGTAGAGACCATGCCTGAATGGAGTGAGAAGATTATGAACTTTTTAGTTAACAATTTTCCACCCAAGGAGCTTCGTAAGGATATAGCTCAAAAACTATTAAAAGAATGTGAACCTTATTCTCTAATTGAAGGAACTCTCTACAAGCTAGGGAAGGACAATATTCTTAGACGTTGTGCTCGTGAGAATGAGTATTTATACATACTACAAGAAGACCACATGGGTATAGTCGGAGGATATTTCTCAGGGAAAATAACTACTAGAAAGGTGTTGCAATCAGGCTATTGGTGGCCTACCTTATTCAAGGATGCATCACTTTTTGCAAAAGGGTGTTATGAATGCCAATGTTACAAGATCACACAACAAAAGGATAAGATTCCCTTAAATCCTATTAAAGTGACTCAACCATTTGAAAAATGGGGTTTAGACTTTGTAGGCCTAATTAGTATGGCAGCTCGTAGCACTCAATCTTGATATATTATTGTTGCCACTGACTATGTGACAAAGTGGACGGAAGCAGGGTAACACGCAAGGCTAATGCAAGGTCAACTGTCAAGTTTCTCTTTGAAAACATTATTACGCGATTTGTTTGTCCCTTTGAGATTGTGAGTGACAATGGTACTCATTTTTTAAATGGAGTAATAAAGGCACTCACTACCAACTTCATGATAGCCACCATAAGTCTACACCTTATTATCCGTAAGAAAATGGCCAAGTTGAGAGCATTAATAAGACCTTAATCTCTATTTTGACCAAAACAGTGAAAGCTCATCGCACAGATTGGGATTTGAAGCTGACATCAGCTCTATGGGCTTATCGTACTTCTTAAATAGTGGCTATTAATTGTACACCATTCAAAATGGTATATGGCCAAGAAGCAGTTATGCCATGGGATTTTGTAATTCCTATTCTATAGGTAGCTTTACAAGAACGTTAGGATGATAACTCTTTAGTTTAGAGTTTAAATATCCTTGAGAGGTTAGATGAAGAAAGAAAATTGGTTGTGCAAAATGCACTTGTGGAGAAAGATAGGCGAAAGAAATGGTTTGAGTGTCATCTCTAAAGAACAAGATATCAATGTTGGTGATAAAATCTTATGTATCGAGTGTGTAACAAAAAGAGAAGGTTGAAATATGCCAAAAAAAGGACCATATAGAGTATGCGAAATCACCAACAAGGTACCCCATTCCTGTGGAAACTCTTGATGGAGTTGAAACCATTGGATTCCTCAATGGGAGTAAATTTGAAATATATTATGATCCTTTACGCCAAGAGGAGCTACATGCCATCCATAAAAAAAAGGCATCCAAGGCACAAGCAGGATTGAAGAAGATACAAGCTCAAGCTGAGGCTAAGGAGCGACAACAATGTATCAAACACCAATGAGAGGCCAACCTTGGAGCTACACATGCATTTCACATTGAAACAGAGGATGATTGGTTGGACTCTGACACACCTCTACAATACCCTATTGAGCTAAATAGCACCTATGGGAAAGTGCTATGTAACGCCTTATTGGACACGGGTGCTAAATATAATCTGCTATCATATGGGGTGTGGTATCAATTAGAAAAGCATCTCTATCTGAGATTACTATCCAAGTCAAGAGTGTCAACAAGAAAAAAACATCGGTTTTTGGAATCTAGTACACTTCTGTCAGTTATGACAATAGGGTTGTAGCTCAAGACTTTTTGGTCATGCCTACTGGAACTATGGAAGGAAATATAAACCTAGGATATGCGTGGATGATAGCAACCAAATGCACTATTGATTGGGGGAGTGGGAATGTCACAATGCAAAAACAAAATCTTAGCCCTGCCACTCAAGACATAGTCCCTGAGATGTTACCTCCTGAGGAAATAAAACACAAAACAATGCATGTCTAACAGGTTGAACCATATGTCCCTATAGCCCAACTCTTTAGATCTTCAACTTCTATAATTGAAACAAAAAATGAGACACACAAGTCCCATCGCAATATAACTAAGAAAACATACAAATGGGTCCCTAAAGCTTCTTTAGCGACAATTGTTGATGCTACAAACCAGGAGCCTTGTAAAAGACGCCCCACTCGCTCCCATAAATGTAAGAAAACATTGCGCTGGATTCCTAAAAGACTATTGGAATCCCAAGGCTACTATGAAGGGAATGATCAGATCTGGGTACCAAAATGTAAATTGTATTCTTACCTGTCAATTGACCCATGTGAGTAAATCCTGTAACGATAAAGGCAATTGAAAATCGTGGGAAGGGAAAGGTTCACAAAACACTATACACTTGATCCAAAGGTAGTTTGGGTATCCAAACGAGAACGACTTGTTTTGCTCGTCTCAATTATAGAAAAAAATTGAAGCTTCTTGCTCTTCATGTAGTTCATATACAAAAATACAAGCTTCAACACAAACTCCACTTACCTTTGTACAAATCCACACAAACAAGAAATAATTTGCAACTCCGTTGTAAGTTCACCATCTAAAACAACGTTAGAAATAAAATCATGGGAGAGTACCTTACCACCCTTGCAACTAGATGAAATGCCTAGGGTGGTTGAAAACTATTGGTCAAAGTCTTCACCCATAACAACTTGGAACAATTGGTTTCAAAAGGTGACGACATCGTTCCAAAAGGTATGATCTACCCAAGGAAGGGGGGAGTGTTTGTTGACATCCATCATTCACTTGCTCCCCTCAGAACCTTCCTCTCTGAACTCTCGATCTCCCAATCTCAGGGAATGTATATATATCTTAGGGAATGTATATATAAAGCCTTATACTCACAAAAAAGAAAAAAAGTAAAGAGCAAGAGCAATTAGCAAACGAGTATGCACAATAAAAGTCAAAACATTGACCTAGACCTACACATTCACATCCGGTACATGGAAACAGAAACCTATGTCATCAAACACCTTTGATCCTCATCACTCGAGTGATGGAGGGTAGGTAGAATTAGTACAATAGGAGTGTTTTTGTTTTAGAGTTGAGTGATTAGCAAAGTTCTTTTTTCCCACTGATGTGCCTCCTAGAGGTATTCTTTGTGTTTCCTAGTGTGTACAGGAACGTGTTGATGTGGTTAGGATTTGGACCTTCATGGAATATTTCTCTCATTCACACTTCAAATCAAGCGCGATCATCAACACAAACAGGTGTTTCTTGTCCATTAGCATTGCCCCTTATCTTTTTGCATCCATGTTTTTCTGCTTTAATTGTGATTGGTAGCATAATATTCAAAAAATTTGCTTAGTATCAAACATTAATTCAATGTAATTTTTTGTCATGATCACTTGTCTAGGTTTGAAAATCAAGCAGTCTGACTAAGCTAGTTTGACCAAGTTAGGTGTTAGAGATCTTCTCTTAATACCATGGGGAATGCCTTCCTAATAATTGATGGTTACTTAGGTTCTTAATCTGATTTAGGTAGCATTGTGTGAAATGTACTAGGGATTTCTAGTGGGCTTAGTCCCTATTGACCTTTAGCTTAAGTATTATAAAGGGAGTTTACTAGTGTGATGAGCCTGGGGAGGTGTAATAGTGTTATATGACCCCCCAAAGTTACAAAATTAAAATGCTGAAAACGAACAAAAAAAAATAAAATCAAAGTGCCACAATGTAAAATCTTAAGCTGGAAGAGAAATTTCAGCTTGATTTGGTACTTCACTCACATGTATCGCCTATGGTACTAGAGTCCTAGAGGTTCCCAGTGTGGGCGCTTTTCCTTGAAAAGCAAAAAACCCAAGGCATACAAAATAAGCACACACATCAAAATTGAATCATTGTGAAAAGACTTTGGGGGGTCAAAGAAAAGGTAATCAGTCAGGCGATGATTTCATGAGAAATTCCTTTTATCGTAGCTTAACTACAAGGTCTTCTAGGTATAGCCTCTAGTCAGCCCTCGAACATGAATAACTTGGCTCTCGCGATTAAACAACTTAATTGACCAAAGAAAATTAAGAAGCTTACCCATGGTATTAATAGTCGATCTTTAGTGCCTTCCGACCGTTAAATTAGCGACGCCGGACTTGTTTAATTTTTTATCTTTACAACTGTTTATGCGTTTGATTATATTATAGTTTAATGTTTATTGCTGACAAATGGTTTAAAATTATGTTACCAATCAAATTGTCTACCTAACACTGCATATGCGTTTTAATTGCTTATGAGAATGCAATTACTGTGCCAATGTTATCTGATTTTGTAGTGCCTGAAGGAGGCTAAGGACATTCATCTCAAAAGCTCTTCCACCTCGACGAACGAGCTTCAACTCAATAGATTCCGAGGATGGAATCTACATGAAGAAGGGGGGCATGTTAACCCTCATGCACATTCCTATCACCTACGACGGACATTGTATTATTTATTTGGTAGAGTCAGGTACCGGGCTTGTCGGTCCAATAAGAAAAGGGTAAGAGCGATCGCTGATGAGAGGCGCACTCTAACTGGAACATTCAAGGGATTAGTTAGCTAAGCATGGGCACCCAAGTGTGAATGGGTCGAACTCATATAAAAGTCAACTAAACCTAAAATTCACTCATTCTCTCCTTTGTGAAATTGAAGAGTGCTCTTGCTCCATCTCCATCTTCTTCTTCTTCATATCCTTGTGTGTGTGTGTATATGTGTGTGTGAGAGAGAGAGAGAGTGTGTGTGCAATCAAGCATTGCAGCGGCACGACGGTGGCGAGGCGGTTGAGCGCGGCGTAGCAGCGTCTCCCTCTTCTTTGCAGCGAGGAATCCTCCACGACAGCAAGCATAGAGCAGTGAGTGACACACCATCGCCATCTTTGAGCTCACTAGTTTAGGCTTGTTGTGTGCTTGGAGCCATTTGTGGCTCGTACACTGTGTATCGGCAAGTTCCTTGCATTGACACGTGCGACAGACGTGCACAATCCCCTAGGCCTTTGATTGGTTTGAGGAATTTCTTCTAGTTGCACTTGGCCAATTTAAGAATTGGCGAGTAGATAGACAAGTATGATGGGACCATGAACAAATTGATGACTTTTGCTCTGTTGTGGAATGGGAGAAGCACATACTTCCATCTTCACATCTTACTTCTAATTTTGTTCATTACCCACTGAAATTTTTTTCTATCAGTAATTTCAACCCCTAGCATGCCCCCTAGATTACAACAAATTGTACCTTTAATACTGGCAACTTCACCATACCATTTGAACAGGTCAAAGGAGTCATTTTTTTGTGAGAGATATTAACCTTGAGTTCTCAATATTGCATTTGGATCCTGAAGTTGTGGCAAACATTTGCACAATCTCTAAAGCCATTCTAAGCATTTGAGGGTTAGTTTTAAGAAAGAGCACAGAGTCGTCAGCAAAATGTTGGAATCAGGGTTGCAGGAAAACACCCACAGCTTGGAGAAGACAAAGGAAGCTCAAGGCACACAATAGAGAGTGTATTACTTAGTGTGCAATGGAAAGATAGATAGCCCTAGAGTGATGGGCATGTATACAATGCACGGGGGAAAAAACCTCCTAAAGAGGGAAAAAATGCCCCGGTGGTCCTAGTGTGTTCACACACATCACTACCACATGTATATGATGGTAACAAATCCCCCCTGGAGTGATGCGGTGAACAAGAGCTGGCACATGAGTAAAGGGAAGTGCCATGCCCTGAGGACATGATCAGTCCGCAAAGTGGAGGAAGCCCAAAGCTTCTCACTTCTCACGAGATAATGCCTTTTTGAAAAGATTTGCAAGGTTGTCCTGTGTTGGCACATAAGCCAAGCTGACCTCTCCTGCTGAGAGCCTCTCCCTGACATAGCGGTAATGCACCTCAATGTGCTTTGTGCAAGCATGAAAAACTGGGTTCCTTGCAACTGCCAATGCACTCTAACTATCAATGTAGATATTGTTGGCAGTGTCCTATCCAACACCCAAATCAGCCATAAGGCATCTGAGCCATACACACTCAACCGTAGATGTGGAGACTACCATATACTCAGCCTCACAACTAGAAGTGTCCACAATAGGTTTCTTCTTGCTCAACCATGTTATACATGAACTCCCAAGCATGAAACAAAAAATTACTTGTGGACACTCGTGTGTCAAAACAACCAGCCCAATCTGAGTCCGAAAAAGCATGTAAGTTTGGTGGCAATGATCCCCCCTTGGGATAAAACAAGCCAAGGTGTAAAGTGCCACTAAGGTAGTGGAAAATCCTCTTGATAGCCTACCAATGCTTAGACCTTGGGCTATAAAATCTGCTGACCTGTGAGACTGCAAATTGAATATCCGGCCTCGTGTTGCATACATAAATGAGACATCCAACATCAGTTTGGTAAAGAGTGACATCTACAAGATCACTAGCATCATGAAGAAGTCGTGTTAGTATATTACAAGCTTGTATAGGTAAGGCCTAGGAGGCTGCTCCACCAAGAGACCATACATCCACCAGAGCCCATTTCTCATAGAGTCTTGCCCATTTACATTTTTTGGACCCATCAAGAATGCTTGTCTTATCTCTTATAGTCTCACCCATGTTGAACTCTCTTTCCATTGGGGAGTCTGAAAGGTCTATTGGCCCTTCCTTTGGCATCACAGGTGTTAATAATAGTGATTGATCATCTTACCCATTATCTTTACTCCTAGAGCTCCTCCTGACGTGTGGTTCAATACCACTTATGGTTCCAAATCCCTTTCCACAATGTAGAGGATTCCATTTAAATCCCTCTTTTTCTTATCCATGGAAAATCAACTTCTTTCCTAAAGCCTTTTTCCTTGATCTTGTGGCCTCCAGGTGATGCTCTTGAATTGTTAGCAATCTACCTTCCTATCTTTTCTTACCTCTTTCCCAAAAAGGGTTCACTTCTTGGGGGACTTAATGTGCTTCACATTCCACGACTTAACAATCAGACCTTACATCATTAAGATATTGGGACAAATCCTCCACCTCTGGATCAACTGTTTGTATTCTTTCTATTCCATTAGATTCCTTCATTAAAGAGTTACTCCCCCATTCACATCCATTCCCCCTAAAATAGAGAAGGGAGAGGACATTTCAGTTGTGTTTGCATCCTCTAGATTTACAGTGTCGTATACACCTCAACAAAATGGTGTTGTTGAAATAAAAAACAGGCTGCTTACAAAAATGGCACAATGTGTAGTCAAGAGTCAAGCTTTGCCACATTCGTTTTGGCTTGAGGCCATCATGTGTGCTACTTATGTACTTAATAGGTGTCCTACAAAAGCTTTGCAATCTATGTCTCCTTACAAAGCATGGCATAATAGGAATCCATCTATTGATCACATGCCCATTTTTGGTTGTTTGGCTTATGCTTTGGTGCCACAAATGTAGCCCAACAAAATGGATGATAATTCTCAAATATATATTTTTTATTATAATACTAAAAGAATAGGTTATAGGTTGTACCATCTGCAAACAAAGTGTATCTTAGTTTCACGGGATTTTATGTTTGTGGAAGATTCTGTTCAACCTTTGTTGTCATGTACTAGAGACAATAATGTAAGCTCATAGGACATTTATGACACTTTGTTGCCTCTTTTTAGTGGTGAAAATTTGAATGTAAATTTGAATGAGGCAAATATACAGCCTATGAGGGTTTCTAAAAATGTCACAGATCATCCTATTATTGATGCAGATGTACATGATGTACTTGATGTGGAAAGGGGTGAGAATGAGCACGCTAGAGGTATGCCAAAATGGCTGGTGCATACTTTGAGTGATAGCAAATTGAATGCAACTTTGTCTAGCCGTACTCGTTCTGATTCTTGCCATGAATGATATGCATCACATTTCTATGCTTTGATTGTTTCTAGTCTATGTGATGTTGAAGAACCTCTGCTTTTGATGAAGCACAAAATTCAAAAAATTGGATGGCTACCATGCAATCAGAATATGATGCACTTATAGAAAATAGTACATTGACTTTATGTGATTTGCCTCCTGGCAAAAAGGCCATTGATACAAAGTGGGTATACAAGTTGAAATGTAAGACAGCTGGTGAGATTGATTGCTATAAGGCTCAACTTGTTGCAAAAGGTCATGCGCAACAAAAAGGCATAGATTATGAAGAGACTTTTGCTCCCACTTATCATATGACTACTATGCATTTTCTATGTACATTGAAAGCACATTTTGGAAGGGATGTACACGAATCAAACTTTGTTACTGCTTTCTTGAATGGTGAAATATTTGAGGAAGTTTATGTAACACAGCCTTGCAGTTTTGTCAAGAAAGGACAAGAGGATAAAGTGTAAAAATGTAAGAAATCTTTGTATGGGTTGAAGCAGTCTCCTCGTTCTTGGTATAAGAAAGCTGACACTCATTTGGTCAAATGAATCTTTTGTAACAGTCCAATAGAAAACACTTTGTACATAAAACGTGAGGGCGATGTACTTCTCATCGTTGTCCTATATGTGGATGATTTGTTGATCATTGGTCCGAATGAGGCACTTATTGCTAAATTTAAGAATGATTTGAATGCTACTTTCAAGATGAAAGATCTAGGGATTTTGCATCATTACTTGGGTATACAGTTTAAGCAGTGTGATGGTGGTATTGCCTTGAGTCAGATAAGCTACATAGAGACATTTCTATGTAAGTTTGGACTTGAGGATTGCAAACCTATTGCCACTCTCATCATTAGGAAAAATTTGAGGTCTCAAATTCGTCCTATAAGAAATGGTAGAGAGAGAAAATACTTTTCATTTTTGAAACGATGAACAAGGAATTTTAAAACCCAAAATTGGGGAAAACTTTATATTTTTACTGGGTACATTGGATGTCACTTTTCGGGGTGCCACATGTAGTGTCATCTTCAAATTTCTTGGGAATGTGTCCCTGTAACATTTAATGGCCTAAAATCTTATGTGTAGCGGAAATTAGCATGAATATAGTGGGCATTTCATTAGAATAGATTCCTAATGAGAATTACAAGAGTGCTTGGGTGGAGAGAGCAACAAAAAGCATAACACCTAGTTAGATAGCATCGACAATACTTTCAAAAGAGAGAGCAATTAATCTATTGACAACAGTTGAGGACCGGATTTGCATGGAGCCGGTCCCCCCTCCAAAAGGCTTTGTATTATGGTTTCTCCCATCAAGAGAGACATTGTACAATACAATTCTTTGTGTTCCTTCAAGACTAGCTAGTGCAATGAAGATGGAAGGTTCATACACCAAGCAAAACACTTAATCAAACACAACTTGAATTATCCCCGTTCTCAGACCCAAGACCTCACACACCTTCGAAGATGGTGAGAGCTAGCAGGGTATGAGAGTAGATTGAGAAGAAAAAGAAGTATCTTACGAGAAAGATGTACATCTCCTCACATAATCACTCATATTAGCATAGCTTAGCTTAGTAATTAGCTTGGTAGAGAAGATGAGCATGCATTGAAGCTTGGCTCTTGGTTGGATTTGCATCCATATGCCAAGAGAGTGTTGATGTAGGCTTCTATCTCACAAGCTTGGAGTAGGTGATGAGCTCTCCATTAAAGCTTGGGAGGAGATAGAGTATTCTTCCTTCACACATGGTCAAGTGTGAGTGTGTGTGTGTCCATGCCAAGCAAAAATCAGCCCCCCCTCTCTCTTGGGCGAGCCCTAGCTGCTAATTAGGTCTGGCTTTTGCCTCATTGGACCTCCCCAGGTCAAGCCAATAGGAATTAAGCAGCATAAGTGATAGCCTTCTGACATGTGTCCCCCTTTCCCCTTTTGTGAGAGATTTAGGTAATTAAATAATTAAACTAAACTCTCATTGGACCCCTTTGCCTCCTGGCCAATAGGAATCAGGCAAGCCATGGGGCTCCTGAATGCTCATTGGACCCCTTGGGAGACTGCCCAATAGTCTTCTAGGAGACTTAATTCTCATTGGTTTCTTTTATTAAATGTTTTTAAATTAATTAAACTAGATTTACTCTAGCTTAATTCTCATTGGTCCACTTCAAGGGTCTTCCAATAGGAATTGGGCACACCTTGTGGGCATCTGGCCTAGGGAGCTGACATGTGTCCCTCATTCCCTTTGTGTAAAGGGAGCCTGTGTGTGTGTGTGTGGCTTTCTCTCTCATCCCCTAGCTTTGGGGCTCGCCCCCTCCCATGTAGGGATGTGCAAAGACTTTTTAGGGCACACACTAAGCATCCAATTTTCCCTAGGGTTGACCTTTGGACACAACCTTTGAATTTTGGAACCTTAGCATTTTGGAAGTCTTAATGGGCTGAACCTTAGGGTCTTTTTGGCCCATTGTTTCACATGGCTCTTTTGCAGATGGCCCCCCCTTTGGATCCCTATTTTCCCTCCTTTGGATCCCTACTGTGGCCGGTCTGCTAGCTTAACCAATATTCTAGCTTTTTCTCCCTTGGCACTTCCCCACATTAAATGATCAGTTTAATATGAGAAAATCATTTAGGAGAATTAGATATTGATTATTATGACATTACCTCTCTCTTGAAATCATAGTCGTCCTCGACTATGGTGTAGAGAAGATAAAGCATATGCATGAGTCCTTTTCTTTAGCGGGTAGAGGATCCCTATGTTACCCTACGACATCATTCCATAATGGATGACTAGTCCATTTGGCGCTTGAGAGCCTGAGGCTGCCGCAAGCATGTCTGCACATTAGTCCTATCAGTCTTCCATAGTAGAGTGACAAGCTCTACTTGGTGTTCGGGAGACGTCGTCTCCGCAAACTTGATCTAAGCATGCATACTACTTCATTTTTGTGCACAAATAAAGAAAAAGAGAGTCTTATAAGACAAAAATTTTTGTTCATTTTTAACATTTTGTACATTTGCTTACTCTTGGGAAGCATTGTAAGCATTGACAAGGTTTAGGTTATCCTTTAATTGTATGCCTTGCATCCATCTAGCATCTTCAAAAGGATAATTCTTAAACTTAATAAGATATCGTCGGATAGTCTTACCGCCTCTTAATAGCTTGTCTTCATGTCGGAGAATGGACTCGGGCTACAACACCTCCTCGTGGTCCTCGATCTCCGGTGGATCTTCAATAGTTGGTTCTTGAGGTGGCTCTCCTTTGTAAGGCTTTAATAGGCTCACATGAAAAGCATTGTGTATGAGCCAATGATTGGGCAACTTAAGTTGATAGGCCATCTCATTGATTGGCCTAAGAATCTGGAAGGGACCATAATACCTTTTTGCTAGTTTAGCATAGTACTTTTGGTGGCCCGTAGGATTCTTGCCCGTCGTGTGCCTTAATCGAGCCTTGGGAAACTTTAACAAGACCCAATCGTTTTCTTTAAAGGCTTGGGCTCTTCTGTGCTTGTCAGCAGCAGCCTTTTGCCTTTGCTGTGAGATAGAGATAGCATCCTTAATCTTTTGGAAAGATTCTTGTAGGTCTCGGCTATACTCATCTGCAGCGAAGATCTTCCCATGTACCTTAAGTAGCAAGGGACTTTTTGATCTTCCCTCAATTACCTCGAAAGGTGCTTTTCCTGTGGAAGTATGTACAGTGTTATTGTAAGCATACTCTACTAAGGGTAAGTACTTCTCCCATTGGGATCTTTGATCTACTTCCGTTACATAGGCTTTTAGTAGATCAAGAATGGTTAGGTTAGCTATTTCACTTTGGCCATCAGTTTGTGGATGATAGGCCGAAGAGAAGTTTAGCCTTGTTCCTAAATTCTCAAAGAGACCCTTCCAGAAATTACTGGTCATTCTAGGATCTCTATCCGACACTATGGACATTGGCAAGCCATGGTACTTGAAAATTTGTGAAATGAAGAGGGTTGCCATTTGATGGGCTTTGATAGTCTTTTTGACAGGTATAAAATGAGCTTGTTTACTGAACCTGTCTACTATCGTCCATATTCCCGTATTCCCATGGATAGACTTAGGCAATCCAAAGATAAAATCCATGGATATGCTCTCCCACGGTGAATTAGGGATTGGCAAGGGTTGAAGCAATCCAAGTTGCTTCCCTCTATCAAATTTTGTCTTTTGACATACCACACATTTGGAAACATACTCGTGTATGTTCACTTTCATGGTAGGCCAATAGAAATATGTTTCAATTCCCTTTAGGGTAGACTGAATCCCTCTATGCCCCGCATATGGGGGAGCATGAGATTCATACATTACTTTCTCACGTAGTGAGTTAGTAACGCATAGTCTATTGCCATAGAGAAGATAACCATCTTGTAAAGTAAATGGTTCTTCTTTCTTCCCTAATGCAAGGGCTGAAATCACATCTCTAAAATCGGGATCAATAGCATACTCATCTATCATTGAAGATAGATCATTGTGAGTTGCTATGGAAACCGCATTCACTCTCGGTCGTCTTGAGAGTGCATCGGCTACTTGATTATGCTTGCCAGCAATGTGAGCAATATGAAAATGAAATTGCGAAAGGAAATTTGCCCACCTCATTTGTTTGTCGGAAAGCTTGGTCTGCGTCATGAAGTACTTAAGACTTTGGTGATCCGTTCGCAGAATGAAAGGAGTCCCCAATAAATAGTGCTTCCATGAGTCTAAGGCATGTAGAACTGCAAGGAGTTCTTTTTCGTATATGCCTAGAGCTTGCTCAACAGGGTCGAGCCTTCGACTCTCATAGCCTATGGCGTGCCCTTCTTGGAGCAGAACAGCCCCAAGGCAATCACCACAAGCATCACATTGGACCTCAAATGGTTTTGAGAGATCCGGTAGTGTAAGCACAGGTTGAGAGATAAGCTTTTCTTTAAGCTTTTCGAAAGCATTGTTCTCTTTAGCAGACCACGTATACCTAACATTTTTCTTTGTTAGGTCATGTAATGGTCCCGCAATTTGTGAGAACTTTTCTATGAAGCGTCTATAGTATGCACACATACCTATAAAGCTTCTTAGTTCATGAAGATTCCTTGGTTTAGGCCATCCTTTTATTACCTCTAACTTGGATGGATCCATTTGGATTCCATCTTGAGAGATAATGTGACCTAAATATTGAATCTCTTGCAAGAAAAATTCACTTTTCTTTCGATTAACATAAAGTTTATTCTCTCTTAAAACTTGAAATATTACCTGGAGGTGTTGCTTGTGTTCCTCCAATGAATTAGAGTAGATGATAATATCATCAAAGAACACTCCAGTGAAGGTTCGATGAGGCCTGAACAGCTTCTCCATCAAGCGGTTAAATGTGGCTGGTGCATTAGTCAAGCCAAAAGGCATGACAATGTATTCGTAAAGACCAAATGTAGTACGAAATGCGGTCTTTACAATGTCTTGATCAACTATCCTTATTTGATGATAGCCACTTTTTAGGTCAATCCTACTGAAGTAGGTCGATCCTTGTAGCTTATCAAATAGGTCTTCTACCCGTGGAACGGGAAACCTATTCTTGATAGTGATCCTATTTAGTGCTCTATAGTCGACACACATACGATATGTGCCGTCTTTCTTTTGCACTAATAGCACAGGTGAGCAAAATGGAGATGAGCTAGGCCTAACCATGCCCTTCTTAACTAACTCATGCACTTGCCGCATAATCTCCTCTTGTTGAGCTTGAGAAACTCTATAAGGAGGTTTGTTAGGCGGTGAACTTCCTGGAAGAAGTTCAATTGCATGGTCGTCATTACCTCGTTTAGGAGGTAGCTCACAAGGGATGTCGTCAATAAAGACATCTTGAAACCCCTTGAGAAAATTGGATAACTCTAATTCCTTTTGGTTGCTTTTATTTTCTTTTGCTAAAGCATTAGGTTCATTTTGAGAATCTTTAACAAAAATCATGTACACGGAAATAGAGCTCTTTATTGACTTGTTGAAAGCTGGTGTATGTACAATGGGGATGGTGTTACCCATCTCCTTAGCATCTATATACATGTCCTTTTCCCTGAACTTAAAGGAGATTCTCCTTTCAGGAAATTTAACATGGGCAGCCAGGCGGTCAAACCATGGTGCCCCTAGGATTACATCCTCATGCTTGAGAGGAGAGATAAAGAAGTCCTCTTTGTCCACATAGCCTTGGACATGAAGCCTCAATTTCCCGATTAAGGGAGTGACTGAAGCTTCTTGCCCCTTGAAGGCACTGTCTGCGGGTAGGATATCTCCCATCTCGTAGGATTGTATGCCTAGCTTGGTGGCTAACTCCATAGATATGAAATTGTGAGTAGAACCAGGGTCAAAGAGAATAAAAGCATCATGTTCTCTTACCTTTCCCCAAGCATGGCATAGAGGAGATCCTTTGTGGTGAGTTTGGTGAATCTCCTCCTCTTGGATTTCAACCAAAGAAGCTCTAGGAGGATCTTGGCGGTTGTTCTTTTGGGGACAAGCGCGGTACGCATGCCCTTGTTCGCTGCACTTGAAACACCGGTTATCTTTACGATAACGCTCAAGCTCTTCAGGAGAGAGTTTATTCTTTCCTTTGTAAACTCCCTTCTCTTTAGCTTTGTTGGAAGTGCCCTTAGGAGACTTTTGGACATTGTCCTTCCCCTTAGGCTCATTGGAACCCTTGTTTTCCGGGGGCTTATTATTTCTTTTACCCCCCGTTTGGAAATTGATTCGCGAGGCCACCATAGTATGGTGTATTACCGCCGATATGGTACGTGGCCTTTGGGAGTTGACATACTCCGCCATTTCTTCGGTTAAGCCCGCACAAAATTGTTGCTTTTGCTCTCCAAAATCCAACTTTTTGAAGACAGTGGCTTTGAGTTGTAGGTCCCAAAACTTGTCTACATATTTGTGGATGGATTCATTGGGAGAGAGCTTTAAGCTTCGCCATTCGGTGAGTACTTTATCTTTGGCATCGGTGGCCAAAAACTGCTTCATAATGGAAGCTCTTAAAGCCTTCCATATTCGTGGAGCTTCACCGTTGGCTCGTAGGCTAGACCACCATTGTCTGGCGGACTTTTGAAAGTGCATAGCTACATGGCGTAGCTTAGAGGACTCCGTGAAGCCCTCATCTCCAAACGCCGCATCGAATTGCTGGATAAAGGCCAAAACTTTGTCTGTAGCACCGAAGGTGCCATCATAGGTAAGGAAAGAGATGCTCTTCCCTCCCTCTTTGAATTTCTTCAGCTTGGACGACCTCTTCCATGCGGCATAGGATTTCCTATGGCCTCTTCTTTTTGATGGTTCAAAAGTTGCACCATCACTTTCTTCAGAAGATGAAGAATTTGAAGAAGGTGGAGAAGAGGGTGACCTCTTTCTCGCCTTTTTCTTGTCTTGATCTTTGTCGTCTTCACGATAGCTTTCATAAGAGGAAGAGGATGAAGAAGATGGAGAAGAGGGTGTCCTCTTTCTCGCCTTTTTCTTCTCTTGCTTTTTATCATCCCTCTTTGAATTATGGCGTGGAGAAGAGTGTGATGGTCTTCTCCGCTTTGGTGGTGATGGAGAGCGTTTAGCCCGCCGTCTTCGTGGAGCCATCTCCGCCGAGGTGGCGGGAGACTCGCTTCTTTCTCGTTCCTTCGGTGGAGGCTCTTGAGTTCTCCTTTGGGAAGGAGATGCATCATCAAGAAGTAAGTTCTTGAGCCCTTCATATGGATTCTCTTCTTCTTCCCGAATCGGAGAGAGACCTCTTTTGGTAGTCTCACAAGGAGGCTTCCTAGGTGTTCTCTCGTCATGGTGATGAGCTTGGAGAATCCCGTGAGCACGGAGCTGCCGTTGCACTTCACTTTGGAGAGATGGATTGCCCATGGCTTGTTGAAGCCTAGAAACAAGATAGTTAACAAGCATTGAAGCATCATTAGTAGCTTGCTCATGAGCAAAATCAAAGTTATCAACATTAATTTCACTCTCTTTACTATTGTCAGCCATTCTAACAACTTTTAGGTGTAAACTTTTTAGGTGTACTTTGGCACTTCAAGCCCTAGTTGCTACTCCTCTTTACCCCTTTAGAAAAAGCACTCAAGCTACTGTACCCGCGGCTCGAATACCATTAATTGCAAGGAATAGAAGAGAGGGTGTTTCGACACCAAAACAGCACCGGCTCCTGTCAAGCTTCTAATAGCTCAATAGTGGTTAAGCCGTAGGCAAGCCCCGTAGGACTCCACTATTAAGACCATAGCTCTCGACGGTGATGCCCCGTTAACTGCACAAAGGCAGGCGCACTGCAAGGCTGAAAAATCCCTATTCTACTTACTCACAGGCAATTAATAATACCAACCATTTGTAGCTAGCTTGAGGACCTCCCTTCTTGAGCAAGAAAAGAGAAACCTTGAGCTCTGATACCAATGTAACATTTAATGGCCTAAAATCTTATGTGTAGCGGAAATTAGCATGAATATAGTGGGCATTTCATTAGAATAGATTCCTAATGAGAATTACAAGAGTGCTTGGGTGGAGAGAGCAACAAAAAGCATAACACCTAGTTAGATAGCATCGACAATACTTTCAAAAGAGAGAGCAATTAAGCTATTGACAACAGTTGAGGACCGGATTTGCATGGAGCCGGTCCCCCCTCCAAAAGGCTTTGTATTATGGTTTCTCCCATCAAGAGAGACATTGTACAATACAATTCTTTGTGTTCCTTCAAGACTAGCTAGTGCAATGAAGATGGAAGGTTCATACACCAAGCAAAACACTTAATCAAACACAACTTGAATTATCCCCGTTCTCAGACCCAAGACCTCACACACCTTCGAAGATGGTGAGAGCTAGCAGGGTATGAGAGTAGATTGAGAAGAAAAAGAAGTATCTTACGAGAAAGATGTACATCTCCTCACATAATCACTCATATTAGCATAGCTTAGCTTAGTAATTAGCTTGGTAGAGAAGATGAGCATGCATTGAAGCTTGGCTCTTGGTTGGATTTGCATCCATATGCCAAGAGAGTGTTGATGTAGGCTTCTATCTCACAAGCTTGGAGTAGGTGATGAGCTCTCCATTAAAGCTTGGGAGGAGATAGAGTATTCTTCCTTCACACATGGTCAAGTGTGAGTGTGTGTGTGTCCATGCCAAGCAAAAATCAGCCCCCCCTCTCTCTTGGGCGAGCCCTAGCTGCTAATTAGGTCTGGCTTTTGCCTCATTGGACCTCCCCAGGTCAAGCCAATAGGAATTAAGCAGCATAAGTGATAGCCTTCTGACATGTGTCCCCCTTTCCCCTTTTGTGAGAGATTTAGGTAATTAAATAATTAAACTAAACTCTCATTGGACCCCTTTGCCTCCTGGCCAATAGGAATCAGGCAAGCCATGGGGCTCCTGAATGCTCATTGGACCCCTTGGGAGACTGCCCAATAGTCTTCTAGGAGACTTAATTCTCATTGGTTTCTTTTATTAAATGTTTTTAAATTAATTAAACTAGATTTACTCTAGCTTAATTCTCATTGGTCCACTTCAAGGGTCTTCCAATAGGAATTGGGCACACCTTGTGGGCATCTGGCCTAGGGAGCTGACATGTGTCCCTCATTCCCTTTGTGTAAAGGGAGCCTGTGTGTGTGTGTGTGGCTTTCTCTCTCATCCCCTAGCTTTGGGGCTCGCCCCCTCCCATGTAGGGATGTGCAAAGACTTTTTAGGGCACACACTAAGCATCCAATTTTCCCTAGGGTTGACCTTTGGACACAACCTTTGAATTTTGGAACCTTAGCATTTTGGAAGTCTTAATGGGCTGAACCTTAGGGTCTTTTTGGCCCATTGTTTCACATGGCTCTTTTGCAGATGGCCCCCCCTTTGGATCCCTATTTTCCCTCCTTTGGATCCCTACTGTGGCCGGTCTGCTAGCTTAACCAATATTCTAGCTTTTTCTCCCTTGGCACTTCCCCACATTAAATGATCAGTTTAATATGAGAAAATCATTTAGGAGAATTAGATATTGATTATTATGACAGTCCCTTTCCCAAAAATTCTCCCTCCTAATGCACCATTTTTCTCTTTGGTCCAAAATTCAAATTTTCCTTTACTCATTCTATCATTTCTCTACACCTTTCTCTATCCAACTCATCATCTTCCCCACATCATATCCATGAATCCTGCTAAAAGAGATATCTATCATCTAAATGTCGAGTTGGAAAATGAATGTTCCCCTCTCCAAAAAAATAAATAGGCTTTGTGGAACTCCTCCTTTTGCCATAGAGGCATTGAGATTAGAACAAAAGAAGCACATTGATCTATGGATAGATTGTAGATTGTATCCCATAGACACCATCACCAAATGCACCCCACCATTTTTCAATTGTTCTTTGTTTTTATGAAATTTGTAGGAGTTGGTATGAAAGGGCTTTTAGGCTATACACAAAACCTTGTAGCAGAGAGGGACATTCTTGAGCTAGAAAACCATTTGCTACTACAATTGAAGGATTGTCTTAAGCATCAGCTTCAAGAAAGCACGTAGAAGGTAAAGAACCTCCAATCATTGCTCAATACAGTGAGAAGAAAGAGGACATATCATGGGCTTAGAGAAATACAAAGGAAGTTGAAGAATATAAAGAGTCTCAAGCGAGGAGGTGGAGGCTGCAACAAAAGAATCAAAGTAGTGAGGTAAAATTTATTTTTTAAAATCAAATTGATATCTGTTTTGCAATTTGGTATCTTTGTCTACTATAATCTTTCTTTGTGTTTACTTCAAGTCCTTAGTTTAGCCACACTATTTACAAGGAAACATGAGAGGTGTATCACAATCATTTTGTAAAGTGATTCCACCCCTTGTTGTTGGCAACCTCTTGAATGAAAGCAGATTTAGGGTTGCTAGGAAGAAATGCATCAATGGATTTTTGCAAATTTCTACTATTGACAAAGATGAAGTTCAAGGCACTTTGGTCAAAATTGGAATCAGCAAGATAGGTAACCCCAAAAGCTACTCAAGCTCATCAATAGAAACCTGAAGCAGTAAAGAGTGAAGGGGTCTTTGCTTCCAAATCCATTAGTTGCTCAATTGGCCAAGCTCAAAATTAATTACAAGGTCATGGAGATGCTTGGAGAGCATTTCTACGTCAATGTTATATATCTTGGTAAGAAGATAGACCTCAAGTTTAACTCTTTCAATAATATATTCTTTGACTTGAGAACTTTGCAGAGGGAAATTATAAAATTCTATGATCTTCAACATATTGACTTGAATGAGCAAGCCATTTTTGTCATCAAATTAGATGAGAGTGAAATTGTGAAGGGTAGAAATCTTGAGAGTATATCAACAACCCTTAAGAATAGAGATCTTCATACCACAGAGGAAAAAAACCCTAAATATTTTAGTGTGCATTGAGAGAAGAACATTTGGTGATTGGGTGCTTTTAAGGTTGATAGTGAAGATTACACAATGTGTTGAATTTTTTATTCCACCACACTAGTATCCTTGCAATAATCAGAGCTCAATAGGCTTGGGAGGAGCTAGGTGTTGAGAGCTTTGGTAGATACACGGTGGAATGGCATGGCGGGGACCTAAAGACACTAAGGTGTATGTACAATGTGCCAAGGGGTGCCAATGCCAAAAGACCCTGTATCTACTACATGGGTGCAGCAAAGGAGCAAAATCTTGCTAACTAGAACAAAGCCCCATATAGACACCCTAAAGATCCAAACTTTCAAGATTTTTTAGATATTCCCCTTTCAAATATCCACCTTTGCACATTGCGTGCAGTTTTCTTCCTATGAAAAAATTCATTAGGGAAAGAATGACCTCTCCAACTTTAAGAAAGAGTTGCACAAATCCAAGAAAGCTATGACAAGTGCTTGGAGCTCAGAGGACTTCACACACAACATGGTAATACTTACGAACTTTGATTCTACTATTTTTTTTCACTACTTTCATAAGCTGCTAAAGGAATTATCTTTTTTTTGTGTAGCATATTATCTACAATCACGCTCCTGTAATGAAATGTGGAAGCTTGTTAATCTGATCTACTCAAGGTATGGAGAAGTCCCACTATCAGTCCAAAGAACCAAGTTTTTCAAACACACTAGACATGGTGGAGGAGCTCAAAAAGCTAATAGCTTGCTTGAAGTATTCTAGTGGTTTTATAAACAAGTGTGGCACATAACAAGATCACAAGAGACTAAAAAAATGTTAGATAGTGTTGATATTGCTATAGGTATACAAAGGAGTATACAAAAAAGGATGGATGCATACATTAGATCATTAAATGTTTACAATGGCTTTCCACTAGAGAGAGGAAAGGAAGCAAGTGGGGGATAATACAAGGATTAGTTTTGGCTGCTTGATCACGCTTTACATATCTCCCCCTCCAGGTACCCCTATTTCTTCTAACCCTAAAACTGCTTGCCTATGTCACCAAAAGAGGCAAGGACATAACTGGCCATAGTGCCAAAGTATGCACTTCTTGAGCCCATAAATCTTGGAGCAAGTCCAAAAACTCTAATGGCTTCTTGCTTCTCAAGAAGTATGATTTTGTCCACCCCAACTCTTATTGGATGTGAACGTACCACCCTTGATAGAGCCACTAGTGCAAATATGGGGAGAGTGGGTGATTGTAAAATCTTTTTGTGGTAGATAGCTATTGTCTTCTTGTTGATCTTCCCAATGTAATGGCCCAAACTTTGATCCCTCTTCAGATCCAAAGGCCTAGATCCCTTCCCTCTCCCTAGAAACTTGTCAGGATCTAGAATATCAATCTATTAAAAAAAAACCCTCAAATCAGTTTTAAAAAATGAAGTTTTATTGGCCTAATAATGTGCTTGCAAAAATTGTATTTTACCATTTTACCTTAGGATGTTCAACATCTTCAAAAAGGTCCTCTTTCCAAAGGTCAATGGAAAATCTTGGTTTACTCTCTTTGGTCTCTCTTATATCTTCTTGGCCCATGTGCTCAATCCTCAATATTTTTTGAATTTGTTGGAACTCCTCATCTATGGGAAGCCCTTGCTCTTCATAGCTTTGAACAACTTTTAGTACATGCTCTCTAGCATGGGACTGATCGACAAACTTTTTAGATTCTATATCAAGAAATGACAATGGGCATGGTGTATTGTAGTCCACAAAGCCTTTATCATGCTATGTCCACTCTGGTAGAATAGCAAGGTAGTAGTCCTCTCTTGGATCAAAGAGGTTTTGTATATCTTGTAGCAACAAATACTCCTTATTGTTTATCTTGTAGGTGGACATGGTTGTTGTGCACAACAAGGGATCAAGCTCTTCCTTTGGAATATGGATGGGCTCCTCCACCTTGTTGATGTTCCTTGCCTTGAACTCTGCAACATCCAAGATCTCTTTTATTGGAAGACTCTCCATTTTCTCTCTAAATCTTCAGGTGTTTCCTCCACATCTTGGACATTCACAACGGCTATGATTTGCAGAGATTTGGACTCTCCTTCCTCTATTCAAATAAGAGTCAAAAAGAGCAAGAATGCTTACAAACATGCTTTCCATGCCACTCACAAGGGTTATGGACCTATTTCCAATCATCTTGAAGTGATGCCAACTTCTTGGAGCCAGTTCTTGGTGTTAAATTGGCTGCTTTAAAAATATCATTTAAGTATACAAAGTTGTCAACCTTGTGCTCCCTAGTAAGGTTAAAAAAAACCTTTTGATAGTCAAGAATTTCATTGCTAAAGTCCTCCAAAATTCTCTCCATATCAAAGGGAACATTAAAAATTTCTTTGACAACCCAAGTAATCTTAGACAATTGCTTGACTTGGTATAGTAGGTCCATCAACCTGTCATCACTTGTCTCCTCAATCTCTTCAATTTCAACACCCTCAAACACTTCCTAGTCACCTTTTCTGCACAAGGAAGGACAAAAACCCTTCAAATATCTTATACTTGGTTAAAAGATTGGTCATGTTGATTCTTTAAAACACTTGGTCTTATATCATCCGTATGCAAAAATAGAGCATCTGTTAACCCTCACGGCACACGGACACCCCATCACCTACGACGGACGTGTATTATGTATTTGGTAGAGTCAGGTACCGGGCTTGTCGGACCAATAGGGAAAGGTAGAGTGATCGTCGATGAGAGGCGCACTTTAACTTGGACATTCAAGGGATTAGTTGGTTAAGCATGGGCGCCCAAGTGTGAATGGGGTGAGCTCCTATAAAAGCCAACTAAACCTAATTTTTACTCATTCTCTCATTTGTGCAATTGAAGAGTGCTCTTGCTCCATCTCCATCTTCTTCTTCTTCACCTCCTTGTGTGTGTGTGTGAGAGAGAGAGAGAGAGGGAGAGTGTGTGTGCGATCGAGCATTACGAAGGCACGACGGCGGCGAAGCGGTTGAGCGCGGCACGACTACAGCTTCTTCTTCATCGCGGCGAGGAATCCACCACGAAGGCGAGCGTAGAGCGGTGAGTGACACACCCTTTGTTTTCTTGAGCTTGCTAGTTTAGGCTTGTTGTGTGCTTGGAGCCGTTTGTGGCTCGCATACGGTGTATTGGCAAGTCCCTTGCTTCGACAGTGCGGCAAGGAGCGCACATTTTTGGCGCCGCTGCCGGGGATATGCCCTACACTAAGCTCGGTTAGCACTTTACGCTTCCTTGTGGTGCAATTTCTATCATAGGAAAGGCAGGGAAGGAGTGTGTGGAGATTTCTGTTTTTTGCGTTTTCTGCATTTGCTGTCAAGTTTCAATTTCTGCTATTGTCTGCGTTTTTTCAATTTCCGCAATTTCTGCATTTTCAAGTTCGGCGTTTTCAATTTCTGCAATTTTCTGCATTTCTGCGTTTTTTTAATTTTCTGCAATTTCTGCATTTTCTGCAATTTCTGCGTTTTTTTTCTGCAATTTCTGCATTTCTGCGTTTTTCAATTTTCTGCATATCTGCGTTTGTTCAATTTCTGCGTTTTCTGAAATTTCTGCATATCTGCGTTTTCTGCAATTTTTGCATATCTGCGTTTTCAATTTCTGTATTTTCTGCACAAAAAAAAATTAATAATAAAAAAAAAATTTTAAAAAGCATTTTATTTTTTTCCCAAAAAAAAAAAAATTCTGGAAAAAAATTTTCAAAAAAAAAAAAAATCGGAAATTAAAAACGCGAGTGAGCGGGCGGCGAAATTTTTCGAAAATAAAAAACGTGACTCTTAAAACGGACGGGTTGGTTTGTATAAAAGGTAGATCGGGATCGGGATCATTTTCCCAAGCCCAAGCCCAAGCCCAGGCCCAGGCCCAGGCCTAGGCCTCAGTCCTATGATATATACTAGACTCACTCTTATATATATACCCTACTCCCTCAAGAGAGAATGAGAGCATGTGGGACAAGTCCTCCACTCTCCTCCTTTCTCTTCCCACTTGCACCCTTAGACTTTCTAGTTTGGGCCTAGTTCCCTACTGGAAATTGACAGTTTTAGGGATTCCGAGGGCATAGAGTGACCAAACGGAGGGCTGTAAAGCACGGCACGACCCTCTGACCGATACGCTCGTTTTGAGCTATCACACGGCCCATTCCACGACACGCTCTAAAAAATCTAGCAAAAAAACAAACAAAAAACACGCTAAAAACTAGTCACAAGGCCTCCTAGAGCAGCTTTTTGACACCTTAGGGTATCAAAAGCACATGCACTTACGCTCTGGGCGGGTGCTAGAACACGAGCATATTGAGGGTGCCTCTGTTCATACGGACACCCATTACCCATCCACGATAAGCTCTAAACCCTCAGCGGGGACACAAGGTAGCACCACCCAAGACCCTAAAATAGCCGCTAGTGATTCCTCCTCCGACTCAGAAATCATGGAAGCATACCCTACCCAAAACACTGAGAGAGAAGGCCATGCACCTCCCGAAGCTCCACAGCCTAGTACTAGTATGTTTAGCCGTTTCATGGAAACATTAGGTAGAGCTACTCGCTCGGAACCTGATGCAAATGAAGCACACGAAGGGGGTGGGGAAGTGGAATCTCCTTTCACATCGCACGTGGACCCCACACCCCCAAAGAGTGTCCATGTGGATATCCTGCCAACTTCTTACCAAGAAGGCCCTGTTGAGCTGCCTCCTTCAGAAGTTCCCTCTAGAGTACCGTTGGTGACAAGTAAAACCACGGGGAGCAACATTGCTTCTACCTCACAAGAAACCGTTAACACGTTGACTCTAGAAGGATTGTTCATTAATGATCATTGGACATACGACCTCCACACTGAGGTGTTGACGGATCTACACTCTGGCCACGCCTACCATGTAGGATGGATAGAGATTGTACAATCCACCTCTAGTGCCACGAGCATCGAAGATCAACAGAAAATGATCTGTAATGTTATCCATGGCATTATTCAATCAGAAAGGCAAAACCGAGGGGTAAATATACTCTCAACTGGCCCCATGAGATTTCTGGATACGAGCAAGGCTCAACAGCCTACTCTATCTCAAATGGAGACTCCTCTAATGAGCCCCATGGACCCATCTTACGTCATTTCACCTGGGGTCTCTATGCAATCTGAGCCTCCGAGCGAAAACTTTAGCTTCCCTAACTTGGCTCAACCCTCTATCAAGGAAAACACAGTGCTCACTCCAGGGATAAGCCTGACAGAGAATATACCGATGACATCTACGGTTAGCGCAGTGCCACTACCTAGTGTCGTAGTACCTAATATGGGGCCTCGACCATATGTGCCTCTAGCCCCTTATGCACACATGGCCCCCACACCTCCAATTGTACCACTTGCTTATGCTCCTCGAGTGCCGCTCCCTAGCTCTTATCCGAGTGGACCTATGCCCGGTTATGTTCCATATCCTGCATCATCCACACATATGCCAAGACCGGTACCCGTTCCTCTCCCACATATGATTCCAAGAGTACCTCCACCGGCCCTACCTCCTCACATAGGTGACTTGGCAGCGTTTGCTCAAACCATAGGTCGATCTATCGCGGAAAATATGCGTCACGCATCTGATAGAGAGCCTAGAAGTAAGGCAATACAAATTGCCAAACTCACGCAAAAATTCAATGGGGACGAAGATGCTAGGAAACACATTGAAGTGTTTGAACAAGTATGTGATTCCTTAGGGGAACGCAACGAACTACATAAGTGCAATGCCTTAAGCTTGACATTAAGTGGGAAGGCTGGAGATTGGTATAGGACCCTAAGGGTGGACGAGAAAACAATCTACCCTACCCTTCGAAGGTTGTTTCTAAAGGAGTACATACGAGAAGGTGTGCTTTGGGGTGTAGCATCTCAGCTACAAAAGGCCGAACGTAAGGAAGGAGAGTCAGTAAGGGACTTCATTAGTCGTCTAAAGCACTTAAACTCTCGTTGCCCTGTAAATGAGCGCTTCAACAATAACCAACTGCTTGATCGATTCATTCGAGGGTTGAGGAATGAAGGAATCTATAATGGACTAGTGATTAGAGGTATCACAACCTGGGAAGATGTCACTGCCAATGCAATCCAATTAGAGGACAACTTGATGATAGCAGGCATGAGGGTGTCTACTGACACGAGATCCACTAGCTCACAAGCCATTGAGTATGAACCCATGACTGCAAAGCCCATTGCCAATGAGCCAAAGGTATTTGAGACATTCTTGACAGACCTCACCAAGGCAATCCAAGAGTCTCTTAAGGATAATCGACCCCCTCAAAATAGTCACATGTATCCAAGAAGGGAGCAACAATGGTGTTCCATTTGCTTAAGTCCACATAGCACTAGTGAGTGCCCTACGTTTAGAGTAAAATTTAATGGAACTTGCAACGCATGTGGTAGGTATGTTCACCAAGCTAAGGATTGTTTAATGATCAAACGTATGATGGCAAATAGACCACCTGTAGCCTGGACGGATGCGCCTCGAGCTCCTGTATTGATGCCTACTCCACCTGTTGAGCAACTACCGCCAACACATGGTCCCTAGATCTCAAAATGTTGTACAAGCTACATCGCTACCACCTCCTGTGCTAGGACCGCAGCCCCCGCATCCAAGAGTCGCCCCTATGAACCAAGTGGGTTGCGAGCCATCTAATGCTTATGCAGATGGTTGTGAGGAGGAAATAGACACTAGTATTGCCTACGGACTTGATACATTGGAAGAGTGTCCTATATACTACATGGAAGATTGTTGGGGACAAGTCAAGCCGGTTTATCAAGCTGCTGCTCTCGCATCCAGAGGTCAAAATATCAACACCCAGGCTAGGAGGCCACCTCTTCAATGCTACGAGTGTGGTGGACCACATCGAGTAGCGGAGTGCCCTATTAGGCTGCAAAAGAATGCTGCACAGATGCAAGTGAATCAAGGGAGCACGTCTGCAATGCCAATACTCACATGTAATCGTTGTGGCATAGATCACTTGATTGCCCAATGCCCCTATAACCCAAATGCGCCTAAAATCACACCCCTGAATTTGGTCGAAATTGCTAGTGTGACATCGCCAATGCCACCCTTTGCACCCGCTTATGCGATTACACGGTCCATGCTTCAAGGGCCAGGACATATCCTCGAAGAGAGAGATACCGCGTCACTTATCCAAGCAAAGAAAAAGAAGACACGAAGGAAGAAGTCGCAGAATACGGAAAATTCAAAGCCAAGTTCCAAAACAAACATAAGAACAGGAGATGACCCCGTGTATATGAATGACCTCGAGGATGATTCAGATTCAGTCGAGACAATGGAGACTAGAACCAATACCACAAAGGGAAAGACCGACAAGGAAAACCGTAACATGGGACCAAATGAAAACCGAATGAGAGAAAACCATAAAGAGCCTCTGAAAACACCACAAGTGTTTCCAAATCCAATCCAAGACCCCCAAGATAAACCGCAGGGGCAAAAAGGGAAGAATCGTAAAAAGAAGATTGGGACGTACCCAAACCCTGTAGACGAGATTAAGCAGGTGAAACATCTAAGAGGTTTAGTGGAGGAGACTCAAAGGAAACTAGAACCAGAACCCATGCAGGTCAAAATTCATGACACAGTGTTTCCCACGCAAGTTCATCCACCCCACATGAACCATAGACCGTTAGCCATATCTAGTATCATCCAAGAAGGGAGTGAGGACGGGACATCAGAAAGTGAGCATACACCCTTCTTGTTGGAAAGGATGTTTGACGAAGGAATACCTAATCCCATTGAGGAATATGAGATTCCATCCTCACCAGTTCCTAGTCAAGGACCTACACCCTGCAAAACGCCAATGAATGTTGCCAAACTAGTGGACTTCATGTCTTCTGAGGTCCGAACCACGATCATAGCAAAGCTGTATGGAGATCCTGAGTTATTCCTTGCACTTTGAGCATTCCTTAACGGAGAGCTACGAACGGGATTACCGCAGTTTGCGCAACCAAATAGGCCTGACTCGATTATGATTGATGAGGAAAATCATGTGCAATCACTTGACTTAGATGGACACGAGTCTGTGATTGAGGTACCCATTAAAGAATTAGGGCAGTATTTTGAAGGCGACGAGTCTAATGCGACCCTACCCATCACTGCCAAGGGATTAACTATAAAGGGAATTCTTGATGGTGGTGCGGGAGTTAGCATCATTACAAAAGATTGTTGGGAATCCATGGGAAAACCCCGCCTCAGTGTTACTAACATTGTGGTAAAAATGGCAAATGGTACCATAGCCAAACCTATGGGGATACTCAAGGATCTTAAGATCAAAGTTCTAGGACACAAGGTACGACATACGTTCATTGTAATGGATTTCTCTAAACACCTTATGTCATATGAAATGATTTTAGGACGACCATTCATGAGGGAAGCACAAATGGTTCACGATTAGTCTAAAAATCATGTCTATTTGCAATTCCAAGACTCTGTCCTTAGAGTGGATTTGGTGACTGGTAAGGTACACCCCTTAGGGAGTAAAACCATTATTGATCATCGCTCTGACACCACAGTTCACTCGGCCCCACTACAATATTGTTACACTTGTAAGAAGGATACAGACATTGGCCAAGATTCTCCTTACATGGATGTGTTACCGGGTATGACGGAATCAGACAATGTGGATTGGGTCCACCTAGCATCAACCATAGACACTTGGGGAAATAGGGGGACGACCTGGGTAACACCTGAGGGGGATGAAATGCATGTACCCTTAAATATGCTACAAGCAATGCATATCGCTTCCGACAAGACTCATCCTAATGTAACGAAGAAAACATACAAGTGGGTCCCTAAAGCTTCTTTAGTGACCATAGCTAGTGCTAAAAAATAGAAGCCTTGTAAGAAACGTACCACTCGCTCCAAGAAAAGTAAGAAAAT
The DNA here is from genome assembly GCF_014529385.1 of Adiantum capillus-veneris. Taxonomy (NCBI): domain Eukaryota; kingdom Viridiplantae; phylum Streptophyta; class Polypodiopsida; order Polypodiales; family Pteridaceae; genus Adiantum; species Adiantum capillus-veneris. The sequence goes on from NC_140954.1 coordinate 120,424,676, forward strand.
GTTGCGATGGATCCCTAAACGACTATTGGAAGCCCAAGGCTACTATCAAGGAAATGATCAAATCTGGGTGCCAAAACGTAGATTGTGCTCTTACCTATCACCTGACCCAAGTGAGCCCAATCCCGTAGCTCCAAAACGAATCAATGATCGTGGAAAGAAAAAAATCACAGAATGCTACATACCCGCTCCCGAGCTAGTTTGGGTACCAAAGAAAGAACGAATTGATCCACCTAGCTCAGGAAGGGGGGAGTCCCATGAAGATTCTAGCTCCTCATGTAATACATCCATAGAGGTAAAAGCTTCTACACAGCCTCCATCTATAGTAGTGGACCTCCATGAAGCTACAAAAGAATCCACACCTCCCAGTGTTCAAGAATCACCTGATGAACCACTTCAAGTTCAATCCTGGGAGAGTACCTTACCACCCTTGCAGCTTGACAAGGCACCTAGGGTAATAACAAACTACTGGCAAAAATCCTCACCTATTACCAACTGGAACAATTGGTTTCAAAGGGTGACAAGCTCATTTCAAACGGTATGATCTACCCAAGGAAGGGGGGAGTGTTTGCTAACAGTCATCATTCATTTGTTTCCCTCTCAACCTTTTTCCCTGACCTCTCAATTCCAATCTTAGGGAATGTACATATAAAGCTTTATACTCACAAAAAAAAAAAAAAAGAGCAAGAGCAATTAGCAAACGAGTATGCACATTAAAGTCAAAACATTGACTCAGACCTACACATGTCACATTTGGTACAGTGAAGCAGAAACCTATGCCATAAAACACCTTTGATCCTCATCACTTGAGTGATGGAGGGTAGGTAAGATTGGTACGATAGGAGTGTTTCTGTTTTAAAGTTGAGTGATTAGCGAAGTTCTCTTTTCCCACTGATGTGCCTCCTGGAGGTATTCCTTTTGTTTCCTAGTGTGTACAGGAGCGTGTTGCTATTGATAGGATTTGGACCTTCATGGAACCTTCAAATCAAGCGCGACCATCAACACAAACAGGTGTTTCTTGTCCATTAGCATTGCCGTTATCTTTTTTGCATCTATGATTGTCTGCTTTGATTGTGATTGGTAGCATAATATTCAGCGCATTTGCTTAGTATCAAACATTTAATTCAATGTAATGTTTTGTCATAATCACTTGTTTATGTGTAAAAATCAAGCAGTCCGACTAAGCTAGTTTGACCAAGCTAGGTATTAGAAATCTTCTCTTAATACCATGGGGAATGCCTTCCTAATAAACAATGGTTACTTAGGTTCTTAATCCGATTTAGGCAGCATTGTATGAAATGTACTAGGGCTTTCTAGTGGGTTTGACCCTATTGACCTTTAGCTTAAGTATTATAAAGGGAGTTTACTAATGTGATGAGCCTGGGGAGGGTAACAGTGTTATATGACCTCCCAAAGTTACAAAAGTTAAATGTTGAAAATGAACAAACAAAAAATCAAAGTGCCACAATGTAAAATTTTAAGCTGGAAGAGGAATCCCTGCTTAAATTGGTACTTCACTCACATGTATTGCCTATGGTACTAGAGCCCTAGAGGTTCCCAGTGTGGGCGCTTTTCCTTGAAAAGCAAAAAACCCAAGGCATACAAAATAAGCACCCACTTCAAAATTGAATCAGTGTGAAAAGACTTTGAGGGGTCAAAGAAAAAGTAATCAGTCAGGCGATGATTTCATGAGCAATTCCTTTTATGGTAGCTTAACTACAAAGTTTTCTAGATATAGCCTCTAGTCAGCCCTCGAACATGAATACTTGGCTCTCGCGATTAAACAACTTAATTGACCAGAGAAAATTAAGAAGCTTACCCATGGTATTAATATTCGATCTCTAGTGCTTTTCGACCGTCAAATTAGTGACCCCAGACTTGTTTAATTTTTTACCTTTACATCTGTTTATGCATTTGATTACATTGCAATTTAATGTTCATTGCTATCAAATTGTTTGAAATTCTTTTACCAATCAATTTTTCTACCTAAAACTGCATATGCTTTTTAAGAGAATGCAATTACTGTGCCAATGTTGTTTGATTTTGCAGTGACTGAAGAAGGCTAAGGACATTCATCTCAAATGCTCTTCCACCCCGACGACCCAGCTTCAACTCAATAGCTTCCGAGGACGGAATCTACATCAGGAAGGGGGGCATGTTAACCCTCACGGCACACGGACACCCCATCACCTACGACGGACGTGTATTATGTATTTGGTAGAGTCAGGTACCGGGCTTGTCGGACCAATAGGGAAAGGTAGAGTGATCGTCGATGAGAGGCGCACTTTAACTTGGACATTCAAGGGATTAGTTGGTTAAGCATGGGCGCCCAAGTGTGAATGGGGTGAGCTCCTATAAAAGCCAACTAAACCTAATTTTTACTCATTCTCTCATTTGTGCAATTGAAGAGTGCTCTTGCTCCATCTCCATCTTCTTCTTCTTCACCTCCTTGTGTGTGTGTGTGTGAGAGAGAGAGAGAGGGAGAGTGTGTGTGCGATCGAGCATTACGAAGGCACGACGGCGGCGAAGCGGTTGAGCGCGGCACGAGTGCAGCTTCTTCTTCATCGCGGCGAGGAATCCACCACGAAGGCGAGCGTAGAGCGGTGAGTGACACACCCTTTGTTTTCTTGAGCTTGCTAGTTTAGGCTTGTTGTGTGCTTGGAGCCGTTTGTGGCTCGCATACGGTGTATTGGCAAGTCCCTTGCTTCGACAGTGCGGCAAGGAGCGCACAGCATCCAGATGTATGTCCAGGTGATCCAATTTTTCATAGGGATGACATATGATAAGGATTGGATAATATTGTTGCTATGCAAAATAACTTGAAGTATAATGACCATGGTGTCATTGCTATGTGAAAATAGAGCACCTAGACATGCATCTGGGTGCTCTACTTACGCAGAAGGTCAACATAAGCATTATGTATTTTGCCTACTTGATTGTGTCCTTGCTATGAAAAAATAGAGCATCCAGATGAACGTGCGAATCCCTCTATTTTTCCATAGGGACAAAATTAGTAAAAAAGTTTATGTCTACTTGATTGTGTCATTGCTATGCAAAAATAGATCACTCAGAGGCATGTCTCAGTGTTCTATTTTTGTGTAGCAATGACACATTAGTTTTTTATTTATTTTTGCATATAATGACAAGGATGTGTCATTGCTATGTGATTTATCTGTGTTTGACAAGGCATCCGTGTACATTTTGCTCGCGAGGGACAACACACTATAGATTTGAATTTAAAAAAAATGTTCTACAAAAAAATCCAATGAAAACATGTTTCTTTGTGCTTTGTCAACAACATTTTGAGATTTTCTTGAGATTTATGTTCTATAGAAAAATCTTAACAAAATACAAAGGATGGATCACAAATCACATATATAAGTGCTTTGAGAGCTATAAATAGTATCTCAATCATGCACCTCAAAACACGTGCACTATGGTCAAATCCATGCATCGTAAATGTGTCAATTCAAATTTTACCTAGACTAAGTAATCACACACTACTATATATATAGAGACGTTCGCATCCAAACAATATGTTTTAAGAATTTTTTCTTGTCAACTCCATTCTTCTATTGCTCCACAAAGTTGATTTCAATCGTGCCTTCTACTCATTTTCTACACTCGTATCTTTGGATGCTCATTGTAAGGTGAAATTTTATAATCTTAACGCTTTCTTTGTAAATTTTGCAACACAATTTTTTTTTTCAATCCATGTCGTTGCTACGTGAAAATAATGTAGTTGAATGCATGTCTGACTTTACTATTTTTGCGTAGCAATGACATAATAGCTTTCTGGAAATTTTTTATACTTGTGTCTTCTCTATGCAAAAATAACGTTTTGGGACATGCATTCGGTAACCTTAATTTTGCATAGGAAGACACTAGAGTTTATTTGAGATATTTTGTAATTAGTTTATGGATGTGTCCTCCTAAAGCAAAAATAGTGTAGCCAGATGCATGTCTGACTACACTATTTTTGTGTAGGGACAACACAAAAGGCGTTGTATAAATTTTTTTGACGGTATCCTATTTATGCCAAAATAGTGTAGCCGAATGCATGTCCAACTACACTACAACACAAAGGATTTTGTATATATATTTTTATATATGGTGTCCTCCTTAAGTGAAAATGGAGAGCCACTCATATACATAGTTTTTGTACAAGAAGGACACCATCAAGAAAAAAATGATTTTAAAACTCAAAAAATGGTGATTTTGACCCCATCGGTGCATTCGAAAGGCCCAAAACCCCTAGACCCCTCTGCATGCGCTAAATTTTCACAGGGAGGACACAACATTTTTGGAGGTTTTTCTTTGGCGTTGTTTTCCTTTGGGTACCCACAAGAGATGACTTAGGAATCGATCCTAGGGTTTATGGGCCTTTCGGACGCACTAGCGAGGTTAAAATCACCATATTTTGAGTCACATTGTTAGTTTTTTAAATTCTTGTTAACTTTCGTACCTTGCTTATAGAATTTCAAGGATACTCTAATTTGGTGCATAAGAAACACCCTTTGCTAAAAATAATCTTTACCCTGATAATAAACTTGGATGATATTTACTATCTTCTATATCTATATATGAAAGACAGGTATTCTTGTAGATTATTGCTTCTTTTTACTTCTACTATGGTTGATGAAGTGGAGAGAAAGTCATTAATGGCAAGGAACAAGCAACTACTAGGAAGGTTCCTAAAGAGGAGATAAAGAAGAAGGAGCTACATGATGAATCAAAAGCAAACCAAGGAGAGATCTCAAAGCAAGAAGAAAAGCCTGTACCTAAAAACCTATCTTTTAAAGAAGGAACTGATACCAAGATTCCACTTCATTGTCTTTCAAAGAAGAGAAGATTTTTTTAAAGAGTGATATGCTTCTGAGAGATTAGGAGAGCATAGAAGGCACTCATTGTGACAATTCTTAGGCTTCCTTTCTAGAAACTTTGTAGGCATGTTTGCAAAACAATTCAAAATAGATATGAGGTAGAACATTTTGCAAAGGGCACAAAATATTTTGTAAAGAATTTACAACATCCCTTTTTGAAAATCAACATTTTGTATAGCTATAAACCCCTTGTAAAATTAAACATTTTAATTATAAATTAAGTAAATACAAAAAAAATTAACCAAAGGATTCCATTTTTATAATTTCATTGTCTCCAAGTCAAGTGTAACTTCCAATATAGTCTTTCAATTTTTGTTGCAATTGTGGAACTCCTTGGATATGTCTCTCCATGTTTAGTCCCATCTGATTTTGTTCAAACTAGCACGTCGAGTCTCAAAGCATAATCCATGCCATCTTCTAGATCTACACCTGGAGTACCTAAGAGTTGAGATGATGAAAATTAGCTCAACATATGCCTCTACCTTCTCTTCTACTTCCTCCTCGTCTTCTACGGTCTTCTACTCATCCTCTTTTCTCTTTTTCTTCTTCTCCTTGTTCTTGCTCATACAAAATGAGGAAGAGGAGCATGTATCCTAACCTATATTTCTATTTGTATTGCCCATTGTAAGTGTGTATGGGTGATTTTTGAAAATTGGCTTTAGCTACTTATAGTGTTATAATTCAAGGGCATAATAAGGTTGTGGTACGATATCACTTTCTTTTTTAAACATACAAAAACCATACAATATTGAGGGCATGACATTGACACAACTTTTCCATCTAACCACAAAAAAGCCTTACAAAATGAAAACCAACAAGATGAGACATTTGCACCAAACAAGTAATTGCCAAAGTTAATTGTCATTGATATCAAAATATTTTGTACAAAATGCCAATTGTAGGGAATAATTGATACAAACTTCCAACATCACTAGCAATAATGTAGGACTCTAACTAAGGAGTAGTTTAGCTTGGTAGTAGATGGACAATCCCTTCGGCACTTTTTGACATAGAAATTTCTTTCAATCCTTATCAAGACCTACAAGACATATTATAAAAAAGAAAAAGTAAGACTATGCTTCATAGAAGCAAAGAATGGTAGAAAGAAAGACACCATTATCTACACACCTTTCCATCAGATTCTATCTACTCATTTAGTGCAATGTGCACATGGATCTTATCTTCAAGCTGGCCATGTGTTCACTATTCATCCACATATCAATGTCTTAGAACATGGAAGAATACCCCCTTCTCTGCCAGAGACCCATGAGTTCTCCCTTTGTAAAGATCCTCCCCAACGGATCCAAGGCTAGACATCCAAAATGTCCATGGAATACTTCATTGATTGCCATTCCTCTGATGCTTTAGGAATAGAGATGTGTAAGAAGCATAATAGCACAAAATAAGCAAAAAATATAAAAATCATAAGAGCAAAGTACCACAAACAACCTAAAGCAAATTGGAAATAATAGTCACCATATGAATCACTTACAATTATCTTTGTGTAGAGGAAGATTAGAGCTCTCGAGATGGAGATAAAGCTTATTGTGCATGTAAACATGTTCTTGACTCTAGAGAGCCTAAAATTTTTCAATTTCTTTCCAACATGATAAGAATTGTTTTTTTGAGCAGTCTTTTCTTCTCCTCCTTTGCTACATTATAATCCAGCTAACTTGGCTATGGATGTTGGGATCCACTATTTGTGCTCCTTTAATGTGGCATAGGTGGTTTCAATGAATGTACAAAAACTCCCACTCTAGTGGTGCAAAATATCAGTCTATCCACCTTAGTTGAAAAGGAAGATGAAGGTTGGTATACAGTTGAAAAATCTCTTGTAAGCATTTTAAATCAAGGGCAAGGGGAGTAGGACTACACAAGGTGGACCCCCCCTCAACAAGCCTAGAACTTCAACAGATTGTGGGAACGTGCAAGTTCTCCGGTGTTTTATCCCACAACTAGCCAAAAATGCATTAAATTCATGAGACATATACTTCCTCCCTCGATCGGAATGGAGGGTTCCCATAGTATATTTAGAGACCTTTTCAACCATAGCCAAAAATTGCTTGAAGCACATAAACCCTTCAGACTTAGCTTTAAGAAAATACACCCATGCATGCTTGGAGTAATCATCAATGAACGTCATGAAGTAAAGGTAATTGCCCAAGGATGGAGTTTGCATGGGTCCACAAACATCACTATGCACAAGCTACAACCCGCATGTAGCCCTTATTGAACCATCCTTTGGAGACTTCGAATGCTCCATCTCACCAAAAATAAAACCTTCACAAACATGCTTCACATGTGCTTCAAGAGGCGGCAAAGAAGCAAGCATATCAGATTTCTGCAAGTGCAACAAACTGATAAAATTCAGATGCCCAAAATGTGCATGCCAAATTTGTCGAATCTGAAACAGCCTTTGAACCCACAACTACATTTTCAAAAATTTTCCCACACTTCTCATACAAAGTGAGCTTATACACCCTACGACATAAAATGCTAGATGCAACGATTGTAAGGCTCGCTTAGGGTGGATAATAATTAGTTGCATTCATAATCAAATTGACGTATATGACGTATGCAAGCAAAGCACAAAAAATAACACAAAGTAGATAGATTGATAATATGCATATTTGTACAATGAGTTGTGTGCTTATATAGCACTTATGAAAGTGTAGCCTTAAGCCACATGTTGAGCCACATGTCCTAATACATGGCATAGTAGGTGGCACTCTTAGATAAGAGGTAATGTGGCACATTGGTGGTCATGAGAAGTGTAGGGTTGTTTCCCACTAGAGTGCGTGAGAGTAGCACCTTTAGGGATAGTTCACATAGGCATAGGATGAAAGTAGGTTTAAATCCTAACAATCTTCCCCTTAAACCTGATTTCATCTTAGGATTGCCTAAGATACATCATGCCTAGATCTCAATGGATTCAACAGGTCATGGTTCATACAAGGCGTCCTTAGGTAGGTGCATGGGTTCACATTTGGATGCATAAACATGGTTCTCATATTGGATACATCATGTTTTGCTCACATTCAGATACATCATGCAAGTGGACAATGGTAGTTTAGTGTAGGGATTCATGGTTCATCTTGAGCGTAATGTGATCCTTGTTCACCATGTTGTAGTCATCGTTTATTATCGTCGAGATGTCAACTTCGTACAACGTTGTCGCCATTTGTTGTGTTGTTCGTATCCTCTTGAGAGGATGAATCCGTCTTGGCTAATGGTGCAATACACATGTACATAGCAAATGTGGTTCTCATATGGTATGTGCTCATGTTGACAGGCGGTCTTACCGTATACTCGATGTATAGGCAGTGTCTAAACCTGTTTACAAAAGTGTTCATAGATGCCAAAACATGGTTACGTACATACATTATAATAAGGAATGCGTCGTGCTTTGTGTCATTGTTGTGAAGCCTCCTCATGAGACAAGAATGTGCTCGTATTTACTCCATCACATGGAAGGCTAATCCATAGAAAAAAGCCTCTTGTGGAGGGCAATGTTCATCTTTGTGGGAATGAGGCTTTGTGTCGCAAGGAGACATTGAGTGCGGGAATGGGGTCTTATAAACAAAAAACCAACCAAGTGGTTTTGACTGCACGGGCCAATGAAAGCAAGCACAAGCCAGGTGGGTGATGACGAGGCGGGTGAGATAAGGCACTGCAAAGCTACTGGTAGTTGCACTAAGTTGGAGTGCAAGATGCCAAATGATGACGGGCCAGCCCACAAAGTGGAGCAGCGGGTTGAGCAGGGACGCTAGTGTGTGCGTGTGTGTGTGTGCGTGCGCATGCGGGCTAGGCAGCAATTGAAGCACATCAACGCCGGCTTGCAGTTGATGCCGAGGCTGATGTATAACCTTTGGAGAGCAAAACAGCAATCGCTGGTGGAGATGACAATAGGAAGTCTCTAGTAACTAGCGAGGCTGATGCATAGCCTTTGGAGAGCAAAACAGCAATCGCTGGTGGAGATGACAATAGGAAATCTCTAGTAACTAGCGAGGCTGATGCATAGCCTTTCGAAAGCAAAACAGCAATCGCTGGTGCAGATGACAGTAGGCAGTCTCTAGTAGCTGGCGGCACCGTCTTGACGACTAATGAGCAGGGCTCAGGAGGTGCGTATGTAGGAGCCTATGGCACTGTTTTAGTCCTTCGTTGGTGAGCTAGCTGATGTGGGACAGGAGCTGGGTATGGAATTGATTGTCAATAGATGATGGTGCAAGTAGTAAAAACTCACACGATTTGTTGGTAGCAACCGCCAATAGTGCTATGCTTGTAAGGCTTGTTGGCAGTGCTCGCACCTGAGGGGAGGCCAACAAGGCACCAAGTGCTTGGTGATGGTGTTCAAGGAAGAGACCGTGAGCTTGCAAGAGAAAAGAAAACAAACAAAAAAAAAGATTCTAGTACTCACAAATGACTTTTAGGCTTATTAAAATGTCATGGTTACATGTCAAGCATATGAGGCATAGCCTTTACACTCAACATGCATGCAAAAAGACACCTAACTTATCTCTAGAATAGACACCCCAAATGAAAGATATTTACAATAAATGATAATACTAATAATCACAATGAACCTCACAATAAAGCTCTAGTACTACTTGGGGACCACTTGTAAGGCTCGCTTAGGGCGGATAATAATTAGTTGCATTCATAATTAAATTGACGTGCTAATAAAAAATGACGTATGCAAGCAAAGCACAAAAAATAACACAAAGTAGGTAGATTGATAATATGCATATTTGTACAATGAGTTGTGTGCTTATATAGCACTTATGAGAGTGTAAACATAAATCACATGTTGAGCTCACCACATGTCCTAATACATGGCATAGTAGGTGGTACTCTTAGATAAGAGGTAATGTGGCACATTGGTAGTCATGGGAAGTGTAGGGTTTCTTCCCATTAGAGTGCGTGAGAGTAGCAACTCTAGGGATAGTTCACATAGGCATAGGATGAAAGTAGGTTTAAATCCTAACAACAATTTCATCACCAAAACTGGTATCATGAACTGTACATCTGTCATCCACAAATTTCACAACAAGACCAAGTCTAGCTATTGCAAATATAGACAAAAGGTTCTTCTTGATCCTAGGTACATAAAGTGCATCAACAAGTGTGAAAGAACTGCCATTCGTAGTAGTCAGCACAATTTTTCAAACTCCCTTGACTGGATAAGAGACATTGTTAGCACAAGTAATTGAATTTCCATGAGGGGCATCCTCGAGAGAGGTAAACAAGTCACGATGAGAGGTAACGTGCTTTGTAGCACCACTGTCAAAGTACTACACATGAGCATACACAACAACAACTGACGTACATGCATCATGGACAGAAGGATCATAAGTACACTCTGCACTAAAAGCCCATTCTGCATCTACATCAGCATCACAATCTCCTTTCACAAAAGACTCTACAATTGCTACACTTATAGTGGAACCAGCCTCTTTCTTCTTAGCCTCTTTTGCCTTAAATTTCAGACACTACTTGATCAATTGATTATTGGCCTTGCAATAATGGCAACACATCTTCTTTTTGCTCTTTTCACCAGAATTTTCAGACGAGGTGTTGCCAGCAGAAGCATTGGAAACAAGTGATTTGCCACTTGCCAAAGAACCATGAGAAGTGGCTACATTGCGGCTACCACTTTTCCTCTAAGTAGCAATAAAAGCCTATTCAACTGCGCATTCTTTACCCCTGTTTTTTCTTGAAAGTGACTCTTGCAACAACAATGTGCATAATGTATCATTAAACTTGACAACTTCTGGATTTCCTTGGGTCATAAGTCTCCAAGTACTAGCAAATGTCTGGTAAGAATCTGGCGAGGAATATAGCAAAGCATGAAGAACAGTTTGCACAAGGGAATTGTTAGAAATGACTTTGCCTGCAAAAATAAGTTGCTCATTAATACCCTTGATACCAACAATGAAAGTGTCCATTTCATCTTCCTCATGCATAATCTTTGACTCCAACTTTGCACGTAGCAATGAAATTTTAGCCTCATTGCGACTTGCATAAAGACCAGCCTGAATATCCCAAGCCTGTTTTGCAAATTTATCTATTCATGAATGTGAGGAGTAATAGTGTGCTTCAAGGATAACGTAATCAATGCATGATCCTGCACGTCTCTAACATCCCAACAAGCTTCCTCAGTTGTAGGAAAAACAACTATCACAACAACAACCCTGCCACCAAAACTTGCAACATCCTCAGCATCGCTTGCATCCTCAAAATCAGGACCTATATCAATGCCCTGCACAACATTCCAAACGCCCTTTGACATAAGAACATGTTGCATCATGTAATCCCACATTGGGTAATTGTTCCCATCCAATTTACTCTCAAACATCTTGAACACATTTATGTTGTTGTTAGCCATGGCGAATGCCTGCACACCAAATGTGAAACTGCCCGAAAAGAGGAGAAATAAAGCAAGACCAACGTGTATAGCACAACCTGTAGAAGACTGTCAGGGCCCTGTTATGCATAAAACGGCACTGACAAATTTTTTTCACAACATGATGAAATTGCCTACGCAATACTGTCTGTAGTGGAAACGGAGGCCAAAATGAGCCGAAATGGAAAATCTGACCAGACTGCGCTCTACGAGTACACCCAAAGTATTTTTCATCCACTGACGCTCACCAAAGCTCACTGAAATTGAAGAAAGTGAGCAGACATGTGCTAACGATGATGGCGACAGCCCAGGAGGACGCAACCTGCTCTAATACCATTTCTTGGAAATGGGGTTACAGGGAAACATGCATAGCCTGGAGAAGACGAAGGAAGCTCAAGGCACACAACAGAGGGAAAAATTACTTATTGTGCAATGGAAAGATAAGGTAGCCCGCACGGGGAAAATCCCTTTAGTGAGGGAAAAAATGCCCCAGAGGTCCTAAATGTGTTCACACACATCACTACAATATGTATATAGTTATTTATTTCTGATTCATTCTTTGAAAGCTCTTCTTGGAATGTTACAATTTCTCTTTATAATTTAGCGTGCCACTCCCACAGTTCTTCTGGGTTCTTGAAGGGGCCGTCTAGTACCATCGCCTTTTCTCTTGCTTTAAATATTTAGTCTGATGACCCTTCAACCCTTTTATGATTTTATCGTTAGCTAGCACTTCCGCATATGTAGCCTTTTTTAAATCCATTACGGGAAAATCCATTCTAGTAGCCCATTTCAGCTCCATTCTTCTGCAACAAATGAGGTGTCATGTTCCCATCTCTTGCGACCGTGGTAGCTATCTTGTCGAACACTTGGCCTATCTTACTTGATGACCATGTGCACCTGGCACCTGACCAAAACTATTGATTTGTAAAGCCATGCTGCCTCAGCTTGACGAGCGTTATTAGCCATAAGGGACCAAGAGGAAAAAGGAGGACCGCTCAAGGTCACCGACTCACACTCATAAATCTTCTTTTTTTAATAAATATGGGTTTCAACTTTCCACTAGCCTTAGCAACTTAAAGTGAAAAGCTTCCATTTAAAAATAAATAAATATGGGTTTCCACTTAGAAACTTAAAGTGAAAAGCTTTTAAAAGGCGAACTAAACAAACCTTAGGGTTGGAGCAGGGTTGCGACAGCTATCTCAGGTTCTAGATCTGGCTTACGAGAGTCTAGGAGCAGGGATGCTTGTAGGGCATCTGCATAGGAGATCCTGGATACGAGGTGTGTTTCAAGGTGGCGTTGGCCTGCGAGGCGAGGGATGGCGTTGGGTGGGGGCCCCTTGTCATCTTATCCTTGGCTGGTCTGATGCGATGCCCTACCCCCCTTCTTTTTGGAAATGGGAGAGGTTTCCCTCCCATCTCCCTCATGGAAGACAAAGGTAACCATGATCCTTTTTGTGGTGGGTTGCTAGCAAGTAGAGAAGAGAGAGGATCTAGAGAGAGAACATTGATTCCTTTGAAAGCTGCTTGTATTAAATGTATTACAAACCCCTCGCAATGCAATTGTGCCAAAATTGGCACAGTTACAAAAGGATGTGCTTGGTAGTACTAAGCTGGTTCAGTAGGATATGTGTGACCAAATTGTGGCTCAGTTATCTGCGTGAGTTACTGATAACTGAGCCTCGCATGACCACCACCTTATATGATTCTTGTTAAACTCAACATAATGATTTTATCACTTTCTTATTGTTTTAGAAAGCCACGTGATACTTGTTTTTTTCAAGTATTGAAGGACTATTATTTGTTGGAATACAAGGATGGTGATAATTTTTGAGGCACCATAGAGCAGATATCCTACATGGTCTACTAACATCTCCACCATGTGGGTCCTCTATTTGTTCCCCTCACAACAGCCCCATAGCTTTGAACAACCAGGTAGTCCAAGCTTGAGTCTTGACTTGAGGTCGGCAACAAGAGAGACCCCCCTTAGTCGCTCTCCTATGAGGTACACATGACACACCCCACTTACCTTCGTACCGTGTTCGCTCTTTGCCGCCCAAATCTCGACTCTATTGAGGTCATCATCATCTTCATAGGTGGCTCTTTGTAGGTAGACAAGCAAAGACAATTGTTTTCTCTTTGGACCAAAACCCAGAAGATGCCCAAAAGTAATCATCTTCTCACTCTTCCACTAAGTGAAATGAACAAACTAAATAGAGCACCCACATGATGGAGATGTTTTTTTTTTAGAATCTCAATTTGCAAAATTGGAATGGGCAAAAACTTTCTATTTTTTGAAAATAGAAAGTCCTAAGAAAGATTAATGCCCCCAAACTCACCCCCCCCCCCCAAGTGGGCGACGATGGAAAGGCAGCCTCATCTCTCTCTCTCTCTCTCTCTCTCTCTCTCTCTCTCTCTCTCTCTCTGTCCTAGGACCTCCCTCCCTCTCTCTCTCTCTCTCTCTCTCTCTCTCTCTCTCTCTCTCTCTCTCTCTCTCTCTCTCTCTCTCACACACACACACACACACACACACACACAGGTGCGTGATGATGAAGCCCTCCTCTGTCCATCGACGCCTTTGGTATTATCCTTTAACAACCTAGTGGCCGACAGGGCTTTTTATAAATGCCACGTTAGTGGTATTTTCAATATTCATTTGTTTTATATAGTAATCTTTTGGAAGGTTGGTCTGTAGGTAATAAGGACGTAGTAACCCCCCATTAGGCAATACATACCAGATGTACAAGGATTTTCCTTACAACCATTGGTTCATCTAGACTCAACCTTCATTGGACTCCCAAATTCCTCTAAGCTCACATTGGATATGTCATAACCCCTTCTCTTTATGGGTTTGGGCTTGCATACGCCATATGTATCACATAAAACGCATAGCACACACTATGAAAATTTGAAAACATTTACCACGGCCTTTTATCGCAGTTTGGAGAGAGAGAGAGAGAGAGAGAGAGAGAGAGAGAGAGAGAGAGAGAGAGAGAGAGAGAGAGAGAGAGAGAGAGAGAGAGAGAGAGAGAGAGAGAGTCCAAAATGGGTTGGCCAAAGAAGAGAGGTGGGATAGGACGACATTTTTTGGGGGGAGCAAGTCATCTTTTGGATTCTGCATGAGCGTCCCCTAGGCTCTAGCCTTGAACCCGTCCTTGAAGATTTTACTCAGCTGGCTTCATCCCTCCCTCTGCTTTTGATGATGGTGAGTTCCAAGTTGTATGATCTCTCCCCCTCTCTCCCTTGCTTGTGAATTTACACTCATAGCTTTTTTATTGCTTGTTGCTTATTCACAGGTTTGTGGGTTTTTCAGATTGCAGTGTCGATGTTTTTTTGCATAACATAATATACATAATCATTTTTATGCTTGGCCTACATCTTATGCAGAAGGGAGCGCATATGGTGTGCGCATGAGTGTGTTGTGTGTGCAATATGTGTGGTGGGTATGTGCTACTTGTTCCGTGCTTCTTTTGTTGGTCTATTTGTATAGACTTTGGGATAGTACTTGATGATGGAATCAGTCCCCATTGGCTTTTGCAGGTTAGTGTTGCTTGCGATTCACGGAAACAAAGATTAAGCGACTAATTTTTCATATTTATGCCTAGTGCCTAGAGTGCTCATTGAGTCAACATTGAGTGGCAACATCAACAGGTCCACATTTGTCAAAACTGATCGTGGGATGCAAGCAGTTTGAAAGCAAGTGACCACATTTGTCAAAAGTGATAGTGGGTTGCAAGCATGTGAAAGAAAATCACCATGCAAAAACCTTGAAATTGATCTTGGGCTGCAAGCATGGTAAAAAAAAAAACTAGGTCAAAAATCTTTTTATTGTCTTGTGGGGGACTAGTAACTACCATGAGTCAATTTCAATGTTGTTGTATCAAAAAGCGCTTCGTAGGCTTGCATGGAATCCTGCATGGGCTGGAAGTAATGGTGCTTTTGAATGGGTTGAGTTTGAGTTGGCAAGTGCTAGAATTTTTTTGTAAGTATTGTAAGTAGGTAAAAAATTCAAGAAGTGAGTTTGGAAAGAATGGATCCATCAATATACAACAGAGTGCATTAACAGAGCATGCAGGTACCAGATCTCATGAGGATGCACATTACATGTTTGGAAAAAACAAGGTGATTGTTGATGATGGGATCCAAAGGCATCAAGATGTTGCAATGGTAAGCATTAAAAGATTGTTTGCTGCAGCCTATCACGTTACATGTTTGGAAAAAACAAGGTGATTGTTGATGATGGGATCCAAAGGCATCAAGATGTTGCAATGGTAAGCATTAAAAGATTGTTTGCTGCAGCCTATCACGTTGCGAAAGAAGACTTGGATTTTAGTAAGTTCACATCTACTCTTGACTTATTAGAGTTTTGTGATTGTCCTGATTTGATGAGAGACCTTTATCAAAATGATAAAGCATGCATCTCTTTTGTGCGGTATATCAGTGAAGATTTGCTAAGAAAAATTTTGCAACGTGTTAAGGCTTCAAATTACTACATCATTATGCTTGATGAGTCAACTGATGTAAGTTTGGATCAGCATATGATTGTGTATGCATCTTTCATAGAGGATCAAACCCTGTTACAATTTTTCTAGGATTGTTAGAGATTGAGGAAGGTACTTCTCACCATTTACATGAACGTGCAAGTTTCTTTTTGTCGCAGATGCAATTAGATCGATCCAAAATGGTATGTATAGGCAGTGATGGTGCCTCAACCATGATTGGTCGGCATAATGGAGTGACAACTCGTTTTAAACGAGAGAATCCATTCATGACTTCCATTCATTGCATTTCATCGCGTTAGTCTGTCTTGTTGATGCTGTGAAAGCAAGCAAATATGTCCAATTCATTGATCAAGTTGTAAATGAAATTGCAGCGACTTTTAGTAAGAGTTCTACTAAAAGTGCTAAATTGGCAGCGTTAGAGTCAGAGTTTGGTTGCTCAGCCTTACAGATGAGTCGCATTCATAAGGTGCGATGGTTGAGCAGATCACTGTGTGTTCATAAAGTGTGCGAGTCACTTGAGCCATTGCTACTATTTATGAAAGAGAATAACTTATCTCTTTTTGAGAAGGTCAGCAACTTCCAATTTATGTATAGTTTTCACTTTATGGCTGACATATTGCAATGGCTGGCCACTTTGTCAAAGATCTTTCAGAGTGCATTTGTTGATATAACAGTCGTGGTTGGTCTTGTTGAAGCAGAAATGCGTATTATCACTGCACAATTTGTGGAAATGCCTATCGTCGATGTGAATGCTTGCATTCTTGACCGTTTAGAGTATCCCATAATTCCAGATTATAGACCATGCAATGGACAGCTTGCAGCATTACGTGCATCTATGCGAAATAACATGTATAGATCTGTGGAGATCAAAAGGGTCAAATCTGGTAAGGATATGGATAACGCAATAGCTTTTCAAAAGCAATTCTCTATGTATTTGATTCAAAATTTTCTTGAGCGATTTCCTGATATGGGTCTTTCGAAATGCTTTAAAGCTTTGTCACCATGTTGCTTTCCTTCGGGTATTGCGTACAAACACTTTGGGTAATAGCATAATGACGAGCCTTCTATTTATTTATGAAAAGTATGTACAAGTGAAGTAGAATGATGAGGTTCTAAATTAGGGTCTAATACCTGGATGACCAAAGGGAAAAAACCCTGTGGGAAAAACGTGCCTTTGGGAGACGCGCATTATTGGAGTACTTACCAGCATGAGAAATATTAATAAAGTACTCAAGGGATTATTTTCTGATAGATATGGAATTAAAATGGCAGCAAATATGAAAAGGTAGCATGATGGAACATTGGTTTGCCTGTTGTACTCCACTCAAGGTGCATAGGTGGAAGCAAAAAAGAGTGTCTAATGCATACGTCCAATGGTGGGACATCCTATTTATGCATACACAGAAATGCATGGAAAACAATATGCTATGCAAGAAATATTTTGAGGGGTGTTTTGGATGGTGTAGCTATAAAAGCATATGGCATGGATTTGCAAGCTGGCACTCCTTTAAGAATGGTTTTTGTTGACGCGGATATGTGCTCTCATGTTACTGTGCACTGTTCATGAGTGTAAGACTCTACAACATTCCACCAATTGTAAGTTAATAGACTTCGACTCTTATGCTCATCTCATCCAGCATGAGCAACATAACTTAGATATGCTCAACTCTTCCATGTTAAGCGTAAGCCTAATAACTACGACTCTTAGCACAGAGTTTAATATGACTTGAAGCTTTGGGTCTAATGCTTTGCTCATTTTATGGCTCAACGGCCCAACTTTGACTATGCCAAAGAGTGTTTTTTGCACCCTGGCAACTTGACTTTTAACACTCTTGTGCTTACTACAAACATTTCTGCAGGTAAAAGTAAGCTTAAATCCTCAAAAAGAGGATTAGTGAAGGACCAAGTTGGCATTGAAGGTTTCTTTTGCCATACCTGTTTTATCATCTTTGAATCTGTATTCTTGTTGGTTGGGTTGTCCTTCTTTGACTGTGAAGACTCCATTATCTCTTTGATTCTGCAATTGGGCCTGTTGATAGGAGTCTTTGATGTTGTTGTAGGCCTCTGTTCACTCTCGGCATTTGCCTTTTGAATAGGAGCATTGGAAGACTTACGAATCCAAATCTCTTGATCACCTTTGTAACTCCATTGTTGACTTTGTTGAGCTCTAGTTCTTGTTGAGCTCTTGAGATCTTCATGTAGGTCTAATGTAGTTGCAGTTGGCTTGTGGTTCACTGGTAGCCAAATCTTTGTAAAACCTGTGTGAGATCCATCTTTTTTCTTTATCCTCTTGAGAGTTGTGGTAGACTTCAACATCTTTTGATGTTGTTTTGTTGTATACCTGCTTCCTAGGTATCCTAGGATATTGTTGAGGTTGATACCTTGTGGGCCTTCTTTCTTGGGAGGGACTTGAAGCTACTTCATATGCCCTAACCTATGCTTTTGGTACCCATAACTTTATGTTACCTCCATAGTACTTTTGTTCTTTTAAGCTCCATTGTGATGCTATCCATCCCATGTGTTTGTCTTTCTCTGTTGATTTCCTGTCTTTAATCCAAACTGGATCATTGACTTTGACTAAAGTGCTCTGAACAAACACTTGCTTGACTTTCCTTTGCTTTCTTGAGTACTTTGGCTGATATATCTTTACTTTTCTAGGTGTCTCCTTAGAGTTTTGAGTTGGGTCAGCAATTGACTTGAAGTTTTGAAAGCCTGACTTACTTGAAGAAGCTGATCCATGAGGGTTCTTTGATGTAGAGGCATATGCTGTCACACCTTCTTTGCTAGTCGGTGGAAGTTACACTTTAGCTTTACCTTTGTCTTTGATTTGTTTGACTTTTGCAACTGTGAATCTAGCATTAACAGTACCTGTAAATGTTGTTGTCTACCTTTTAGAAAAGAGAGTATTAACATTGTATCTTCTTTGTAGGCCTTGTGTTGGTCTAACCATTGATGTCCAATGATGACATCTACAAGCATTTCCTTTGAAGGCTTCACCTGAAACTTTACCTGCTCTTCATGATCTTGGATGCTATGGATAGCAACCATTTCTTTTAGACTTGTAGACTTACCCATGATTTCTTTGTTACCTGGCTTGCCTTGAGTAATCTCTAGAATGCTCTGAATGTTGTCTGCAACCATATTGCACTTTGCTTCGTTATCTAGTAGAGCATTGCATGTGACACTTGTTCCATTTGTACTACTAAGAACTACAACTATTCTCGTTGGCTTTATTGAAGATCTTTGTACTAATTTTTCCATGGTCTCATCTTGATCTAATTGTGTCTCTATGGAGGGTAGCTTGAGACTCTGTTTTCCAATCTAACTTTCATCAACTGATTTAGCTGGCAATGTCTGCATCTTTGGACTTCCTATTGCTTCCTGGTTGTTTGCACTTTTAAACTTCTTTACTTCTTGTCTTGGTGTCATTCTCTGCTCAATAGCTTTTGTGGTTGCTCTTTGCTCCGTTTGATCTGCACATATTGCATGATTTGCTTCAAGCGCTTTTGAAGTCCTATTCGATGGAGATGAATCATCTTCAATAAGATATTCCCTTTGAATTGTGCTTGAGGACTTGGTGTTGTCCTCCACGGGTGACCAGTCTTGTTCTTCATTCTTGGTTGTCTCTGAAGACTGCATCTTTATTAAATTCTGTATCTCCGGGACCTTTCGGACCAATGGAATTCCGAATATGATGTTGTCTGGCATATCTTTTGCTGTGATCACATGGAATTGAGCTATGATGATCTGTGAACTTACTTCAATGGTGGTGGAGATGATTCCCCAGCATTCTGTTCGTTTGTTTCCTGATATGCTCACAAATTCAAGAGCATCGTTTGTTTCCTAATATGCTCACAAATTCAGGAGCATCTTCCAGTTGTGGTTGGCCACATCTTTTTCAAGTGCAAAAGGACATGAGGTTCTCATCTAGCTAAAAATCTAGCTTTACTTCTCTTGACAACTTTTCTTCGTTTTCACCAATAATGTTGCACTTGATCCTCTTAGGATTCGTGTCTGAATTGACTGCTTTTGCTGTGGTAGCGTCCTTTGGTTGAGATTTATCTTCAACTTCTTTGCTTTGACCACCTATTTCAATCGATGTTGACTCCATTGGCTGTGATACTATACATTTTTACAATTGTTGAGCATTGTCCACCTGCATCTGAGTAACCTTTGATCTTAATAGATCCATTGTACTTTTTGGTAGAATCTGTCTCTTTGGAGGAGATTTTGGTGGTGACCTTTGTGAAGATTTTTGGACTTTAGCTCCCATTGACTTTGACTTTTTTGTCACCTGTTCTGGCAGCTTGAGGCTTTGCATCATCTTCCAATAGTCTTTGACTTCAGTCGTACCATCCATAGGGGTTTTTACAAGATCATAATCTTGCTGGTATTTGTTACCATGTGCATCTTGATATGCATATGTGAGCTTGGTCACATGTAACTGTTTGAACACTATTGGATTTGCCGATTTTTGGCTTTGACTTGTGGAGATCAGCTGAAACTTTTGTCCCTGATGATCTTCATATAAGCATTTGTTTGTAGACTTTGATGGAATCTGGGTCAATTGAAAACTTCCAACAACCATATGATCTTTCAATGGTTTCTGCCTTGAAGGGGTCTGTTTGCTAGAGGCTCTAGGGCTTCTAACTGACATTGTGGTTCCTAGTACATGAGATGAGCTTGATGGATTTACAACTCCCCCCTTCCTAGGGTGATCACTATAGCCTGCTTCATCGTAAGACTTCAAAGTTGTTTGGTTTTGATTTAGTCTCACCTTTTGGGACTGTGAAGGTACACTTTGGGTAGCACTGTTGACATTTGGCATATGTAAACCTTCTGCATAGTTTCCTATGTATCTCCTTGAAACGTGACAAATTATTCCCCAAGTCAAGCTATAAATAGCATTATCTTTGCCTTGATATTGTCTATCCCATGGGTCTCCTATGACATGAGCTTCTGTGGTTTCATGACCCAAGATATTATAGATGCTAAACTCTCGTCTGTATCTACGATTGTTTTGGTCAAAGTATATGTTCGTTTGGTCACAACATCGAAGCTTGATTTTTGATGGAGGAGAGTTTGGCTCTGAACAGATTTTTGAGTTCACTTGGGTAATATCCTTTAGCTCTAGAGACGATGGGCTATAATAATTATTTCCTCTAAAATGAACCATCCTTTTTGATCTATCACTAGATGCACTTCTATGAGTTGGCATGTGGGCCGTTCAAACACAGGTTGATCTTTTTTGTACAGTTGCCCTTTTTGGTCTACATATTGTGCATATGAATTATGTGTACCATACAAAGCTAACATCATTTTGTTTGATGTGTCCCTTAGACTCGTGAATGATTGCACACTTGTGGCAGTGGATGCAAAATCATTTGCAAACCTAACAGTCTTCTCAACCTTTGGTGATATCTGGACATCTTGACCAATTAATGCACGAATTTGTTGTTCAAAGAACCAATTTTAGGCTTTTCATGTGCCTGTGCATCTTTGTGTTGATTTTGAATTTGCATTGCTTTTATTGGTGCTTCTAATGGTAATGCAGAATCATCCAATTGCATTGAAAGTGATGAGTTAAATGCACTTACATCGAGATTCACATTTTTATTTTCTCTGTACCTTGCTTGGCAGTTGATATGTCCTTGTTGTCTGGATTTCTTGGACAATCTTCAGCAAAATGTCCACCTTTTCGTTCACAATCTCAGCAATATGCCATGACTGGTGGTATTTCATTTGGTTCTGTCATTTCAAGCTCTTGAAGTGGAGCTCCTATTTTTGTGCTTACCAAGTTGTCGGCCTCTTCTTTCAAAACACTGAGCATCAAGCTGTAGATTGCTCCATCTTGACCTTTTACCGTCTCTGGCTTGGTTCTCCAATTAGATTGGCTTTTATTGGTTGATCTATTGGATCTTGCATGCTGGCTCTCGATTATAGATCTGACCACTATAATCCATGTACAATGACCCTGACTGCATATGCACCAAATGTATGTGTTGTTGGCTTGTGCAGATTTCAGGATAACCACTTGGGTCACTTTTTTGCTCGACGTTGCACTGCTTGGAGTTGGTCGGTTTCAATTGTTCTTCTACTGATTTGGTTCACTTTGTGCGCTGTGCTTGGTTTGCAGCTCTTCTGGCTTTTTTTTCGCGGTTTGTCATTTTCCCGGCTACGCTCTCGATTTTTGCTCGCTTTTGCTCGGTGTAATTTCTCGACAGTGTGTTTTTTTCGACGTTGTCTTTTGCTTTTTGACCTTGTTTCGACTTTTTCTGGCACTTTCTGCGGCTTTCGTTTTATTTTTCTTATTTTTTAAATAAAATTTTGAATTTTCTTTTTTTTTGGAAATTTTCACATTTTTTATAATTTTTTTCGGAAGGTTTTGATTTTTAATGAAGTTTTAGTGATTTTTTTTTACTTTTTTGGAATTTTTTGAAGGTTTTTATGAATTTTTTGAATTGTTGGACTTTTTCCAATCAATTTTGGCTTTTTAATACTTTTTTGTGACGTTTTATATGTTTTTTATAGATTATTTTTTTGGATTTATCTATGTTATTTTTGAATTCTTTATGAGGTTTTTATTCTTTTGTGAAATTTTTATGAATTTTTTTAAAAAAAATTGTGAATTTCTTATGAGTTTTTTCTTTAAAAATTATGAGTTTTTTTATTATTTTTATTATTTTATATTGTTTTTGTTTTTTTATTTTTATTTTTATTTTCTAAACCTTTTTTATAAAAGAAATTAGTTTTTATTGGAATTTTGAAATTTTAATTGTTTTTATTCTTTTTTGTGGTTTTGTGATTTTATTATTATTATTATTATTATTTTGAAATTAAATCAAATAATGCAAACCAAATAAATACAATACCTGCTTATTGCCTATGGGGCGGGCGTTGACCTGCTGACGTGCCACTGCACCCGGGCTTGGCAACGACGCGTAGCGCGTAGCGCGAATGAAGGCGCGCGCGTGGACTGCAATGGATGCGAGAGAGAGAGAGAGAGAGAGAGAGAGAGAGAGAGAGAGAGAGAGAGAGAGAGAGAGAGAGAGAGAGAGAGAGAGAGAGAGAGAGAGAGAGAGAGAGAGAGAGAGAGAGAGAATGAGTGTGGGCGTGCAGTGCCAGCAGGGCACAGGTGACAGAGAACGTGTGTGTGTGAGTGCGTACTGCGCGTAGTGACTCGGTTGACGTGCCAGCTTGTGACGGGGCAAGAGCCGTAGGACAGGGACAAGAGGGGCGTGCACGTTCATGAGAGAGAAGGAGAAAACGTCAAGAGGGGGTTCAGGGATGGGGGTGTCTGTGGAAAATGACAAAAGGGCGAGATAAAGAGGGCTCGCATGCGTGGGCAGTGGCTCGACAGAGAGAGAGAGAGAGAGAGAGAGAGAGAGAGAGAGTAGAGGGAGAGAGTGCGTTAGTGAGAGAGTGAGGGGGTTGTTAATAATTGCGATGGGACTTGGGAGGGGGAGGAGAGAGAGTGAAAGTTAGAGAGAGAGAGTTGGAGTGGGTTTTGGGGTGGATTCCCCCGGGGAGAGAAGAAGAAGAAGAGAATTTTAATGTCAAAGGAAATTATCCCAGCAGATCGTAAAGATCTATCCGCCGCGAAATTTTATGCGCCGTAACGCACGGATCTCGCAACTCGAACATGTTGTTTTATTTTAATTTTTTAAAATTTCTAAATGTCCAGAAATGCCAAAAATAGGCCGATAATTAGCCAAAAACGCAAAAATTCACCCGAAAATTCCAAAAAATTCCCGGAAAATTCTAGAAACCTTAGGAAATCATCATCGTTCACAACCGAACATTACACGCAAAAGCACACCAAAAATAGTAGTTTTTATCGAAAATGCAATTTACGACCCAATCGTCAACCCGGGTCCTGAAAATAGCAAAACGCTCAAAACTCGACCTCGGAGGGCATAAATGCAAACCAAAGGATGCCATAAATGCGCACACACAAAATAGCTCGTAAAGATCGCAAAATATCAAATTTTTATGGAATTAATAAAAAATTAATACCAAAAATTTATCGAAAAATACCCAAAAAATTTCAAAAACTTCTCCACACATAGGAGAATAATGCAGCCAAATAAAATCACAAAAATCACATAAATTCAATTTCCAAACAATTTTATCAATAAAATCAAGACTAGTCAATTAAACCTGCAAAATTAGCGACAAAATTAGGTCATAATTTGACGCAATTGGAGTGTGTAAATCCCTGTTTTGAGCACAAAAAGAAATTAACCATTACACACATCAAATATGCAATAAAAAATGAATCAATCATGCACATTAAACACTTTTTAGGCACACACGTTAATAAAATTGGCAGTTTTTACCAATCTTTAGGTGCACACACAAAAGGGTTAAACTTGTCAAAATTGCAATGTGACTTCGCAAATCATTGTGAATTCGCAAATCATTAGTTGTGCATGACCACAACACAAATCAATCATCACAATTGAAAAATCATTAAGCATACATTGATTTTTAGGTGCACAAACATGGGCAAAATAGTGCACAAACACCTAAAATTAGGCATACACACACTCAATTAGAATGCACACACACTTGATTTTAGTTCACACACACTTGCAATTGACCATCCATTAACTCAATTAGACACCCAATTAGCAATATACAATCACCAATCAACAATTGAACTTATCAAATTCATACGCCACCAAATCTTAAAAATTTCGGCATTACGACGGCATGAAAATGAACAATCGAAATATTTCAATCCAACATAGCATCAACATTGATTGCATCAACATAGAATCAACATTACATTGCATCATGGTGGGATCTCTACACAATTCTACACATCCTTAGATTCTAGGGAGGTTGAGAATACCACCTTGATTACCTTTCCATTGAGGATCAATTGCATGGTTGAATGCTCCAATCCTTTATATCAAATTAGTGAGTTAGCAAAAATTAGTGAAATTAGCAAGGGGTTAGTGTGAAATTGAGTGTGTAAACACACAATTGGCAAGATACGGTGACACATTAGGGAATTATGAACACATTGCTTCATGCACATACATCCAAAATCCACAAAAACATAAACACACAAGTGAAATTAGTGAGGAAACACATTCGATTATGCCACAATTACACTAGCGTAGGCCATCGTTCCCGGCAATGGCGCCAAATGTTGGGGGTCCCATTGTTGTAAAGCTCCAATGACCAAAAAAATTATCAATCTGGAGGGATGATCTACCCGGCTAGGGCATGGAAACACTCACACGATTAGTGAGCTAATCATGGCAACACAAATGGTTAACTCTATGAGGTGAGCTTCTCGGCCTATGAAGGAGCTAAGCCACAATGAAGGGCAATCTCCACATCCACTTCTCTTCACCTCTAATCAACCCAATCATACACTCTAACAATTGCAAGATGCACACAACACTAATCCTATCATGCAACATACTAATCGCAAGCACACACACATAGATCTATCGAGCACCACACTCCAATCAAACCTACATGCACACACAAGCAAAAGAGGGCAATCACACAAGATTAGAGAGGGACTAACCACTAATTAGTTACCATCTAGTTAATATAAGCATCATAAGAAGCATAAGAGAGGCATAGTGAAAGAGAATGAAGCATTGATTATTGTTAACCAAGTCACATGAGCAAGGAGAAGCTCAAGGACTCCATAGCCACACACCTCAAGAGCTCTCACCAAAGAGCGATCTCAACAAATGAGCTTGAGAACCCTAATTCTTTTACACATTGCCTTATATACCTAGGGTAAAAATATGCAATGTCCGAGCACCCAAGGCCTTTAGGGCTCCACCACTTACTGAATCTGCTACCTAGGGACACTAACTGACATGTTCTTTACAACTTGGAACTCCCATTGAGCCCGTAACACATTAAAATATTACAATGGCTTGAAATAAATCGAGAATTTACAATACGTGACCATTTTGGAAAAATGTGGAAAATGTCTAACTCCAATTTTCAGTGCTTCTTTGTATTCATCCTGGATGTGCGTCCGTATGTCTTCGGTCTTTAGCAGCTTCTGTTAACTGACGTTGACTCAGTTAACAAGAAGTTCATATATGCAAGGGATAGGGTACTTCTTCTTTACGGATACCTGATTACGGCCTAGGTAATCTATGCATAGGCATAAGAATAGATCCTTCTTTTTCTAAAACAAAACAGGTGCTCCCCACAGAGAAATACTTGGTCGGATGAACCCCTTCTCAATTAGTTGTCGAAGATGTTCTTTGAGTTCTATCGCTTTTGGTAGAGGCATCTTGTAAGGTCTTTTAAAAATAGGTTCACTACCTGGATCCTAAAGGATAAACTACCCTCTGCACAATGGATGTGAGCTTGATTTTTTTTAGCCAATCCATTCCCAAGATACCATCATAGATTCCTACAGGTAGGGTGTGAAAGTAGGATGAGGTGGGGAAACTCCTCCTAGTTCAAATTCTACTTTCCCAGTTGAATTTATTTTTAGGTTTGCAGTAGTTTGAATGATCACATATTGCTATCACGCTCCAGGATTGCCAATTACAGTAAACATGGTTGCTCTTTCATATTCCTTGTTCATCAGGGTAGGCTCTCCTACTATTACATATGCTTGGGCTCCTCTTCCTCTTCCCCTGCCATGTCCTCCATTTCTTCCTCCTCTTTTTAAGTTACCCTGGTTGACTTGAGGTTGGCGATTAGGCCTAGTTGTAGCTCTAGGGTCTAACTCTTGGGGACAATTACCCTTATAGTGTCCCATATGACCCTACTCGTAGCTCTAGGGTCTAACTCTTGGGGACAGTTACGCTTATAGTGTCCCATCTGACCGCATCCATAACATCTTAAATTAGGGAAGGTTTGGTTCAGGGTCGTTGTAACAGTTATTGTACGCCGTTGACTTCCTTGGTTAAAATTTTCTCTAGCTCTTGCTCTATAGTTGTTATAATTATTATAGTTTTTGGTGGGGTTGGTTCCTTCAACTGCAAGAGGTATGGCCCTAAGAAGGGCATCCTGAATTGATATAGGTCTCATGGCTTCGAGACATGTAGTTAGAGTTTTGTTGAGACCTTGATAGAATCAGGCAATTTGTTGCTCCATGGTCATCTGAGGAGCATAATGTCGTAAAGACACAAACTTGGTATAGTACCCCTCTAGTGAAAGACCTAACTGGTGTAGACCAAAGAATTGATTCATCTTAATGGATTGGTGAGCAGGAGGGAGATAGCGCTCTATGATGGCCTGGTTCATCTTCTCCAAAGTTGGGTTACTAGTGGGATTATCTCTGCAGTGTTTTCCACCATAGCTTGGCATCTCCGTTGAGGCGGAACATACCCAACATTGTTTGGTTTTCCTCAGCAGTTCTTGTGGCTATGAAATAATTATCTATAGCCTCTAACCATACTTCTGCATCCGCTCTAGATTGGGTCCTTCTTTCTTTAAGATAAGATAGGGAGTTGGACTTGCTTTAATAGTAATTTCTTTTCTTGTGTAATAGTGCAGAGGCTATTTACGCGTGGGTTACCCTGGGATTAATTTATGCAGTTTAGTGCTATTTGAAAATTTCTCTACTTTATTTCTATTTCAAAACATTTAGCACTTCATTAACATTGCGATGATCAAATAGTAAATCCACTAGTCTTTATTCAAATAAACATGACATACAGTATTCCAGGAAAACCCATGGTATATACAATGAATGATACAAGAAAACTAATATGTACAAAAATATCAATACTCCTATATAGAAAGTCTATGCACCATGGGTGGGTCAAATACAGGATCACAAAATACATCTCTTGGCCCTCTAAAACTAGGGCCTACACCCATGGGTCTTATATTTCCTGGGTAGACTATAGTAGTTACTAGATCAAATACCCAGTGATTTTGTGACACCAAAATACCATCTACTACCATGGTTTCATTTGGATCCTCAATTCCTATGAAAAAGTATACTTCCATTACTTGAAGCTCCTTGGCCTACTTGAGTCTTTTGAGATTTAATGCAAAACCTTCCAATTCTCCTGCATCTATGAGGAAGACCCCACCATACCCTCCCCAACTAATCCCCCAAGTGGGTGGGGAAAACATGTAGTCCAAAAGCTTCATCACATTCTTTCGAACTGTATATTTTTGGATGTGCATGCTCCCATAAACATGATATTGAAGACCATAAACTTACCGAAGGCCAGATGGAATTCTTCCTGCAAAGATGGGGAGAATTTTTCTTTTTTCTCTCTCTCTCATTTCAATTACACGCATTTTTAATTTCTTTTGTCAAAACCCAATTTCCCCTCTTACCTTAATATTTTCCCCTAGGACCTTAATTAACACATGCTTTGATACTAAGTGAGAGGTCCCCCACCTCCCAACACCAAAGTCAAGATGGGGTCCTTGATAGGTCTCTAAGCATATTAAAAGTCAGAGTCTCTAGGTAAGAAGGGTCCAAGGAATAGACCTTCATCATTGACAATGGCTTGGGTCTATAGCCCTAGAAGAAGACCTAGTCATGTCTCACAACGAAAACAGGACAACACCTTAAAAGTCCAAAACTCTTTTGGCCCTATAACTTCCACAAATTGGGCTTTGGTATCCTCAACCAACGCTCCCCCCCCCCCCCCCCCCCCCCCCCCCCCCCCCAACAGATGTGAGGACACAACCGCTGGTGGACTTCTCTTCCAAGTGAAGAAGTTTTCTAAAAGTTTTTAGTGCGCGGGGATGGATAGTTACCTGACTAATCAAGTCCACCCATCCATGATTGACAACCTTAGTCAATCCCCATTTACCACCCCGCAC
Source organism: Adiantum capillus-veneris (assembly GCF_014529385.1). Taxonomy (NCBI): domain Eukaryota; kingdom Viridiplantae; phylum Streptophyta; class Polypodiopsida; order Polypodiales; family Pteridaceae; genus Adiantum; species Adiantum capillus-veneris. The sequence continues at coordinate 120,453,247 of NC_140954.1, forward strand.
TCACACATGATTCTTTTGTTTTCTAATTATTACCACATTCTTTTGACATGTAAAATAGTGGTTTCCTTTTTAGATTTCCCGTATAATAGTTCATTAAAACAAGTCTTGACATCAGCATTTAAAACAGTCTTTCAGAAAACAAACATCTGTAGACTTAAGACAAGGTACGGTCACCTATAATATTTCTTGACAACCCTGACTACTACTCCACTTGTCTCAAGACCAGCTAGGGGTGAAAAATGGCACCCAATTCTTATTCGTAATTTGGGATGAATATATCACCAAAATATTGGGGCACCCATATGCCAAACCACTTGCCCATACAACCGGGCAGTTCTCCTTGGATAAAAACGGTATCCTAAGTAGTATGTACAAACATACACATGTAGGAGGTAAAGACTCCACATACATAGGGGCAACCAACTCATCCATGACTGACAAGCCATCATTAAACTTGAAGTGAAAATATTTCAAGGAATTAGAGGTGTCTTTAGAGAAGTTGTCTTAAGGATGACCAATCATTATTTGCTAAATCAACCAGCCTTAACCCAAACAATTCATTCCTGATTTACAAACAAATGCACGTTGGTTTCTTGGAAGATGCCTTCCGTTTTCAGCCAGTTTCACTTTTTCTAATTCCTTTCACCTCTTTTACGTATGCAATGTTAATACTTAAATAAGAACTTGAATTATTCATCTTAAATTATAATGAAGACCCACCTAGGACTGGTCGCAGGGATTTACAATTCATGTAATCACTCAAAATGAAATTAGAGTGAACATCTAGTTGGTAAGGTGAATCTTTTGTTAACATTGACAAAGTCATGCATTTATACTATTGGATGAAGGACGAAAAAACCAATTTTGAAAAAATCCAATTTATATGGTTGTTAATGTTAATTAACGCTTTGTGATCACATAAAATTTTTGAGTGATCACGTGAATATTAAATCCTTGACTGGTCGGGCATTTGCTGCAGTGCTCGGGCCTGAATGCTTTCATCTGTAGACCTACTGCTAGGCCCGGCCTCGTGGTCGTGCAATGCTCTAGTCCTCTTGGGCAAATTTCCTTCCTCATCAAATTGAGGGTTTGCTGAAGTCCTCATTAGAGCCATGACTTCTATCCTTATAAAAAGGACGTCTATTTATTAGGTAAATCATCAAAATCCTGATTCTTAGCATAATTGCTTAGATCTTGGAGTAGTTTAGTTGTTTACGAAAGATTCCAAGGTTTTTAATGTCTTTTTTGTAATTCTTGATACCTTCGTATTTCCTAGGGAATTTTTTGATTAACTTTGATAGCTTCCCTATTGGTGTTTTCTTCAAATTGTGCTAGAAAACGGTAGTTTCTTAGTATAAGATTTTTTTAATTACTTATATAGCTAAGAAATTTTTATCCTAGATTCGTTATAGGTATTCGAGGTCTCCCTAAATATTTTATAAATTTTTGCACCTTTTTTCTAATTTTTCCTTCTTTATTATGCCTGACATTTGCTTATTTTTTGCTTAATATTTATTAGATTCATTATCTTCTAAATATTGAATTTTCTCAACTTTATATTAGTGGTTTATACTTTTCCTAGAAACTTTTAATTGGAATTTTTATTTATCTTGATTAAATTTTAGCTTAAAATATGATTTTTGATCTATTATAATTACTTAAAATAATTAACTAATTATGGTATAATTATCTTGGCTTTTTAATAATGTTTTTGAACTTTTAAAACCACCTTGTAATTATCTAAGCTAATAAACTACTTTCCTCCTTTAATTTATAGTTAAAATCAACCAATGTTAGCTTAAATAAATAGCTAAACTAATTTTATGGTCATGATATGATTATCTATACTTAATAATAATGTTTTCTATCTTTGATAGTTATCTAAGCTAATTAACTAATTTTCTACTTTAATTTATAGCTAAAATGAGAAAATTTACGCTTAATTAAATAGATTAACTAAATTTTGGATAATGAGCTAATTTCACCGTCCTTCTTATGATATTTACTAGCTTTAGTAATTATCTTATAATTACCTAAGCTACTTAACTAGTTTTTCCTTTTAATTTACAACTAAAGGGAGAACATTTAAGCTTAATTAAATAGGTAAACTATTTTTTTGATCATGATCTAATTATTTTGGCTTTGTAATGATGTTTTCTATCTCTAATTATTACCTTATAATTATCGAAGCTAACTAATTAATTTTTCCCTTTAATTGACATTTAAAATTAGTTAATTTTAGATTAATTAAATAGCTAGACTAATTTTTTGTTATTTATCTAACTATTTTGGCTAGATAATGATGTTTCTTAACTTTGATAATTACCTTGTAATTTTTTAAGTTAGTTAACTAATTTCTCTTTTTAATTTATAGCTAAAATATGACAATTTAGGCTTTTTTAAATAGCTAAACTAATTTTTTATCAATGAAATAATTATTACAACTATATAATGTTGTTTTCTAACTCTAATAATTACCTTGTAAATATCTAAGTTAGTAAACTATTTTTTCTCTTTAATTTGTAGCTAAACTTAGTCAATTTTAGCTTAATTAAAAAATAAACTAATTTTCTTTTTATAAGATGATCACTCCGTGGTTTTAACAATGTTTAATAACTTTGATAAATATCTTGTGATTTATCAAGTTAGTTTACTAAGTTTTCCATTAGTTTTACAGTTAAAAACAAGTGATTTTTACCTAATTAATTACAAAAAATTACGATATAATTTTCCTAGATTTTTAATAATATAATCAATCTCTAATAATTATCTTAGAGTTATCTAAGCTTGTTTAATATAATCACCATTAATTAAGGTCAAAATTAATCAATTTCATTCCTAATTAGGTTAATAATAAAGTAGATTATTTATCTTAATTAAGATTAAGTAATCAACAGCTTAATCATGTATAATGACGTGTTTGATAGTAGAGGATAGTCTAATGTGCTTTAATTAATAGGTTAATTAGAAAAATTAGATATAGATTAACATAAATTGCTAATAACCTGAGATTAGCATAATTACCTCGCTTAATCACTTAGAGATCTTTCTCTCTTAGTGATTTCTGTGAAGTATCTCTCTTGCATGAGAGAATTCTAGCCAAGACTCCCAGTCTACCTGAATTGTGAGGTAAAAGGTCCTATTTATAGTTTTTTTGAGCACTCATAGGCACTCATAGGCTCTCACAAGCTGGAACTGTCTGCTGCTTTCAGCTCTAGGAGCACCCAAGCTCAAGAAGGAACCATCTTCTGCTAAATCCAACGTGGCCAAGTCCAGATACACTCTCCCAGTACCTGTCTACTTTGAAAATGAAGCTTGCTTATTTTTTGTGTTATTTTTTGCTATTTTGATAAATTTTTGGGAAAATATCTAAGGGATATTATGAAATTCCTAAGCTTTAATGATTACTAAAAACTATCCAATTATTTTTGCAATTTAAAGTGACAATAAATCTTCTAGAGAGGATAGCAGTGTCAGCTTTTACCCTAATTTAGTTTCAAGAGTTCCTAGCTATAGGTTTGTTGTGCCTAAGATTTTAAATACCATCTTTAACTACTTTTGAGATAGTGGTTTACCTATTGTACGCTCAATGCTTTCTCCTAAAGCTTTGGGTTCATTTCCTTGCAGCTAGAAAGGTGAAAACCTTACAATGCATTTGTTATTTTTCATGAAAAATCGTACAAAACAATAATAGATATTTTATCATTAAATTAATCACACCCACTTGATTAACATAAATTATCATGCCTTGACAAAATGAGAGAGAGAGAGAGAGAGAGAGAGAGAGAGAGAGAGAGAGAGAGAGAGAGAGAGAGAGAGAGAGAGAGAGAGAGAGAGAGAGAGAGAGAGAGAGAGAGAGAGAGCGATGAATGGGCGACACGACAAAAACTTTTCATAGAATAAAATATACAAAATGTTTGTAAATCATCTTTCAAAATATCTCTATAAGTAGCTTGATCTAAATCTAAACCCATGGCTCTTAAATCAATAAAGAGAGAAATTAAATTTGCCATTTGTGGATGTGCTAGCCTCATCATCTTCCAGCTTGTCATCTTCTATGTCATCATCATCATCATGGAAATCATCCTCATTGAGATTGGCAGTGCTAGGACTTGAACCATCGATCTCTCTCTCTCCATTGTCTCCCTCTCATCCAAAGTAAAAAGGCGGGAGAGATTCAAAGACGATCTCCACTTCATTAATGGCAAAAATGGTTTTTCCTCGAGGTGATACAGGAACTGCGAACAAAAGTTTTGATGGATTGATGGAATATAGATGATCTATAGAAGAGAAGTTCAAAGTGAGTGACATTGATATTATGTTACAAGCAAATAAAGGTAAAGAAGATGTGCACTCACCTGCATACAATTGCGTGGAAAAACTAACTTGTTATACCTCCCCATGTGATACACACTAGAGTCCACCATGTAGAGTCCATTCTCATGCCATCTTTAGTATCCTTTCAATAGTCCCACAATACCTAGCTTCATCACTATTTACGTCAAAGTTGTCCATGACGCTACAATCCATAGTGGTTCGACGCTCGTCAATGTGGCAAGTACGAAAGTGTCGACCGTTTGACCACATAGAGTTAAAGTAAAGGCACTATAAATTGAAAAAAACATACAATCAATTAAGAAGAACTTTAAAAAAAAAAATGCAATATGGTTTAAGTGTATGTGTATTATAACTTTGGCACGCAGCCTCGTGCATGCTCCCATTCTTTGTCGGTATGCCCTCTCCGCGTGCCTGTGATTTGGTCATTCTCTCATGGATCCACTCAGCACTAATGAGATCTGTGAAACATTCAAGGTGTCAAGGAAGCGGGGGTGACCTCCTGCATCCATGAGCTTGCTTCCATGCTTTCCTCTCTTGCAAATGCCTTGCCTTTTCTATTGTCCACAAGTCCACCCACTTGGTCATAAAATTTGCATTGAGGACACAAAAGTTGTTGATGACTCGGCATAGATCCATATCCATGTTAAATAGTTTTCCCTTTCCACTTGGAAACTGGGAAGGAATCCTTGCATCCTCCTCATATGACCACATTCTGTTGGGGTATAAAGCCCAATGTGGTCGCCCAGGTAAGTGGGCGGGCCGCCAGGTATGTACACATATTCTTTTGTAAAAACCTAATAAGAACTCACTATGCTCTACACAGTACAGTAGAGCGAGTTCACCATATCGTCCTGCTCTTCTTCTCGCACTCTCTCTCGCGTCGCACTTCCGCTCGTACTCCTTCAACTAGTATCATAGCTCAGATCGAGGCTCGGGGCAGCACTGCAGGAGGCTAGAGTCACCATCTCAGATTGGAGTGAAATTCGAGAGGCAAAGACACGGCCCCAAATCTTGTGGGAAAGGCCGTAGGGCTTGGTGTGCTCAGAATTTCATTCTGAGGTCATCTCGGTCACCGTTCGGCTTCGACAAAGTTTTGGGCAGGCCATTTTCGACTACGTGGTCTCAGCGGGTGCAAATCCGACTCTGCAAATTTGGGGTTTTTCGGCCTACAACTGCAGGTGCTGAGGATATCGACACTCCCAGAGTGTTGATTTGTGGTTGTCTACACATCAAAGGACGGCTCACAATTCTTGGAGGCGTGTCACATACGACACGGGCGCATCTACACACAGACTGTAGGCGACATCCACTAGTTCATCAGGTAGCTTGTGTTTGCTGCTTGATATTCCAGATTTCATCCTGACATTGCAGGTACTTCCACATGGGATGTATTGTCAGAGATGATGTATGTCTGTTGAGGGTTTGCTGGCTGTGAGTCACACAGCAAACAACCGCCGCAGTAGTTACAGCATACAGTGGGAAATTTGTGGATGTATGACTTTGTGGGAAGTCTATGTACTGTCAGATTTACTGCAACCTTTGTTGAGGGTCGAGTGAGGTTTTATTGAGCTGGGGGATTCTCGAATGTTGAGATCCTTTCGGTCATACAGGTCTTGGAGCGATCCCTCGAGCACCCTTAGATAGGCAGCTAGGATGTATTGACTGTGAGTTAGACAGTTGGGATTGCATCTTTGCTTTACTGCCGTTGAGGCATTGTCGCAGTCTATGCTTACAGGACAGTGACAGGACAGTCAGAGACAGTACAGGTGCAGGACAGGTTTACCCACAGCTTACAGTGTTAGAGAGACAATGGTTTTTTGAGTTGTTTTTTGGTCTGTTTTTAGTACACCAGAGCCATTTTACAAAGGAGACTCTGCCAAAATTTTTGCAGAATCTGAAGCTTTCTTGGTTCATTTGACAGGTTGATATTGGTTCAGAGGTCAGTTTACAGGGGAAACTCTGCCGAATTTTTCCCAGGAAAGTAAACTACTATGAAGCGTAGCTATGGCTGGATCACAGGACACTGCTCTTTACAATATCAAGAAGCTGGATGGAACCAATTTCCCATTGTGGAAGAAGCAGATTTGGCATGTGTTGGTACAAAAGAAGCAGATAAAACCTATAAAGCTCAAGGGGATAAAACCAGAAGATATGGACGAAGATGAATGGAGCGAAATGGATGAATTGGCACTTTCTACCATTATACTGACTTTGGCAGAAAGCGTTTACTTCAATGTAGCAGAAGAGATGTCGGCTTATCAAGCATGGTTAAAGCTGAGTGATCTTTATGAGAAGCAGAGTGCAGCTTCATAGGTATACTGGCTTAAGAAGCTTGTTGACTTGAAGATGAAAGAAGGGACACCTATGTCCAATCATCTGAATGAATTAATCACAATCTATAGTCAGTTGTCAGCTCAAGGTGTCAAGTTTGATGAACTTGTTAGAGCTATGTTCCTGTTGATCACATTGCCAGAAAGTTGGGACACTTTTCGCACAGCTTTGAGTAATTCTGCACCTCCAGATGGTTTGAACATAGCAGGTGTAGAAGGAAGTCTGCTTACTGAAGAAACCAATAGAAAGACAATGGACAAAGGCAAAGGAACAGCCTTAGTTGTCAGGGGAAGGACCAAAGAAAAGTACAAAGGTGGAAAGAGGAATCAGTCTCGTAGCAAGTCCCGTAGTGCTAAAGGCAAGAGTGACATAGAATGCTACCATTGTGGCAAGAAGGGTCACATGAAAAGAGACTGTAGAGAATGGAAAGCAGAAAAAGGCAAAGAGAAAGCTGAAGACCATGGTGAGAAGAACAAGTCCTCAGTGAAGATTCAAGAAATAAATGTGACAAACACTGTTGCAGAGGATGACAGTCTAGTGTCAGGAGACATCTACTTCTTGAAGAATACAATGGACTCAGCTCTTCTTACAACATCTGATGGAAATGCACTAAGTGACTGGATTATAGACTCAGGGGCATCACTTCATGTGTCTCCAAACAAGGAGTGGTTTACCTCTTATGTGACCACTAAAGATCATGTTCGGCTAGGCAATAGGCAGACATGTGAGATCTTAGGTGTTGGAGATGTTCAATTGAAGTTTCAGAATGGCTCTTCTTTCACGCTGAAGAATGTGAGACATGTTCCCGCAATTACAAAGAGCTTGATCAGCACAGGTTTACTTGATGATGTTGGCTACGTCACCACTTTTGGACAGAACATGTGGAAGATATCCAAGGGTTCTATGACAATAGCACATGGAGTAAAGTCTGGAGGACTTTACATGATTTTTGTATCAAATGTCTCTAAAAATGTAATCAATGTAACAGAGCAGCCGAACGTTTCTTTGTGGCATAGCCGGTTAGGACATATGTCCAAGAAGGGAATGAAAATCTTGTCTCGTTATGGTTATTTGCCTGGCTTTTCATTTAATGATTTTGAATTCTGTGAACATTGTCTGTATGGTAAGCAAACACAGCAGCCACATAAGCATAGAAGCAGTAGAAGAGATACACAGTTGGCACTTGTTCATAGTGATTTGTGTGGACCTATGCCTAACCTATCTCTAGGGGGAGCTTCTTACTTTATGACATTTATAGATGATTACTCGAGGAAAGTATGGGTTTACTTTCTCAAGCACAAGGATGAAGCGTTTAGTGTTTTCAAAACGTTTGTGACACTTGTGGAGAATCAAAGTGGCAAGAAGCTTAAATGCTTACGCACTGACAATGGTGGAGAGTATGTTTCAAAGGCCTTTCAGGACTTTTGTGAGTCAAAAGGTATAAAACGTGAACTTACTGCTCCTTACAATCCTCCTCAAAATGGTGTTACTGAGAGGATGAATAGGACCATACAAGAGAAGGTCAGAAGTATGTTGTCTAATACACAGCTGCCAAATGGGTTTTGGGCTGAAGCTGTATCAACAGCTGTTCATCTTGTAAATAGATCTCCTAGCAAGGTTTTGCAGAAGGATTCAGTGCCAGAGATGGTATGGTCAGGCAAAATGCCCTCATACAAGCATCTCAGAGTCTTTGGCTGTGAGGCATATACTCACGTTCCAAAGGAATTTAGGAACAAACTTGAGCCAAAGAGTAGAAAGTGCATCTTTCTAGGCTATGGTAATTCTGGTGAGATGGGGTACAGACTTTGGGATCCCGAATCCAGAAAGGTTGTCCACATCAATGATGTTCACTTTAATGAATCCAAATATCATTCTAAACCAGAGAGGGTTGAGGAGATTAGAAGAGTTGTCTTCCAAGAAGATGGACCTACACGTGCAAGACAAAATGTCATGGCTCAAGAGGAGCAAGGACAGGATAGAGTGGAACCACAGATTGTAGCTGAGCCTGAGCCACCTATTGTGCGTAGATCTGAACGTGTCACGCAACCTGCTGATAGGTTTGTTCCATCTATGAACTATGTCATGTTGACTGATTGCAATGAGCCTTCATGTTACAAGGAAGCAGTGCAAATGAAGGACTCCGGGAATTGGCAATTTGCCATGCAGTCAGAGATGACAGCTCTGCATAAAAACAAGACATGGAAGCTAGTTAAATTACCATGGGGCAAAAAGGCTCTACCTTGTAAATGGGTTTACAGGTATAAGATCACCGCTCATGATAGTCAGCCAAAGTACAAAGCAAGGCTTGTTGCCAAGGGCTTTAAGCAAGAACAAGGCATTGACTTTGATGAAGTCTTCTCTCCGGTGGTCAAGATGACTACATTGAGATGCTTTCTTGCATTGGTTGCCATATTAGATTTGGTGTTGCACCAAATGGATGTCAAGACAGCGTTCTTGCATGGTGATTTAGATGTGGAAATTTACATGAAGCATCCAGAAGGGTTTGTTGAGAAAGGCAAGGAAGATTGGGTATGCCAGTTGTTAAAGAGTCTTTATGGCTTAAAACAATCACCGAGGGCATGGTACCATAAATTCCACAAGTTTATGCTTTCTCAAGGCTACAAACGTAGTGAGTTCGATCACTGTCTATATACAAAGAAGGCTAAGGATGGTGGTTGGCTGATCCTTATTTTGTATGTGGATGACATGTTGATTGCTGGCAAGCACTTGGAAGAAATTTCAGCTTTGAAGTCAAAGATGGCAAAATCGTTTGACATGAAAGACATGGGTGAGGCAAGTCATATACTTGGTATGCGCATTGAGAGAGACAGATCAAAGAAGTTGATTTGGTTATCTCAAACAGAGTATATTGACAAGGTTTTGCAACGTTTCAATATGGAGAAGGGAAAGGCACTGAGTGTTCCATTGCCACCATATGTGAAACTTAGCAAACAAGATTGTCCTGTGTCTGAGGAAGAACAGGCTGAAATGGATAAGATTCCATATGCGTCTGCAGTGGGTAGTTTGATGTATGCAATGATTGCTACACGCCCAGACATTGCATTTGCAGTGGGAGTAGTAAGTCGATACATGTCAAAACCAGGCAAGAAACAGTGGGAGGTAGTGAAAGGAATATTGAGATTCCTGAAAGCTACAAAGAGTATGCGTATATGCTATGGGAGTCAGGAGCTAAGTATAAAGGGTTTTACAGACTCAGATTATGCAGGTGACTTAGACAACCGAAGGTCTACGTCAGGGTATGTCTTTACATTGGCTGGTGGAGCAATATCATGGCGTTCTAGATTACAAGATTGTGTTACTCAGTCTACTACAGAGGCTGAATATGTTGCAGCATCAGAGGCATGCAAAGAATCAATTTGGCTTAATCGACTAGTAACAAATTTGGGAATCAAAGAAGAGATGCCTGTGTTATATTGTGATAGTCAAAGTGCTATACAATTGGCTCGCAATCCAGTTTATCACTCAAAGACAAAGCATGTGGATGTGAAGTACCATTTCATCAGGGAAATGCTCGAGGATAAGCAACTTCATCTTGTCAAAGTTCACACCACAGAAAATCTTGCTGATCTACTTACAAAAGGACTTCCCTCAGAGAGCTTTGCGCATTTTTGCAAGCAGTTAGGTCTAGGGTAGTACATCACTTCTCTACATCTCTTGTATATTAGCTTGTATAGTAGCTTCTCTCACACTTAAAGTACCACATTGGACTTTAAGTGGGAGGTTGTTGGGGTATAAAGCCCAATGTGGTCGCCCAGGTAAGTGGGCGGGCCGCCAGGTATGTACACATATTCTTTTGTAAAAACCTAATAAGAACTCACTATGCTCTACACATTATAGTAGAGCGAGTTCACCATATCGTCCTGCTCTTCTTCTCGCACTCTCTCTCGCGTCGCACTTCCGCTCGTAGTCCTTCACATTCAAGGCATTGAGGAATCAAATTGTGCCAAATACTCTGAAATATAAACAAATACCTCTTGCACAATCCATCCTTCGATCATGCATGCCTCTAGCTGGGCCCATAGTCACACAAAATCATTGAGAGTCTTTAAAAAACTCTCTAGAAAGAACATCCATCTTCCATGCACTACTCCACATATAGAGATCTCCTCAACCACATGAACCAAGAGGTGGACTTGACTAAGAAGAACAGATCAAGGAAATGCATCCTCAATGGCACACACAGTTTTCATGCAAGCGATTGAGCAACAGGGATGGCATCTATTTTAATTTCTTTGGACCTCACAAATCTACAAGATAACATACAAGAAGATATAGTGTATACACAAAAGCTTAATTGAATAGAGATATGAAGTACCTTACTAACTCTTCGAGTTTGAAAATAGCTTCCCTCACTTTCTTGTCCTGGCATATGCACATACTCACTGGCAAAAATAAAACTACAATGCTAAGAGATTAAAATACCACATGATTTTAGCAAGGACTTTAGTCATGCACAAAATTCAATATCTAAACAAAACGAGGGAGAGGGCTCAAAATGAATGAAAGAATTACATGTAACATCTTGTGCCAATCATGGGAATTCAAACCATACAATTGAACTCTTCCACCTTCCTTTGCCGTTGTGAAAGCTCCCTTTACTAATCTCATGTACCCCGTTGGTGTGCAAATAGATGCAATGGAACCCTTCACTCAATCTAGCTCATCTTTGGTTAGAATCCATGGGGATTTAGGAAGCACAATCTTCGCATTGGGGGCTACCCATGGAGTGGTGGAGGCGGGGAGATGCTTCAAGGCACTCAAATCTTCCCTAGCCCCCAAAGAGTCCCTTTTTCTCGTAATGTGGCCCCATAGGGTGTGCCCAACATTCTTGAAAATATGATGATGGGATCCAAGAGATGTTTTATTTTTAAGCCCTTCCAATATGGAAGCCTTAAAAATATGGAGTACTTTGACATACCTTTTGGTGGAATAGACGGAGGTGGATCACTATTGTAGTGCTCTTCCCAAACGGTTGCCCAATCCACCATTGTAAGCTTTAGAGGTGTCTTCCCATTTGTTGGACCCTTGTATTTGCTATGACTAATTTGGGGTAGGAAATGATGGTTTCTTGGATAGATTACCTTGTGAAAGGCATCTGGCCACTCTATCACCAATGATGGCCTACAAGTAGGATAGACATTGTGACCCTATGTGGACAACCCTACACTAATAGAGTCATATGCTTAGGGAAACGCTTAAAAATTTAAATGGTAAACAGAGAGAAGAATGAACATAACATACCAGAAATCTCTCCAAGGCCAAGATAGTCATGCATGGTCCACATAAGGATACCCCTCACAATGGCCTCTCTCCCCTCCTTTGAAATTGAAACATTGACAATAGGGATTTCCTTCCATTACTCCTCCAACTCCTCGATGTGAGGAGATCAAGGTAGACACCAATATTTGCCACTTTGTACTTTCTTGGCGCAAGCAAAGAAAGAAGTATATTGTCCTTCTTGGTAGTCTCCCATGGTGGAATATTGTAGTTGATGATCATCCCAAGCTCCATGATGTAGAGTTGGTGCCAAATGGATTGACACTGTCACTTGCCAACCCAAGCCTCAAGTGTTGTGTGATCAGAGAGTACGCTTTCGCATTGACTAACCCATCAAGTTATATCAGAGATGACGGTTGTGTACGTAGATCTATCACTTCATTGATCTCTATTTGCATTAGCTTAATAATCCCAATCCCCAATCACCACTTGGGAATGAGCATGCTCCACTACCCTTTGTTGATGAGATGAGGAGGAATTCACATCATTGCATTGTGTGTATGCATTTCGTGTTCGTTTTCAGCCTACTTTGCGTTAGCATAATCCTCATCATAATCATTACCACTTTTTGCAATTTGTGTGCGTGCGAAGCTCTTTCTAACACCTATCCATAGAGCCTCTAGTTGCAAAGTTATATCAAGATTGGGCCGCTTAATTGTGTATGTGAAAATCTTGTGTTTTCAGCTTTTGGAGCCTGCCTAATCCCTACACTTGGATTTAATTAAGGCCTCATAATCACCACCCAAAATTAAGTGTGTGGGGGGGAATTTTATGTGTTTGATTACATTGCAAAAGCTGGCATAATACTGCATATTTTGGAAGCCTTCACGTGGAAAACCACTAGCCTTGTTGGCTAGCACACCATAAATAGTGTGTTGGTTGACTTGGTGGGGTCCAAGGCTCAAGTGG